>NC_140275.1:1314593-1433808 GCF_964030765.1 Micromesistius poutassou
CCTCCTCCACCTCCCCCTCCTCCTTCACCTCCACCACCTCCTACTCCAACTTATACTCCTCCTCCTCCACCTCCACCTCCACCTTCTAGCCCACCTCCCCCTCCTCCTCCACCTCCTCAACCTCCCCCTCCTCCTCCATCTCCTCCACCACCTCCACCTCCACCTTCTAGCCCACCTCCTCCTCCTCCACCTCCTCAAGCTCCTCCTCCACCTCCATCTCCTCCACCACCTCCAACTCCTCCTCCTCCTCCTCCTCCTCCTCGGGGTCTAACAGACCCCTCTGTCGCCAGGCTCATCCCAAAGGCAGATGCAAAGTTTTTCGATTCAACAACTCGTCGACCACCTCCTCCTCGTGACCATTTCGCGGCGGTGCCAAGCACAGCGGTGTAACGACGTGTTCATTAAAAAGCCAGTATTCAGTCTAATGTGACGTGAAGGAGAAAACTGTTGACGCCACGCTGGGCGGTTTTACACCATGTTTTATGTCGCCCCGGTCCTAATTCCTTACGCGATGGCAGCTTTAACGTATTTCCTACTCACTATTTCATGGGGGTAGCATGAAGTACCTTCTCCAATGGCACAGGAGAAGACCCGTAGGTACACCCGTTTTATTACCGTGTGAAGCAGAGTAGAGGACAGTTATATTGTCTTTGAGTACCTCAAGGCTTTCTGGGAGCTGGGGGATTATTAGTGGACTGAAGGACAGGGAGAATGAAAGGGAGGTCCTCTGCCTGCACCACTCTAATGAAGCCCTGTAATGAATTCTTCTGTACTGCCTGCTTTAGCCTTGCGCTTTACACCGCATTGTCTGCTAGCTCACTCGAATGCACAGCTGGCGATACCATTAACAGCTCACAGGGGAGGCTGACGTCAGTCGATAGGAACAGCGCTTTAATGCATGGGGCTCCTGCGATGAGAACAGCTGATTTTAATCAGCAACGCTGATCACAAACTGTATGCATAGCGAACAGCTTGGTGCCTAGCGCTCTGTACCGCAGTGTACACAAGACACACAAGGCTGTGCTAGCTTGACATGGTGGGGGGGGCGTCCTCATTAAACACAACGAGACAGCACCGGGCGGCGTTGACCTCGGCCGACCTAGCTAATTATGTTCCTTCCCTTTCCAATCTGCCAAACATGTTTGCGTATTAGTGCGCTGTGTCACGGTCTTGATAGCTGTGTGCTCTCCAAGGTCTGTCCATGGCCACAATGTCAGCCCCCTTTAATTGTGCATCAGTACTCATCAGGTCATGCATTCCAATGATTTTTAGAATGATCCCTTCTGTTTCATTTTGTCTCCGAAATGGAGCGTTTAAAAAACGGGCCAAAAAGAGATGCATCATTTACTTATATTCTGTGTTTGCAGTTATCTAAATACACAATAATACACGTTGCATTAGGTGATATATGTATGCCACATGTTTCCAATAGTTTTTTTACCCCCACAATTAAAAACAGAGTCTATCCCGATAATGCACTAGTGTGAGAGTGTGCGCTCTTGTCCCCTGGGGGTGAACGTGTGGAGTGAACGTATGTGTGGAGCCATAAGCGATACTTGGGAGGACGAGAGCGGTGGCGGTGCAGCCGAGGCAAAAATGCAATTATGTGAAGTATGTTTGTGGTGTGGAGGCAAGACTGCATCATAAATAAACATGCAGGCTAAGGATAAATGTCTAATTTATTCTATTTGTTAGGCAGTAGAAGCTGTGTACATAATTAGAAACATTATGATCTGAGCGTTTATATTTTATTAAGCGACTTTGCGCTCTCGTGACTGTACCGTAAACAAAGTTTGGGGGGGATGTTGAAACGTGAACTTGAGATGGTATGATATCAGACATAAGACATTTCAAAATCCGGTTCATCGTCATTAGCTATTCATTTCCTAATTAGAATGCATCAGTGTGAAGAACGACTCACATGTACAGAAGTGCTATTCGGTGGGTTGACTGTACCATCCAGTGTAGTTCTCGCATGTTAGAGAAATTGAAATTAATAATTAAAATCATTGATTTCATTTTTAGCTGACAGAGGTAAACAGTATATATCTGGAATATTCACCACAACAAACTAAAGTAAGAAAGCTTACAAATTGTACTTTGTTAACCACTTTTACTGCAAGCAAAACCCTAAGAAACCAGGAGGTAGAAAATGTCTGAAGTACGATCAGGCAGAGCTATTTCTTAAAATAACAAAGCTTGGCTGATATACACGCCAGAAAGGAGAGCAGGGGTACCATTTCATCAGTTATATTGATGATGTAATGCTGAACAATACCACAGTCGTGAAGAGAGCAAACTAGAACGGTATTTTGTAGGATAATAAGGGTCAAAGCTGAGTTGATGGTATGCTAACTGTATATTTCTGGGACATATCCTCACACAACATTGCATCAAAATGGCATTAAACACTGCCAACACGTTAGCTTATTGCCCACGTTGGAAGGACTGTGACCCTGGCTATTGAAGCAAGCCATTTCCTCGCTTTGTCAACAAGCGACAAATCTGATTTCCTGTTTTCACCCAGCTTAGAAATGAACTTCCCAGCACTTCTACCCACACACACACCAGATGACCTCTCACGAGGCTGAGTGGGAACGATATTTAAAATGGATTCCACGCTTCCATTGATTCACAGGGCAGTATGTAGCCTAAATAATATATAAGAAGCAGCTGCTGCAAGTGGCATACAAAATTGTATCGGTATTCTTAAAAACAAAACGTAATCATACATTTATTAAAATCCATGAACAAAACAGCACAAAGCTCGTACAGGCAAATTCACGTCCCTGACGCTAGCTGTTAGCGCGCCACTGTGTGATTCCACCAGGCCTCCCTGCGCAAGTTCTCCGCGTCAGATGCATGTAGTCGACAAACGCAACATGTTACACGCGTGCTGGGAGACCGGCATGCCTCCACTGAAACCGCTGAAGACACGACCGGCGGGAGATAAGCGCTGGGGCTCCAAAGGCAGGACGGTACGATGAGGGTCCTGAATAATGGATGCCACGACGCTCAGCCGCTGCATTGTGTTGAGACTGGAGGAACTGCCTCTGGTCTAGTTTCAAAGAGACTGTGATATTGAGGAGCGTGTATTGTAAAAAAAGGTTTGTGGGGGGAGCAGGCAAATCCAGAGCAGAACCAGACAGTGTCGGTGTGACAGATTTTATTACTGGTTTCACTTGGCGTCCCGTCCGCTGTCCGCTCCGTACCCCCCCCCCCCCACCCCACCCCACCCCATGTCGGTGCCACTCGTAGGTTGTGAAATCGTAAATGTTCAATTCCCTAGAAGCGTGTTCAATGGTGATGAGTGATTTATGCAATATTAAACACGGAAATGGGGCTGGTGATTCTGTGTGCCCAGTTTCCATTTGAAAGAACACGCATCTGTATAGTTTATAGTAATATAAACATTTCTCCATAATATCAGAAATGTATTCGTAGAATGTGCACAATATGTGTGTTCCATGCATATGTTTGCATCTACATTCACGATGCACTGCAACATGATAGCCACATTTTAGCAGATGATTGCATGTACGCATTGTTGGCATTAATTGTGTTCGATGTACCTATTAATGTATTGTCGACACGTGTTGTTAATAATGTGTTGTTTCCATCTAAATGTTAATATCAACAGCACAGTGGGTTTGTCTGTAAACTACTCTGCATCCACCTCACATTTCTGCTCAGAGTATTCAGCTGCGTAATGTGCAGAATGGCGCCACCGAGCTCCCTGGGCTATTAAACAGATATTAGATTTGTTTAGCACAAACACTGGCAGCCGCCCTCTTACCCCATCCGTAGTTATTATTCTTATCAATATCTGTATTAGTGCACACAGACAGCCACTCTGCAGGCGCACTTAACCCGTCTGTCTCTCACTCAGAGAGCGAGAGACAGACGAGAGCGTTTTTCTGTTGTCCAGAAAACAAACCCACCGTCATCACACATCGTGACATCTGCGCAAGCCTCGCCTTAGCGTGCCATTTTCATTCCATAAACTTCTAATTGAAAAAACTAAAAGCGCCCCCTGGTCAAATAGGGGAGATGTTATCCTGATCGTAGACATTCGTCTGCATCGCGTGCATAAAGATACACCACCTGCGCTCCACGCTTTGCCAGCTAGTACGTCTCCTCAGGCACTTCCACTCTGCGGTGGCTGCTGCTGCTGCTGCTGCTGTTGTTGTTGTTTTCTATGCGTTCCTCATCATCAGTGAAAATAAGAATTAAGAAGAGAGTATCCAGGGGTACACGCACCGGTGAAAGCACTTGAACAGCTAATTATAATAACCTGACACAAGTGAGTAATTCAGCTGCCTCAACGCGGGCTGGGAGAGCAGGGATCGCTTAAGAGGAATGGATCAGGCTGGAGGCCATTACACACCGAGGTGTTTAGACACAAAGTGGAGATTTGTCTTCCGGTTGGTTTTGGTTTTGAACACCGGTGACGTGCCCTGATCACCTGAAGGCGAGGCAAACAACAAGATTGTCACGCGCACGCACGCACGCACACACGCACGCACAAGTCGACAACAAATATCGGTTGCATTAGACGGTTGTTTGTTGCAGACTTTTATCAACATACATTATTTATTGAGCAATCATTTCCCATTAATCATGGATGACAAGCCAGTTAACTGGGTAATTGCGGAGAAATTGTAACCAAACAGCTCTCGCTTAAAGGAGCAAAAGTAGGTCATACTTTAACTAAAGCCTGGTAACGTTCATGTTCTGGTTCCGCATGGACAACGCAGACGAATAGGATGTTCTCTCACTGTTGATACATCCATTGAACGCTTCCGAATGAAAGATTGCTCATGATTAAAATTAACTATGTTTAATTTCACGTCATTAATGACCACTGGGGTTTACACTGGTACGTTCTAATCTGGATTATGGGTCATTTCTATTTCCAGTAATGAGGACATGTTCCCTTCAGCCACCCCCCACCCCCCCCCCCCCCCCGTCGAAGCCAATACTTTTACCTTCCAGTCATAATGTGGACAACACATCCAGAATCCCCTTAACAAAACCTCAGACGTTTTATCGGTCTCAATGGGATGAACACCATATTCGTATTTCAAACACACGGGCAGAGACAGGGGCTGCGAAAGAAACACCGAAAATCAGACTAATGAGCAATGCCCTTCAATCGCAGTTCTTCGAAGACGGCGAAGCCACCGGAAATAAAATGGGTGTCATGCTCGCCCCTATCAATTAGCTTCTCCTACAGAAGCAGGGCAGAGGATTCCTTCAGCAAACCAGGTTACACCACAGATAGGGGGAGTACGAAACAGACCACAGAGCTGTCGTCTTCCCAGCGGGGCCAGGCCACGTTTTTACCCTTCCTCAAAGAGGAGATGGGGGGGTGGGGAGGATGGGGGGAGGATGGGGGGAGAGGATGGGGGGACGGGTGTCAGAGGTAACAATAGAGCAGAGAGTTCCTGCCTCAGCAGAATCTGAGAGCCCAGGTATTCAATGCCTCGGCTGGATCCATAGTTATGAGTTTAGCACAGATCCCGTGTGCTGGCACCGAGCCTCCGCCGCCGCCGCCGACGACTTTGGGAAGCCGAGGAAGAGGAAGAGGGAGAAGAGAGCGTTGCAGTGAGCACCGCGGGTTCAGAAGTAGAGAATCAGGATCAGGAAGTTAATCACCGCTGAAAACCTTCGTCAGCCCCGCGGTTCGCCGTGCCGCGCGGGGGTATGCAGGGTATGCTAATGGACTCCGTGCAGTACTGCACTCTATCCTGTGCTCTCCCAGTGGCAGCCCTTTCCTCCCTGCAGCAGAAAAAAAAAGAAAAGGGGGGCTGTGCTAATTCTGGAGACATCCAGGTCTGGGGGCCTCAAATCTGGCCGAGATCCCCGGGTGGGAGGGGCCAAGGAAGACTTAAGCTGACAGCAAGATGAACCCCTGGAAGACAAAAGAGGCATCCGGGAAGCTGGCTGGTGTGTTGCACACAGCAGCAGGGTCTGTTTTCCTGGCTTCCACCTGCTTGTACCGCTGATCCGCTATCACCGAGCGGGCTGCCACGCTACGTGCATGCTAATGCACTTGATTTCTTTGGGCTTTTTTGGACATTTCTGGCCATGTAATAGCAACCGAGGAAGCTATCAAGGCCGTAATCAATTGACGTGTCCCGGGGGGGGAAGCGCATTCTAAGTATGGAGACGTTCTATAATCAGATTGAAAGTTTCTTGTTTCGAGAACTCTCCCAGGGTCGTAGCGGGGGCTTTTTTTTTCCTCCCACCGCTCAAGATCTATAGACTTTGAATTATTCTCCAATTTGCTGACCGGCAGAAGAAACCAGGAGACCTGTGTGCCATGAACCGCATCCCACACGTGCACATTCCAGCACGCACACACACAACCCGCAGTGGGGTGTGACACACTAGCACCTCTTGGAAAACACGTGTGGGTCCGACGCACGTGCACGGATACACACACACACACACACACACACAGGCACACGCAAATGCATACACACACACACACACACACACACACGGACACACTCACACGGACACGTGCACACACACAGCTATGGGTTAGGTAGACAATTTGCAAATACATCAAAACAAATGACATCAGCTGACATCAAAGCCCTCCTATTTGATAGTTAAGCCCTGGCACAGCCCTTCATTGTGGCCCCATCGCTGTGTGATTTGGCAGTTCACGCAATCGCTTCTCAAACGGCTGCAGTCTTGAGTCTCGTGAATGAAGAGAAAACCAGGTGGTGAATAGGAGTGGGGTGAGGCACACTTAGCCTGATTTTAGACACAGAGGAAGATTGAAAAACCATGAGGTGAAGGGCTGGTTTTAAACTGTGATGACAGCAGGTGAGGTGTGTGCGTTTGTGTGTGCGCGTGCAGTCTTGAGATACGTGCCTGCTGTAGCTATATTACCGCCTGCCACACAATCCTCACTGCGATTTTAAACGAGTGCAGACCAGAGCGTCAAGCAAGTACATCTCAGGGTATTGATTATCATCAGGCCCCGACGTCAGTTCGCTACACAACGAATAAACACTTTCAAATCCCAGCTCTTGTATCCTCGTGTGGCGATGCAGCCGAACACATCACAAGGCTTCACATCACAGTTTGTTTCTACTGCTTATACGCGCAGAGCCAGAACTGACTGCACTACACCACAGAGGAGGCAGAGCTTGGGGTCAGACGACCAGGTACCGCTGACAACACATGGATCAGCTTCCTTCACGTCTCCTACCAACTGGTAAAAGAGGTGCTGCAGAAATCAAAACGGCAGACTCGTGTGCGGTCAGTTTCTCCCTTCCCCCCCCCCCCCCTCCTGTGCCCCCAACAACCTCATTTTAATACCATGGCCCCCGTGAAAATGTGCAGAACCCGCCTACCCTCAAAGGCTCTCTGAGGAGCGAAGGCAAGGAGCTCAATTACTCCCACTCATTCCCCACATTTTCCAGACAAATAATTTCAGGTTTGTGCCCGCTAGCGCCAACTCTCCGTCCCGTCCCGCTCTCGCTGGCCTATAATTACACGCCATTCATTTGATTTGTTCATTAGTTCAAGCCTAGGTTGGACGGAGGCGGGCGGAACCCTCTTATTAGTGGTTCCTGACTGTGCGCTCCGTGGAGGGAGGAGGGAGGGAGACGGAAAAAGGGGAATTAGGGGTGCAGGGGGAGCCGGGCTCTGGGAGACCGGGCCAAAGGGCCACACCAAAGGACCAGGACATGTTTTTGTGGCAAAAGCTGAAATAAAATGATGGATTTATGTTGTGGTGTGTGATGAAACCGAGCAATTGAAACGCAATTAGCACAACGCTGTGTTAATTGATAGTTTAGTGTGTTAGTTGATAGTTACTACTGTGCGGTTTGTATTCACCTTCATGTTTAAGAATAGAAACAAAATATAAATATAAGTGTCCCTTCCAGTCAATTGAATAGTTATTCTATAGTGGGATTACATGAAAGCTAAACAAGACCAACAAAATGTATGTCAAATAGTCAGCTAAATGTACTGTATAATGGCTGTACAAAAGATGTAGGCATAAAATGTACGCATCGATTTTTTGCATATATTTCTATTCCTTTGGAGAAAGAACATTATGTTACCTCATCAGGACTTAGCAGTAACATACGTTGGTATTTAGTTTTATTGGTATTTGGATGATGCATATGTATAACAGCAGGACAAGCATGAATCTTGTTCTAGGATACGTTTAGCCTCCTGGTGAGTCCGCCTCACACACCAGGAGGCTTGTCCAAATATCTGATATGCATTTCAATATTTTATTCAGGAAAAGGGGCATAATTCATCTGCATGCATTGCTTGTTACATACAATGAACCGGGATCAGGAGAGGGCTACTGCGAGTTCATGAAACCTGAGCGCCCACTGCAGCCTAAGAACGCTGCAGAGGATACTCTGGAGCAAAACCATACAATCTGCATCAACAACAGCAGCAGGGGACCTACTGTATGGATACATTCAGCTCGCCCAGTAGGAGTCTTTTGCTGGGCTACCTCCCCGAGTTCCTTGTTTGTGTTTTGTGCCTGCGGTGTGTCAAAAGGGAAGGAACAGGTCACCCCCCTTGTGTGGGATAAATATTTCAGCTGGGGAGAGCGGAGGCAACCAAGAAAAGCGCAAAGAGCTATTACTACTCTCGGCATGACAACCAAATCACACTTCTTTATTCTTTACACACGCCCAGATGAGAGGAGAGCAGGTTGAACAGACAACACTGACGGGTGGGCATTACACGCTGATGGTGGTCTTTAACGTTTTCGTTTTCCTCCTCCTTCTCCTCCTCCTCCTCCTTCTCCTTTTTCTTCCGTGTGCAGCGGTCGCAGCGAGACACCGCCTCCTCATCACCGTGGACGGGCGAGGACCTGAGCGGTCTCACCTCTTCGGCCCCGCAGTGGCCAGCGCTCACACGCTCACCCCGACCGCTGCTCTAAAACGAGGTATCCTGTGCTCCCCTCCTGTGCCACTGGTATTCACTGGTATCCTGTGCTCCCCTCCTGCGCCACTGGTATCCACTGGTATCCTGTGCTCCCCTCCTGCGCCACTGGTATCCACTGGTATCCTGTGCTCCCCTCCTGTGCCACTGGTATCCACTGGTATCCTGTGCTCCCCTCCTGCGCCACTGGTATCCACTGGTATCCTGTGCTCCCCTCCTGTGCCACTGGTATCCACTGGTATCCTGTGCCGTAGCACTGCGTTGGGGGTGGGACAAAATATCAACACGGCGATACATCGTCGCCCTTCTTCGTGCGATACCAGAATCGATACACTGGTGCCAAATATTTATATAATTATTTTTTCCAAAGACTCTGTTTGGACCATGAATAAAGACCAAAAACCCAGCGCTATACCTTCTCACGGTCAATTTGTATTCATCGTTAGACATATATCGTGATGTATTGTTATGGGATTGTCTAGCAATATATTGGGGGGGGGACCCATGACGGACGGCTCTTCATAGAGTCAACAGCGACAGGGACCAGACTTGCAGGCTCATGTTGATAGACACCGCTTGACGGATCGGCATTCGGGGGTGTCACGCCTTAGCAGTCTGAACACCCCCTGATAAGCGCCATCATGGACCATAATGGCGAGGCATGCAAATGATAGGGACGGATCCCCTGATGAGGCGACGTCAGTCAGCCTGAAGCAGCCTCCCTGAGAGCTCTGCTGTCACCGGCGGGGGGGCCGGCGGGTGCGTGCGATGACAGACTGGGGTTTGTTTCGCGTGTCACCGGAGCAGAGGATGCGGCGGCAGCAGATGGAGACAAGAGGGAGCCAATAGGCAGAGGTCTCCCAGGGCTGTCACCCCGACGCTGCTAAGGATCGCTCACAACTTGCCCGCAAGAACTAAATGCCAACCAAAAATACCAGATCTTCTTCTGCCGTCTTTTAACCCAAACCGAGGCACGTCCAGCCGAGGATTGAAAAACCAGTGTCCCACATTTCCCATCCCGACAGACGGAAGGGGAGCCCGTCCGAGCTGATATTGAGACGTCTGGCGGCACATCACACAACATTTCACTTTCCCCTTTTCTTTTTCCACGTCGGCTGAAATGCAAATACGCGCGTTTAAGTGAGTGTTCCCCGTCTCACGAGTGACACCCTATTTTGTTCACATTTAATCTTTTTTTTATGCGTTGGGGGGGGGGGGGGGGGTAGTGGATGAGAGTGAGGTAGGAAGGGCCTAGAGCTGTCTCGGGTCATTAAACCAGGGAGAGAGCACGCTCTGGCACTTACAGCAGCAGGGGAGAAGTCTGACAGGTCGGACAGGGGTTCCTCTCGCGCAGAGCGGCAGTAGACCTCCAGAAGGTAGGCGCCTGGCAGTGCGTTGCCACGCCGACGCCCCGCCTGTCACGGCGTGACGGACCTATCCGGAGGTGTGCTCTGAGGAGGAGGGGGGGGGGGGGGGGGGGGGGGGGGGCGGGGAGTGCTGGGGGGGGGGGGGTGGGCGTGATGGATGATGAATATGTACTCACGGAGGAACTAAATGCCAGCTCTCTCCTGTGATTGAATCCGTTGTCCCTTCATCAAACATCGGGCTGAGCGGGCTGGCAGCCATTTCCGACTGTGCAAACCCAAGCCCTCTCCTTCCCTCTCCTCAGGACCGGTGGTGGGAGGGGTGTGGCTGTGCTGCCGTGCCTGGTCACAGAGTAGCCCGGGCGGACTGTTTAAAGTCTGCCACTCGTTTATACCTAGAGGCTCTAGCAGAGCTTGAATAAAGCTCAAACAAAGCTGGGAAGAAGCCCTCATTCAAACAACACAAGCCATGTCAGATCAGTAAATCGCACTCTAATGAACAGATAGATTATGGAATCGCAGGCCGTGATTAGAAGAGCTCGCTAGATTGGAGACGTCTTCACTTTAAGCAGACTGTTCATCTATGCTACAACGGGTTTCTTTTCCGTCAAATATAATAATTACGCAGTGAGAATGTGCTGTGTTGACCTTGGGTTTTCCCTTCCGATTCATCTAGTAGAAAAAGCTTATTACCACCAAAGCTTCAATGATGACTCCATTGATGTACGGCGCGGCGCATGGCTACATTTCTATATTAGCCAATAAAGTCTGGCACAATGAGCATCCCCAAGGCACTTGTCTACATACAGAATGTGAAAAACTACCTCTTGAAAAATAATTGCAGAACGCAGCGGTCCACCCACTCCACGCCTCCTGAGTGAGCGCCGAGCGGCCTGTTTATCAACACTGCCCCCTGGTGGCGCCTCCTTATAAATGGATGGGGTGAGGTGGGAGATGTGCATACTGATTTGTACTGCACATTCATTATCAATAGGTAGACAAAAAATGGAAAGAATTGATTGATCATAGGCAGGAGTAGAGGTTGTTATTTCGGCAGGTAAAGCTTACATAGGATAACTTAAAGCCTACGCTCTAGCTTAAAACCTGAGCATCTGAAACATTCAGTGACACTGGTCATTAAAACTAATCATCACAGCGACTTGATATTAATTTGATTAGATCATGAAAGCGCTACGCGTGTAATCAAGGATCAAAAAGGCAGCAACAGCAATATTGTCCTTTCATATTGCTCCCTCACAAATGAGGAAATATTATATAAATATTGCCTTTGTGATATAGAATGACTTTGATCTCTCGTGACTCAACGAAATTACACTTTTCAGAGCGCGCCGATAAAACCTACCTGTGATATCCCCGGGATTGGACACACAACCGCAGATCAAAGAGAGAGGTGGCCTTTGATCCGTCACCGGCGACAAAGGCTCGTTCACCATCCGTCTTACTCGACCTAATTATTATCAATCTCTCACTGCTTATAAGAGCTATCTTTCTCTCTCTCTCACTCTCTCTCGTTGCTTAATCATGCAATCAATGGGGCTCTGCGTCGTGGAGGAATGAGTCTTCTAGTGACCTGTGCGGTTGACTAATGTGAAATCCATGGTAGGTTAGTCCTTATGGCCCTACCCCCCGCCACAGTATACCGCTATCTGGGCCATCAATCAGAGGCCACCGCTACGGCATTACCAACAGACACTCTGAGAGTGGATTTGGATTATACCTTGAAGTGCTTGAGACCTGAATGAAGAATCCTGAGAAATCAATGGCTATGGCGCGGAAGGAATTAACACTGAATAAAAAAAGGATTGCAATGGGGATTCATTATTTCCTTATTGGGTATTTTAAGGAAAATCGGTCCATGGGGTGTGATCAACGTCAACACTTTTAACAAATGTGTTATCCTTGACAGTTAAACAAATATTATCATATTTAGGTCACAGTTTTTTTGACACAGGTTTTAAGTATCAAAGCAACGATAACCCCTAACCCTAACGATAAACCCTAACCCTAACGATAAACCCTAACCCTAACGATAAACCCTAACCCTAACGATAAACCCTAACCCTAACGATAAACCCTAACCCTAACGATAAACCCTAACCCTAACGATAACCCCTAACCCTAACAATAAACCCTAACCCTAACAATAAACCCTAACCCTAACGATAAACCCTAACCCTAACAATAAACCCTAACCCTAACGATAAACCCTAACCCTAACCCTAACCCTAACGATAAACCCTAACCCTAACGATAACCCCTAACCCTAACAATAAACCCTAACCCTAACAATAAACCCTAACCCTAACAATAAACCCTAACCCTAACGATAAACCCTAACCCTAACGATAACCCCTAACCCTAACGATAAACCCTAACCCTAACGATAAACCCTAACCCTAACGATAAACCTTAACCCTAACGATAAACCCTAACCCTAACGATAAACCCTAACCCTAACGATAAACCCTAACCCTGACAATAAACCCTAACCCTAACAATAAACCCTAACCCTAACCCTAACCCTAACGATAAACCCTAACCCTAACGATAAACCCTAACCCTAACCCTAACCCTAACGATAAACCCTAACCCTAACCCTAACGATAAACCCTAACCCTAATGATAAACCCTAACCCTAACGATAAACCCTAACCCTAATGATAAACCCTAACCCTAACCCTAACGATAAACCCTAACCCTAACGATAAACCCTAACCCTAACGATAAACCCTAACCCTAACGATAAACCCTAACCCTAACGATAAACCCTAACCCTAACCCTAACGATAAACCCTAACCCTAACCCTAACGATAAACCCTAACCCTAACGATAAACCCTGACCCTAACCCAGTTACCAGAGGCGCCCAGTGTCATTCATGTGGTAAAGAATCAACCTCGCTCAGACTGTCCTACCCTTAATGCCGCCGTGGACGCTAGCCTATTGTGCGCCGCCGCCACGCCCGCCACAGTAACACGGGCGGGGGTCCCCCTCTTACCTTGGGCCACTTGGGGTTCAGCAGGCAGGCCTTCTGGGCGTCCCCCAGCGCGGCGCGGTGCTGGCCCAGCTTCAGCAGGGCGGCCGAGCGGTTGCTGTACAGGATGCAGTTCTGCGGGTCCGCCAGCAGGGCCTCGCCGTACAGCCCCACGGCCGCCTGGAAGTCCCCCCGCTGACACGCCTCGTTGCTCTGCTGCACCTTCTCCATGAACGCGGCTTTGCTGAGGCCACACCCGCCGCCGCCGCCGCCGCCGCCGCCGCCACCGCCCTCGCTCGCCGCCGCCGCCCGGCTGGTACGGGCGGTCCGGGCGAACCGGCCAGATGTCCGGGAGCCGCCCAAGATCGAGAGCTGCGGGGGTTGGGGGCGGACGAGAGATGTGATAGTACATTATAATGGCCTTGTGAAATCTTTATGTTTTTGTTTTTTACTTATAGTTTATTTTCTTAATTATTGTATCTAATTTATTTATTTCTGTTTTTCTGTATTTCTTGTCTCATTGTTACTATGTTTGCTACTTATTTGAACACCCATGTAGTGATTATTTATTATTATTATTATATATTATTTTGTCCCGTCTTGTGTGGCTTGTCTGTTTATGTGAGACGGACGGACGGACGGACGGACGGACGAGGGTTGTTGAGTAAATATTGTGTATGTGTCTACTTATTCTGTTTTTTGTCTGTATATGTATAAACGTATGTAAAACCACCAAAGTAAAAGTTTCAAAAAGAGTGGTGGTGGTGGTGGTGAGCACACTGGGCTGAGGGGGGGGGGGGGGGGGGGGGGGGGGACTGAAGGGCTGGGGGGGGGAGGGAGGGTCTCCTGAGGGGAACTGCTCCTGGAGGAGGTGGTGGGCCCCTGCAGGTGCTCAAAGACCCCCCCCTCCCCCCCCCGACAGCTCCCATCACGCGGTTCAGCGGCTGACACCACCGCCGCCGTGGGAGGAGCAGGCCTACAGACCCTTGGAGGCTGAGCAAAAAAAATTGTGCGAACACATCTTCTACACACGACTGTGCTGAAGAGGGGTGGGAATCACAGGGTACCTCACGATACGATACGATATGCGATGCATGGCCCACGATACCCCTAATATTGCGATACAGCGATTCTGCGATGATCAATATACTGTTAAGACAATCTCATGACGATACATCTCGATATAGGTCTAAGTAACTATGAATACAACATGACCGTGAAAAGGTGAAGTGCTGGATTTCGCTCTTTTATTCACGGTCCGAACAGATTTTTTCAGTTCCCCGTCTTTCCCTCATTCGTTTGTTGAGCGCCCCCTCGAGGAGGAACGAAGGAGCGACACTGGGGGCAGGGAAACTACATTTTATTAATCAGAATTCCGATATTTGGGGGCGATATTCTTTGTCTAAATCGTCACGAATAAAGCATAAAAATGCGCTCTGCTTCCAACACTGCACAGGAGGGACGGTAGGGGCGGACCCTCCCACTGAGGGAAGGCGTGGCGTAACGGAGGGGGTCCTTAGGTGTCTCATAACCTGGATGGCACGCACGCTAGGACCGGCTAGCGCTGCATAATCTGCACATGGAAGATTAGGAGTTCTAAGGAGGTCCCTGGTGACCGGGGCCGGCGGCAGTGTCGGCTGGCTCTGGTGGACCAGGACCAGGACCAGGATGCTGTTCAGTTGGGTCGATATTAATAAAACATGGCAGATCATCTTGTATCAATATATGAAAGACTTTCCATAAAAGTGACTAAGGGAAGCTGGAATTGTTTATATGTGGTTTTTTTTGTAATGTTTTCTAGTTGCCAACTAGGAAATAAATAACTCTAGCACCCGTTGGGTGCGATTTGTTTCAGAATCATTTGGAGAATACTGTGACATATGAACCACGGAGCGGTGAACGATAGGGGACTGTGCCTTTGGCAATGAAATAAGCACCCATCACTTTAACAGCTTGCCAATATGGCTTGTAGAATATGGCCTTTTCCATAATTCAGCAGATCTGCAGTAAGAAATCTTCTTGACGAAAAGACTGCTTCCTTTGGTCTCTACGCTATACGGCCCGAAGCTATGTCAGTTTAATTAAATTATATTGGTTTTACACTCACTAACATTTTAGCTCTACTCTGTTGTTGTTTATAAATCAGTCATTGTACTTTATGTGTATCACATCATACTGCAGGGTTGACTATTCGCACATGATGATAATATCATAGCCTTGCCGTTATATGAACTATAGTTGAAGCTTAACAAACCTCCAAGGCACTATTCATCATACATAACTGCACATAGCGTAAAGCAATCATGAAAAAAAAAGTATAATGGTTTCAATTCTACTTTAAAATTCATATTGTTAACCACCTCAGAGGTCTCCTAGCATAGCCTTTTTCTTCTTCTTTTGTACCGAGGTCTGGTTGTTATACCAGCCTGGGCTTCTTACCAAAAGCTAAATCATCCAACAATGGACTCATAAAAAGCTGCAACACTTTGTCCACCCAACATCAAACCAGACCCACAGTCCGTTTAGGAGACGTGTGTTCTTCGTTGTGAGAATAGTACAGCAAATGTGTTTCAGGTTGGTTGGTCTGGCTTCTTTAAATCAGTACAAGCAGCTTCCCAGATGAGAAAACAGTCAGACTGCAGCATCATGGGAAAAGCAGAATTAGCCTTGCATAGCTAGCTAGTGTTGCTTCCTTCACGTATTCATGTACATGCCCACCTCTTTTAGAACGAGCTTTCTAGTACCTATTCTCTGAAGAGGAATGAACAAGTGAGTAACAACAAGTCACACAGAATAGTGCTATGCTGTGTGTGTTTGACGGGGGCGAGCCTCCATAATACCTCCTGGTCCACCCCGCTCCTCCTCAGAGGGAGTTCTGGGATAGGGCAGGCTGGGTAATTACTTCCAGAGGTCCAGAGCGCACACACAAAAACAGACGGCTGGCCGGTGTCGGAGCTAGTGGATTCAACCTGAAGCTCTGTGAGGGTAGCCACCGTTTGGGAGCTGATCTGTAGGGACTTAAAGACCAAGAGCTGCAGCTAGGGTCTGAAATGACCCTTCACTCTTGTTAAATAAAGTATCCCGGTGTCAAAGCTAAAGCCTGGCAATTGAAGCAAGACCCTTTTTATTAAAGATGTGATGTGTGGTTCACTGCGTTGCTGTGAGCTAGTAGTGGGTGTCTGTTTTGGCAGTGGGCAGGAAGGGTGGAGAAATATTGAGATAATAAAATACCTCACCAATGGGAGTCCCTGTGTGGACCAATGAAGTACCCCATATCAACTCAATCAATGGAGAGAGAGAGAGGGAGAGAGAGAGAGAGAGAGAGAGAGAGAGAGAGAGAGAGAGAGAGAGAGAGAGAGAGAGAGAGAGAGAGAGAGAGAGAGAGACACACACACGCACGCACGCACGCACGCACACACGCACGCACACACACACACACACACACACACACACACACACACACAGATTTTCGCTCACAATGCTGTAACTCTATTCTGGACAGATATATTGGTTTGCTGCGGTCCTTAATAAGATCAAGCCCAGGTCTATGCTGCTGTTGCTGCTGCACATTATTGCTAACGGTTTCACCAACTCCAACCACCATGCTGTACTGACGTGGATATCTCACATTCAAGCCTGAATAATTGGTTCATTCGGATCACATCTCCTATGTTGTCTTACAGACAGATCCTACTTTATTAGACTGGTGTGCTGCTGCCATGCATGGCTGGAAAAGCAATAGAGGGCTTTCATGTTTGCGCAGGAATGGCCATTTGGCATTTCCTGTCCAGTTAACGGAAAGTAGGCAATACCGCAGTGAGGGTAAGAAAGAAATGATCAAACCTACTGTATAAAGGTTCTAAAAATGCATCACTGATCACTGACATGTGTGTTTACTTTTGACAGTGGGGTTACCTTTTCTCTGAGTGTCGCTTGCTTCTCCATCCTGTGTGAAAGCTGTGGCTTGAGCAGCGGGTCGCTCTCATCCCTTCAAAGTTTGTCGAGGATCAGAAACTGTTCATGAAGGACTCGTTACATCTCCAAACGAGGCCAGATCCCCCCACGGCTGCACGTTGAGCTCTGAGCTGCGACTAACGACTGAAAGAATCCCCAATTGCGGTTTGTCTAGAGTTTAGAAGAAACTTTTTCCTCCAGGAAAGTGCGCCATGTTGTCAGTGCTTTTCCTTTTTTTTCCTGCAACCGTGCAGGATCTGTGCAGCTCTGAGGAGCAGGGGGCGGCCGGCTCGGACCTATCGTCATGCAATGCAACATTTCCAATGCAGTGCCAAGTCAAATCTTTTCAATAAAGTAAAAAAATAAACAAAGTGGCATCTTTTTGTAGGGAATTGTGATCTACGCTTTGACCAGAGCCAGTAACCCATCATGCGCGGGTCTGGTCTCCCGGGAGGGTTTCTCTGGCTAACCTACTTCTAAACCTGCAAGCTGAGGTTGGTGCTTTTTCGCAGAGTAGCCTATCTATAGACTCACAGCTGGAGTCGGACCACACGACGTCTCAACTACATGGCGGCATAAGACATTACTGCTCACTGGAGATCATCTGACGACTGATGGACTGACGTGGATCATTCAGCCCCATCTGATGGAGGCTACTTCAGCAGTGGCCACTAGGGAACACTGTGCGATCATTCTTGCTGGAGATTTCCCCATCTCCCAGCAGTCAAGTCGACACAGGCATGCATAGACTCCAACGGTTACGGAATTTGTGATGATAACATAGGCTATTATATGTATAATGCCGAATCATTTGATAATTGAACGAGGCAAAAAAAGCCTACATATGTTGAATAGCTTAGAAATATGTATGATATATATAGTGTGTGTGTGTGTGTGTGTGTGTGTGAGAGAGAGAGAGCTCTATATAGGCCTTGAAATACACACACCTGGGTATTAGTTAACATTTATCACAAAACGAATGGTTGCCCTACCTATTTGGGGTAGGCACACCAAGGTTAAGTTATATGGCACAATTATTTAAAATGCCACAACCATCATGCTATTATATATACTAGGTCTTAGCAATTTTTGCCATATTTTACACACAGCTGGATACAGGTTCATTGAAAGCAATTGCATTATATGTCAAAATGAATTGAAATGGTGTGAGAACTTGCATTGATAAATAATAAAGCATGTACAGTCATTATATTAGTAATCTATGTCAGGGTTTGCATGCAATATGTCCCGACAGTATTGCATGGTAGGCTACATCTTGCCTCAAGGCACACTGGTTGGCATCCAGCTAGCGAATTGCACGGCTACTCTTATTTGAGTGCATAAAAGGACAGATTGTTTTTGATCGATTGATTCCCCCGGCGTATACATCAATCAATCAATCAATCAATCAATAACCTTTATTTTCCCTCGAGAGACACTGAGGTTTCGCACATTTACAGTGACGACGAACATACATGAACTTTATAAAGTGATAGCGTTATCTATGTTAAAGGTGCAGTATGGTACATCGACCCCCCATTTCGCAGGTCAAGGCCGGGTCAAACGGTCCAACTGAGAAGGCACCGCCACATCCCCCCTTGAACAGCCTTAAAGCTATCATCTGTCTTTTTGATGGAGTTACTTAAGGCATATGTCAGAACCTGCACAATAGTATACAGACCTTCAAAGAAAGGTTAATGTGTAGAATTTTGTTTTTTAACGTTGTGCTGTTAAACAGAAAAGATGGTTCCCACTTGGATTGTACAGGATGACAGAAGTCCCCTCTTTGCCTGTACAAAAGGACACTGGTCCCCTGTTAAATGGTATGGCGCGACACTTACACTCCAGCATTTATGTATTCATTAGGTAAGAAAAAAATAGTTTACTGCTTCCTCTATAGTAGAAAATAAATAATTTGCCATAGAGCCTTTAGACAGCTCTTCCATAGTTCATAAGAGACATTTGGTCATAAGAAAAAATACTTATATATAACAGGGCTAACTAGGGCTGTCAATCACATTACAGCATTTAATGTTGTAATCAAATAATGTTTACTTAAAGGACAGAGTTTCCTGTATTCTCATCATCAAGCAGAAGAATGCATAAGGGGACCCCTGCTCCCTTTCACATTCCAATTATACTCCACTACTGCTATTATAATTGACCGGCGTCACAAGTGTAATTCGTGACACACATCCAATGGGATCCCAACATTATCCGTCTCTCGCCGTTGACCACTGGACATAAATGGTGGTCATCCAGAAGGGGCGGGACTTAGGCTCTCTCTGCATCCGGGAGAGTTGGCTCCTCCCACCCCCACCCTCCCAGGCCTCCATCCCAGCTGGTCCAGTTTGTGGTTTGCTTGCTCCCATGGTTGCAGCACACCAGTTTATGTGCCCTTTTTTTGAACTGTCAGAATACCAGAATAGCAGATTGGTCTATTCCTAGAACGGTGAATCATAAAACAAGGGCCAAATCAAATCAAACAAACGTTTTTCGACCTGCAACGGAAATCTCCAAGAAAAAAAACGTATGTGGCAATGTGGTCGGACAACCGTGCATTCTGAACAAGCATGTTTCCCTTAATCTCTGCTGACATATCGAGGTTCATTTCCTGATTAGGTACAGTACATTTGTTAACTCCTGAAACCTTGCTGGCACATACCAAGAACGTTGTGTGCTTGACAAACAAGTGAAACCACGGCAGATCTTCATAACAAAAGGCTTGGCTGTTGCTAACACAGCAACACAAACCCATGTGACCCAACACAAAGCATGTGCCACAACATGGCGATGTTCTTGTTGAGCAGCATTCGCTACGGGCCTGGAGGCCGGAGTGTTTACCGCTCTGTCACCACGTCAAGTCCATGTCAAGCACAACACCTTTGACTCGTTCCCAAGAGCAAGCTGTAGGTGCTCGCCTCACTCAGTGTATCCGCATTCATAGCAGGATAGCTTTGTTTGAAAATAAAAACACGTTATCTCAAGGTTTGCATGTATTCAATATCAATTCAATTCTACAACACTTTATTTCCCCCTTAGAGGTAAGTTGCATGGTCGAGTAGCATATAACACAGAAAGTTTTAAATAAACATAAATACAAATAAGTTATACGCATTATAATACTAGATACGAATGATGCAATGAAGTGTGATGTGGTGTACACAGTATACATACATATGATATAAATGTCTGGTCATTTGATGAGCATAGTTTAGACAGTCCACTACAGCACATGTATGTCAGCAAATCTAATGTGACATAATAGGTAGCAGCAAACTTGATATTAGTTCATAATTCAACAGAAAAACATTTCCATGGTTGCTTAAATATAATGGAATTGTGTAATAGAGGGTTTTGGGTAGATGCATCCTGACTATATAAACTGCAATACAAGCTGTGTCTCACTGACCGCAGTAGGATATAATTCAGTCAAATCAACACATATGGCAGAGGACAGATCCGAATGAGATTAAATGAGAAACGGGACAATAAAATAAACCATTTATCTGGTAGACTGTTGGGTTTTGTTGATATTTTGCATTCCTATTATGCCTATGACTAAAACAAATATGGATCTTCTTATTTTTAAAGGATTGAGAAATGCAGTAGTCAGAGAATTGCGTAAAGCAAAAACAGCTTATTATATGCAACTGATTGAGGAATCTGAAGGAAACAGCACATCCCTCTGGAAGCACCTCAACAGTCTTACTAAAATGAAGCCAAGCCAACAAAAAACAATAACAGAACTGAAAGTGAATGGAGTTATCAGCACTAACAATCTAGCTATTGCAAATGAATTTAACAACTTCTTTATTCAGTCAGTGGAGGAGCTTGCTGAGACCTTTGAACCAGCAACTCTGCAGAGCTCAAAGTCTACGCCATCAAAGCTGTTCCAAGTTGAGGAGGTCAGTGAGGAAAAAGTACATAAAATTATTAATATGTTAAATAAGTCTAAAGCAAAGGACGTGTTTGGGTTGGACACTGCCTTTATTAGAACTCACTGCTTGGCCCTGGTTAAACCTATAACTCACCTGGTAAACCTCTCCACCAGAGTGGGCACACAGCTGGAAGCAAGCCATTATCATTCCAATTTTTAAGGCTGGTGCAAAGGACCAAGCAGGCAACTACAGGCCAATCTCAATATTACCCGCCCTCTCAAAAATGTTAGAAAAAATCATAACAGAACAACTAAGTAGGCATCTTGAAAACAACAGCCTCATTAACCCCAAACAATTTGGTTTCAGACAAGGGTATTCAACAGAAATGGCCAACTGCTACCTAACCGAGAACATTAAGAGCAAGTTGGACAAGGGTAATGTTGTGGGAGCTGTGTTTATAGACCTCAAAAAGGCCTTTGACACAGTGAACACTGTGAACACATCTCCCACCTGTAGGCAGTCTCATCGCCGCCAGAGATGAGCCCAATGAGGGTGGTGTCATCCGCAAACTTCAGGAGCTTGACGGACTGGTGACTGGAGGTGCAGCCGTTGGTGTACAGGGAGAAGAGCAGGGGAGAAAGAACGCAGCCCTGAGGGGATCCGGTGCTGATGGTCAGGCTGTTGGAGACGTGCTTCCCCAGCTTCACATGCTGTTTCCTGTCAGACAGGAAGTCAGTGATCCACCGGCAGGTGGAGTCGGGCACGTGCAGCTGGGAGAGCTTGTCCTGTAGCAAGGTCGGGATGATGGTATTGAAGGCAGAGCTGTAGTCCACAAACAGGATCCTGGCATAGGTTCCTGCTGAGTCCAGGTGCTGGAGGATGAAGTGGAGGGCCAGGTTTACAGCATCGTCCACAGACCTGTTGGCTCTGTAGGCGAACTGCAGGGGGTCCAGGAGAGGGTCCGTGATGGATTTGAGGTGTGACAGGACAAGGCGCTCAAAGGACTTCATGACCACAGAGGTCAAGGCGACTGGTCTGTAGTCTTTGAGTTCTATGGGCCTTGTTTTTTTGGGGATGGGGATGATGGTGGAGGATTTAAAACAGGCTGGTACATGGCATGTCTCCAGCGAGGTGTTAAAAATGTCTGTAAACACTGGAGACAGCTGATCTGCACAGTGCTTGAGGGTGGAGGGGGAGACAGAGTCCGGTCCAGCTGCCTTGCGGGGTCTCTGCCTCTTGAACAGTCTGTTGACATCCCTCTCCAGGATGGAGAGAGGTGTCGGAGGGGGGGAGGGGGTCTCAGAGGTAGGCAGGAGAGGACATTCCTGGGCTCCTGCTGAGGTGGGGGGGGAGGGTGTGGTGATCTGGGGATGGTGAATGGGGGTACGGGGGATGGTAACAGGACTGCATTGTCTGTCGAATCTGCAGTAGAACTCGTTCAGGTCGTTGGCCAGGTGTGGGTCGTCGATGGAGTGGGGGGCAGACGGTTTGTAGTTGGTGAGCAGTCTCAGACCCTTCCAGACAGACGCTGGGTCGTTATCTGAGAACTGCTGTTGGAGTCTCTTTGAATACGAGAGTTTAGCATCTCTCACCGCCTTGCTAAACCTGTATTTGGACTCCTTAAACCGGTCTTTGTCTCCGCTCCGAAACGCCTTCTCCTTTGCCAACCTTAGCTGTCCGAGTTCTGCTGTGAACCAGGGTTTGTTGTTATTGTAGATCACCCTGCTGCGAGATGGTACACAGCTGTCCTCACAGAAGCTGATATAAGATGTCACAGCATCTGTGTACTCATCAAGACTGTTGGTGGCAGACCTGAAAATGTCCCAGTCAGTGCAGTCCAAGCACGCCTGAAGATCCTCCACAGCCTCACTAGTCCACTTTTTAGTCGTCCTCACAACAGGTTTACAGAGTTTTAATTTCTGCCTGTATGCAGGAATCAGGTGGACCATGACGTGGTCAGAGTGTCCCAGTGGAGCACGGGGGACGGCGTGACCTGGTGTGGCCAAAACAACTTAGAGCTCAATGCTCTAAAGACAGTGGAGATGGTTGTAGACTTCAGAAGGAATGCAGCCCCACCCTCCCCCATCACTCTGTGTGACTCCCCAGTCGACACTGTGGAGTCCTTCCGCTTCCTGGGCACAGTCATCAGCCAGGACCTCAAGTGGGAGCAGAACATCAGCTGCATCACCAAAAAGGCACAGCAGAGGATGTACTTCCTGCGGCAGCTGAAGAAGTTCAACCTGCCAAAGACTATGATGGTGCACTTCTACACCTCCATCATAGAGTCCATCCTCACCTCCTCCATCACCATCTGGTACGCTGCTGCTACGGTCAAAGACAGGAGCAGACTGCAGCGTATCATCCGCAGTGCTGGAAAGGTGATTGGCTGCAACCTGCCGTCCCTCCAGGACCTGCACGCCTCCAGGACACTGAGACGTGCAGGGAAGATCATGTTGGACCCCTCCCACCCTGGACATAAACTGTTCGAAACACTCCCCTCCGGCAAGAGGTTGAGGTCTGTCAAGACCAAAACCTCACGCCACAAAAACAGTTTCTTCCCGTCTGCAACCGGCCTCATCAACAACGGCCCCGGACCCCCACTGACACGCACACTACCCCCCCTTCACCCACCACCCGTCATCTGCCTATGATGACACATTTTTGCACTACTTGCATCATTCTGCACAATTGTGTATATATATATATATATATATATATATATATATATATATTATTTTTTTTCTCTAATTCTTCTTATTACGGTTCATTTGTATATAAAGTGTCTTTTTAATTTATTCTATTATTATCTTTTTAATTTTAATTTTTTATTTATTTTTGGAATATCTTATTGTATTGGACCACTTGATTTATTGTTTATTGTTTGTAAATATCGTGCGCACTGAAAAAAAAAAAAAAAGAAAAATTCCTCATATGTGAAAATGTATTTGGCAATAAAACCTTTTCTGATTCTGATTCTGAACCACAGCATACTCTTGAACAAGCTCACCAACTTCAACTTCTCTGAACAGAACAGAACAGAACAAACAGAACTGAAAACATTTAGCAGTAAGGTAAAACACTGGCTGAAAGTAAATCAGGGATGTGACCACTAAGACACGCACGCTCGCACGCACGCACGCACACACACACATGCACGCACATACACACACTCTATTGTCTATGTTTTACTGTACTGTCTGTGTAGATACCTGCTGTTCGCATAGGTGAGAGTTTGCAGGGGGTTGGGTATCTGGGGGTTGTGTCGTACGTGATGTGATGTTTTGTGTCTGTGTTGTTGTATGTTGTGTGTGTGTGTGTGTGTGTGTGTGTGTGTGACTGGTGAGAGTTTGCGGGCGGCTGGGTGTCTGGGGGTTGTGTTACGTGACTTGCTGTTTGTGATGTTCCTATGTATGTTGTGGTTGTTCTGATGTGTATGGTTAGGGTATGAACACTAAGATTACCCTTGATGTTTTGTTGGTCTCTATGTGTATAGAGAGGTGTGTGCACACGTATACTACACTTTTTAGAATAATTTTGGACTACAACATGTTTTTAGGAAGGTCTGACCAGGGACTGGGGTTGCAAATCAGCCAACGGCTAGAAACCTTTTATGTAACACATCTACAGACATCTTCTTATGGCATTGACTGTGATAGCTATGTATGTAATAATGTGCGCTGCATTGTCCCTGACAAATAAACTAATAAATAAAAATAAAATACTATTCTGTAAAACGTTTACATTTACCCCAGGTCTATATTATAGACCTTCCATCAATTCAGTGGCATCAATTTGTGCAGATCTGCTTCCATATGCCCTTTGTCTTTAAACAGCCTCAGATCGTTTGGATGATGACACTGATGGTAATTCTTACTATCTTTCTCTCCCTCCGTCCTGATCTGGATGAATCAGGTTTGAGGCGACCCTGTGTCATGCTGCTTGTTGCCCTTAAGAGTGTCTGACTGGGGCCCCGCCGTGGCCAGACGGGACCTCCTTTTGGTAGTGAGTAGGAGAGTCAAAATAGCAGCGACTCTTTTGGTAATGAACGCAGTGTGTGCGTTTGAAGGGTAAGTGAGTGCAGGGAACACTGTGTAACATGCCCCTGAACCTTTAACCACCAGTAAACACACAGCGCACACACTGCTGATAATAACATTGAAAGCTTATCTGACAATGAAAATGAGCTTTCGGGTGCTGTTTGATTTAAAATAGTAAAGTAATTGAACAGACGTATGGCTTACGGGACATTTTTGATCGACATCGTGTTCAACTCTTTATTATTATGAAATTAAGTCTAGATTGCAATGTGATGCATTTCTGCATCACTCATCATTCTGCAGCAACTTTTGTGTTTGATACATCCCTATCTCAAACGCAAGCATTTAATAGGCTGAAGTAGACGTGATCTGATGTCCTCTTCTTTCAACATAACCCTGTAGGATGTGTTCACATACCACTTTAATGGCCACACAATTAACATGAAGTCATCTTTGATGAACTCAGTTCTCACCAGTATTATCCTGTTGTCCAGCACCTGTCTCATCCTAATAGAATGTGGGCGTGGCTTTGTCATAAAGTACTTCCTTCACCGTGATTGGTCCATAAGAGGGGTGCCTCTGCCGAGCCCACGATCGATGCTATAAAGGCTCTCCTGAGGCTCAGAGGAAACAGTCGTGTTATCACACTGTCAAAGGATTCTACTCATCCACTGGAACAAGGTAAGCTGCTTTAAATTATCTGGTTCATACTAAACCATAAGCGTTGGTTTTACAAGATCACTTCTCAGTCAGTCCTATATATTCAAATCAATACATGTGCATTAAAGTGACTTACAAAGTAAGCCGCTTTGTAAGTCACTTGACAAAGCACTCAACACTTGACAGAACAAAACACAATCCCAGCCCTGCTCTGTACACAGTGGCCGTGCCTTCACATCCTCCTCATGTCACCTGGGTGTCCTTTCATTGGTTTAGCCCATAGCAACATGAAGAAGCAGGGACCACTCCACGTTGCCAGCCCCCTGAGAGAGAGCCTGGCCCTCAGCAAGGTGGCCGGGACCTCCATCTACCTCAAGCTGGACTCCTCACAGCCCACCGGCTCCTTCAAGATCAGGGGCATCGGCCACCTGTGTAAAACAGTGAGTCACCTGGTGTTGCTCTTACCTGGTTTTGGTTAATTAGTGTCGCGCACCGGGGGAATTGTGACTGTGTGTTGTGTGTTGTGGAAATATTAATGTAGGATTTTATTCAAGTTATATGCTAACTTGAATATATGATATTGTTTATATGATAACTAGTCAATTGAAAAGGCGTTTGATGAAAAGGCATTCTCCTTGGACCTGGAGACGTCTCCCTTGCTCTCTAATGGAATGGTGTTAAGGTAGTTTTGCATTTGCATTGCCACTGCGGCCACAACGGTCTGACACAGAGGCCAGGCCAATCGAAAGACTTCATTGTTATGCAAAGTATAGTGTATCTAAAATCACCCTGGTCCCACTCAGACCGTACCTCCTCCGAGGATCCCTCCCCCTCATCTTTGTTTTCCTGTCACTGCCCCGCGATGTCAACCTTTCCCAATAACACGCGGACGCCCATCGTCTCGTTGAATATATGCATGGTAAATGACTGTATCTTGCCATGAGTATGCTCTTAAATGTAATCAAATACTTTGCAAGGTCAGGAAGTCTCCTAAAATGAGTTATTCTTCAACACGCTGACGTAAACATCATTTGCATAAATCAATATAAAAAAAACGGAATGGTTACAGACCAGTTTTTCTTCTGTGAAAACAAGGAGTGAGTCACTGCTGGCATGCCTGCTTGTCTGCTGCTCACAATAGTCAACAGGAACAGGAGCATAATTAGTACAGGTCACACTATCTGGGGCGGGTCGTACTGTTAGGCAACCCAAGCACTTGCCTGGAGCCCCAGGCCCCATAGAAGGCCCCATAGAAGGCCTTTTGGGGCCCCCAAAATGCCCTCTTTATATTTTTTCCCCAATGCTGTCCACCCGCAACCCAAAATTCCCCCTCAGCCGTTACATCCATTCGAACATGTCCGGTGGACTTGTGTTTGTGTGCGGACATGTGTGTGTGTGTGTGTGTCTGTGTCTGTGTGCGGACATGTGTGTGTGTGTGTGTGTGTGTGTGTGTGTGTGTGTGTGAGTGTGTGTGTGCTTGTGAGGGTTATGTGTGTAACGTATTTTCTTGTTGTCGTGCAGTGGTCCGAGCGAGGCTGTGAGCGTTTCGTCTGCTGTTCAGGTGAGTGTCCTGACATCACATCATGATCGTTCTCAGTGGGGCTCTGCTCACGATGTTGTGTTTAAATGGGTGCTGTTTAACGGTGGCGGTGTGTGTGTGTGTGTGTGTGTGTGTGTGTGTGTGTTCATAAAGGGGGGAACGCCGGCATGGCCGCTGCCTACTCTGCCCGCCATTTGAGCATCCCAGCGACCATCGTGGTCCCGAGCGTGACCCCCCCGTCCACGGTACAGAGACTCAAGGACGAGGGCGCTGATGTCATCATCCACGGCAAGGTCAGCAGGTCGCATCAGTCAGTCAGTCCGTCAGTCAGTCAGTCAGTCCGTCACAGTGTGTATTTTCACTCAGTGTGGGAAAATACCAAGTTCTCTCGCTCTCTCTCTCCCTCTTTCTCTCTCTCTCTCTTTGTCTCTCTTCCTCTCCCTCTCTCTCTCTGCTCCCAGCAATAAAACATATTTAGACACATTGACAACCACACATAGCTAACTGTATGTCTCTGTGTGTGTGTGTGTGTGTGTGTGTGTGTCTTCTCCAGGCTCTGAACGACAGCATCTCGTACGGAGAAGAGCTGGTGGCCAACAACCCGGGCTGGGTGTTCATCTCCCCGTTTGACGACCCTCTCATCTGGTGAGGCACCGTCTCAACGCCCCTCTCTCTGGGGCCTCCAGGAGCCGCCGCTCGTATCGCTCCACTCGTCCGCCCCCCCCCCCCCCCCCCGCCCCCCCCCCCCCCGCCGCCGCCCGCTACGACCAGATAGACACGGCTGTTCCACCTGATAAGGGTGCAGCAGCCCTCGTTGTATCCGCACGGGGACGAAAGCAGCTTGGTTCATCTGTTGAGCGCGTTATTTGTACTTTCATTACACTACGGAATGCGGAAGTACAAACAAGTATAAATGTATTATGAGTTCAGCTCCGAGCTGAAATGATACAAACAAACCGGTGTGAACGTGGGATGAACCAGGAGCCGCGGGGGTGCTGATCTCTGCGTGTTTTTGTATGTGTGTGTGTGTGTGTGTGTGTGTGTGTGTGTGTGTGTGTGTGTGTGTGTGTGTGTGTGTGTGCGCGCTCAGGGAGGGCCACACCTCGCTGGTCCGGGAGCTGGAGGAGGACCTGAAGGAGAAGCCCGGGGCGGTGGTGCTGTCGGTGGGGGGCGGCGGCCTCATGAACGGCGTGGTGGAGGGCCTGCGTCGCGCCGGCTGGGCCGACGTGCCCGTGGTCGCCATGGAGACGCAGGGCGCGCACAGCCTCAACGCGGCCGTGAGGGCGGGCCGGCTGGTCACCCTGCCCGAGATCACCAGGTAGGCCCCCGACGCCGTCCGTCTGTCCGTCTCCCTGTCCGTCTCTGTATGTATGTCTCCGTCTCTCTGTCCGTCTCTCTGTCCATCCCCCTGTCTGCCTCCCTGTCTGTCTCTCTGTCTGCCTCCCTGTCCGTCCCTCTGTCTGCCTCCCTGTCCGTCCCTCTGTCCGTCTCTCTCTGTCTCTCTGTCCGTCTCTCTGTCCATCTCTCTGTCTGTCTCCCTGTCCATCCCCCTGTCCGTCCCTCTGTCCGTCCCTCTGTCTGCCTCCCTGTCCGTCTCTCTGTCCTTCTGTCCGTCTCTCTGTCTGTCTCTGTCCTTCCCTCTGTCTGTCTCTCTGTCCGTCCCTCTGTCCGTCTCCCTGTCCGTCCCTCTGTCCGTCCCCCTGTCTGCCTCCCTGTCCGTCTCTCTGTCCTTCTGTCCGTCTCCGCCGGGTGTTGTCGCGGTGATGCTGTCCCCTGTGTTGGCGGTGGACCCGGACTGAGCGGGTTCTCTCTCGCCCCTCTCTCTCTCTCTCTCCGCAGCATCGCCACCACGCTGGGCCTGGCCACCGTGTCGGCGCAGTCGCTGAAGCTGAGCGGCGAGCACCCCGTGTTCTCAGAGGTGGTCACGGACCGCGACGCCGTCAGGGCCGTCGAGCGCTTCCTCGGTGAGTCTTCAAACAGTCTACAGAAAACAGACGCCGAGAAAAGCAGTCGACTTTGAGGCTCGGTTATGGTTTTACACGTCGACACACAACGCAACGAACGACACTTCGACAAACGACGACGAACGACACTTCGACAAACCACACGTGAACCTGTTTTGGTTCTGCGTCGGGTTTTAGTGAGCGGACCGATCACGGCCCTCGCCGCTGCGTCGCCTCGACGCAAGGTTACCGTTTTTTGGGAGGCGCACGTCCGGCCCTCGCGGTGGACGCAAGGAGGGTCCGCAACGGACGTAAGGTGTCCGTAGACCCCGTTGCGTTGACGTGGAACCATAAATAACCCTGTAGGCCGTTGTGTGTGATCAGTCATATCCATTCAGTCAGTCAGTCACTCACAATGTGTATTTACACACAGTGTGCGAAAATACCAGATTCTCAGACACTCTCGCTCTCTCACACCTCTCTCTCACCTCTCACCTCTCTCTCTCTCTCTCTCTCTCTCTCTCTCTCTCTCTCCCCCCCCCCCAGATGATGAGAAGATCCTGGTGGAGCCGGCCTGCGGTGCGGCTCTGGCGGCCGTGTACTGCGGGATCCTCGGGAGGCTGCAGGCGGAGGGGCGGCTGGGGCCGGCGCTGGGCCCCGTGGTGGTGGTGGTGTGCGGGGGCAACAACATCAGCATGGAGCAGCTGCTGGGCTTCAAGAAGCAGCTGGGCATGCTCTGAAGGCCTCCTCCACCGCCGGCAGCGCCGCGCATTCCAACAGTGACTCGCCAGTCCACTCGCTGTACACTTTATAAAAAGAAGAAGAAGAAGAAGAAGAAATACTGGTTTATATAACGACAGCATCCAAACAGAGGGCCGGTGTGACACACTTCCACCATTCCAGGAGTGGAGCGTGTGTGTTCTCCTTCTTGGTGTTGATCGGGGAATCAGTCTTCTGGAAATATGAATATGTATATACTGTGAGTCTGTTTCTCATATAACCAGTTATCCTCGGAGCAAACCTTGAATAGAGCTGTGAACATTCTGCATATTTCCACAAAAACAAATGTTGTTACGCCTATTCTTTCTGTCGTGCGAACATTTTGTACTTTATGAATGTATATATTTAAACTAGAAATATCAGGAAACATTGTATGAATATTTCATGAATGTCACTGTCTAGTGTCTCCGTGTTATTTTTCTTTAGCGGAATAAACAAAAAGAATAATTTAAAAGACGTGCAGTTTGGTTATTAGCACAATGAAAGACAGCACCTGTGTGATTCCCAAAGGAGTCAACGCTTTAGCTTCTAACCCCTACCTGACATTCCCTGAAACCTTTACAGACTCTAGTCTCTTTGTTGGCTGATAAAACATGTAAAAGAGTCTTAGGGAGATGGGTGCCTGGTTTATTTTATAATCATTCCTCAGGTGATGGTAGGTTTGTGTATACCGCAGTTCAGATAGTATAAGTAAGTAAACATAAGTAAACATGTATTCTAATGTACCAGACATGCACTACAACGTGAATCAGTCCTTTAATTTTCCTTCCAACTATGCCCTTCATGTTGTTGTACTTTATTCAGCACATTCTCACAAACAATTAATTTCCATTTCTCTCTAAAGACACCCGGACGTTTCTCTTCATGCTCTACCGCTTGAGTAGCACCCACTGAGCCATTATGCATTCTTCACGGAATTGAACAGGGATTAAAATATTAACCATCTTAAAGAGCGATCAAGACTCCTCTGGATAATTGCTGCATTTCATAAGGCCTGGCAGTCCTCCTCAGGTAAACAACGGTGACTCAAGGGGTTCACATTCCAGTTACACAAACAGACAGCGAGATTTCACACATCGTCTTTTAGAGGGATGTCACCCTCTGCTGCGCTCTGATTGGTCCTCAGCTCATCCAAAACAGGGGCAGGTCCGCTCGTTGCTGTTGTCGACTGTGTCCCCGCGTCAAACAGGTGACAGGTGTTGAAAAAATTGATCTGACAGCAACATCATGGCTTAATTGGCTTAGGGCATGGCTGAATCAGATACAATGATGTTAGTCAACGCGCCAGAATACTAATGTGTAAACATTCAAGGACATGATAGTATTAAGAAGTTTACTTTTTCCATACACTCACACGTAGGGCGTCAATAAACAGCAAAGATTGTGTTCCTGTGCTTTGTTATTTCAAAATAAAATGCTTCACAGGGTCAGGCTGTGTTTATTTTGGGCCCTGAGCATAAAGCATCCAACTGTATATCGGGTGTAAAAGACTCACGGGCTGAGTGAGGTGACGGAGCAGGAGTGCTTGGTCAGTGAGGGGGTTATGACTCAGATCCGGCTGAAACTGGCCTTGCCCGGCCCCTCGCTGCTCCCAGAAGGTGTCTGGTTCCCCCGGCCCCCATGCTGCAGCAAGGCGTCTTGCATAAGGGTGCAACCTTACACAACACGGGTCCTCACGCGGACGGTGACGCGGAGGCCGAGACCTGAGACATCGTGATCATGCCCGTAGCCACGAGGTCACCGAGGTCAAGTTGCCAGAGGCCGAGACCTGAGACATCGTGATCATGCCCGTAGCCACGAGGTCACGAGGTCCGGACCGAGGTCATGTTTCTAGAGATAAAAATGAAATTAGAAACTAAATACAACTGTATACAAAATCAGCTCTGGAGAACTCCTCATAGATGAGTAAATGCTGAATGCTAAATTCAGAGACTTAATACTTTGTGTATCATACCCCCCCCCCCCCCCCCTCCCCCTAATAAAACTGAACCACTGTAACTGAAGCCCCCTCCCCCTAACAAAACTCTGACCCCCACAACTTTTTCAAACCCTGATGGTGATCAACACTCAGAGCATGTGTCTGGTTGGACGACAGCGAGAGGTTGTCTGGTTATGCACTCAGGAACCTCTTCGCATTGCATCCTATTTTAACTATTGTGAAACCAACTTTAAGCTCTACTAGTTGTATCATGGGACTAGGGATTAGGGCCACGTGTGATTATGTTTTTAGAGCTCTGATTTTAATCTCAGAATTCTGAGATTACAGTCTGAATAAAAAGTTCTGATTTTAAAATCAGAATTATGATTTTAAACTCAGAACAAAAGAAAAGTCTGAACTTTGATTTAAAGTAAGAATTCTGACTTTAAACCCAGAACAAAAATTCCCATGTGGCCTCTCTATCCTATCTTAACTCAATAGACTTTAAGTACTGAGGAAACACCTCTGTGTACCTTCATGGAGAAAACAGCACCAACCAACCAGAACACAAGCAACCGACACCACAGTAGTACGTCAAGACATTTCTTTATTGTGACACAGAAATCTCAAACGCCATCTGATTCTTTACATCTGTATAATCCTTTTTTTTCTCTTTAAGATGCGTTTTTCTTTTTTTGAAGTTTCTGATGTGCAGAGGTAAGACAGTAAAAGTTAATGCAACCATAAATAATTGTAATAAATATCAAGTAAATGTACAGCACACATTTTCTCATCGTAGCACGTCTGTGTATGGATATGTCCTTTATATGATCTCCCCTCCAGCCCCTCAGGAGAAAGTAAGCGAGCATCCCTGTTAGCAGCGGTATACCGGTATACCCTTCAAAATAAAAGACCCAAACATTTTAAAACTGGCAAGCAACTTAAACCCCCCCCCCCCACACACACACACACACATGTTGAATATCAATCATTGGCTGTTTTTTTAAAGTTCTATTCCAAGTAAAAGTGTGTTTTTTTTTTTACTTCCACAAGAACATGTTTGTTGGCGGAGACGACCTGTCGAAGCACAAGATGGACGTCGGTCGCTTCAAGAGTTTGTAAAAAAATAACCCCCCCCCCCCCCCCCCCCCGCTAAACCAAACAGGACGTCAACAGACCCCCCCCCGCATCTGCTCCTTGTAGAACAAGGATCTCATGGAAGAATAGTGCAAAAAAAAAAAAATCATCATCAGGTGAAGTGAATAAGCAATAAATTAATAAAACCGCTTTCAAAACATAAAACTATGTACATTTATTTTCTCTGCAGTATTTTTTTTTTTTTACAGTCTAAATAAAAGTCTCAGGAAAACAGAAACAAACCAACACCACAAACCCAAGCAAACGGCAAAGGCCTGTTCTCAACTTCTCCTCAGACATAAGATGATCCCACCCCAGGTACATATATATATATATATATATATATATATATACTGTGTGTGTGTATGTGTGTGTTTGTGTATGTGTAAGTGAATACATGTACGTGTGTGAATGTGTACGTGTGTGTGTGTGTTACAGTGTGGCACTGGAGAGGAACCAGGGATTCTGTTTTCCACATTCAGTAGCATAGCACACAAGCAGCTATGGGTCGACACACCCCCCCCCCCCCGCCTTAGAAAAGCAACACAAGGCCTTCCAAAGGGAGAGCAAAGTCCGGACACTTGGGGTACCGGGGTCTTCGTCAGTGAGTACCCCCACAAAGTCCGGACACTGGGACCGGGGTCTTCCTCAGTGAGAACCCCGTCGTCGGACACGGGGAACCGGGGTCTTCCCCAGCGAGGACCCCCTCATTGGTCCGCCAGATATCTCTAAATCAACCTGACAAACTGGAGGGAAAAGTCGATAAATATTCCTCAGTTTCCTTTACAACTAAACGCCGTCTTCTTCGGAGACTTAAATAGAGTCACGGATTATGTCGGCAGATGAGTCGGTTTTCCTGTCGGCGGTTTCGTCTTCCGTGTTCTCGTGACGGTCGGCGTCGCGCCGTCCTCCTCTACAGAGTGGGCGTCTCACGCTCTGCCTGCTCAGAGCTGCAGTGGTGAACCCGCGGCGTCAGGACACGTCGCCGGTTCCTCGAGCACGACTCGGGCGACCGCCCTCACAGCATGGAGGGTATTTCTGACGCACACACACACACACACACACTTCCAGTGTCCTCCTTTCTAGCGGGAAGTACCAAAGGGGTAAAGGCTCGTCACACAGGAGGGCTCGGAGGGAGACAGAGGGAGAGAGACAGAGGGAGGCAGCGAGGTTGAAGCATTGGCAGATTAACGCGAGCCGTAACGTTTCCTGGAGTACAGCGCAAATTCAAAGAGTGCAGAGTGAGAGAGAAAAAGAAAGAGAAAGAGAGAGAGAGAGAGAGAGAGAGAGAGAGTGAGTGCAGAGAGAGAGAGCAGAGCGAGAGAGTGATATGACAGAGAGAGCGCGAGAGAGCAGAGAGAAAGAGAGAGAGAGCAGAGAGACGTACATTGAGGCCTACAGAGCTCAACATAACCTTGTAATGCTCAACCTTGTGAGCCAGTGGGGGACCCTACCCTCCGTGAAGGAGGGCTAGTACCGGGAAGCTTCTATAAGAAAACGTAGTAGAAGTAATATCGGAAATACTTTGTAGTAGTACTGCACCGTGTCACAGCTTCAAACCCTTGCGGCGGCTACTTCAATACTAAGTGCAACCAGAACACACAAACACACGCACACACACACACACACACACACACACACGCACGCACGCACACATGAGTGCACACCCATCGATCAGAGTCAGCTGTTTCTGACCCTCACCTGGGAATTCCCCTCCAGCAAAATGTTGAAATGCCTAAAAGATGCGAAACAGTCGATGGTAGAACCAAAGCAAAGCAAAAACATGTCAGAGCATCGGGGGGCCAGCAGCCATGAGCGGTCTGGCGGGGGGGGGGGGGGGGGGGGGGGGGGGGGGGGGGGGGGGGAGGGGGGAGGAGGGGGAGGAGGAGGAGCCGGACGTATGGTGATGAGAGGGGGCGGGGCCTCGGCCTAGCCACTGAGCGGGTCCTCGCGGTAGTGGATGGCGTAGCGGAGCTTCTCCAGCATGGCCTCCAGGGACGTGTACTGGGGCAGCTTCACCATGAACATGCACGTCTCCACCCGGATGTAGCGCGAGTCCGGCGAGCCTGCACACACACACACACACACACACACACACGGATGCACAAACGCACACACACACACACGGATACACAAACGCACACACGGATGCACAAACGCACACACACAAACACAGACAGACAGAAAAGTGATTAGGATGACAGCAGTCATGTCTGCTCTGTTCATGTGCCCACACACTCTTCCCCATGCTTGTCACAGCTAGCACCAAAGAAATGCTGCTCGGGTTGAGCCTGGCTGTCGCTAGATAAATATGGATCCTTCTCGCTCTAATCTGAACTCCTTGTTAAATACTGCATGTGTGAAGGCAGTGATTCATTCACTCCAACGGGGTGTCAGTGGAGTCGAGGCAGGGACGATAATGCCTTCAGAAATCAAATCATTCTTGGAATTCCTCAGTGTTATTAAAGGCAGCAAAACAAAGTTGTTCCGAGTTTCTCAAAGCCTCCAGGCTTCCACACGGTGTATCTGATAAACGCAGCACACATGAGGTCATGGGAGATCACACAGCATAGTTAAAATGACATGGTTCCACATGAAGGATATTTCACATTTCTTTCATCCAGGGCCCAGAGTCGGCCCTCTGTAGCCAGTAACGGTTTTAGTTTGGACATTCCTGGACCAGGTTTCAAGGAGCAGGTTAGGATATGCTTAAATCCAAACCAGAATGCAGACTACATCGAGTGCTTCCTGGACTGTCTGTGTTTCTTTTGGTTTCAGAACAGCAGATTCAATTTTGATCTCAGATAGGGTGAACGTGAAAAATGCTGGCTCCAGATTGGCTGTGTCATCAATCCCACCCTCGGGGGCTTCCCAAGCGGTCACTGCTATCTACGTGCTTTTGCTCTCGAAACCTAGGCTGGCTCATTGGCACTTTGTCACCACAGAACGGCTGGCTCTGCAAAACTAGCACAGAACATAGTGTTCAACAGTTATTTTCTTAGGCTACTTGGTGATAAAAAAAATAACAAAATGTGTATTTCCTACATTCATCCATTTCTTCTTGGAGAAAGGTGGAGCTCTAGTTGAGCCAGCAGCTGACTGCAGTGACCTACTTCACACCTGCATCGATTCTCTCTACAAAACAATGTTAATAAAGTTGTTTTTTTTCTGTCGTTTTTCTGCTTCTCAAAAAGTAGAGCGCCACCCCCCCCAAAAAACCCTAAAAGCACGCCCGCTTCGGCGAGGCCTGCTATGACCCGGGTTTACCCCGGGCTCAGGGCGTGCGTCACCATGGTAGCTGAACTCTAAGCGTACTCCAGTAGTACTCTAAGCCTGGGTATCTTGGTAAAACAAAAAGTCTGGCTTTCCCTGAATTCTGACATAACATATACAGTATTATCCCGTTAACCGGGAAATCCGGCTTCTCGGAACAGGGCCCAGGTGTGTCTCTAGGAGCCTGAATGTGGAATCCTCTGTTTGAACTGTAATGTGTTGTTTTGTTGTCTGCTATGAGACTTTACATGACTTGTTGTGCTGTTCTTATCCGGGACATACAACAGACAAAAAGAAAAGAAAGGTAAATAACTGAACACACACACACACACACACACACACACACACACACACACACACACACACACACACACACACACACACACACACACACACACACACACACACACACACACACACACACACACACACACACACACACCAGCTGGACCCCGGCGGGCTGCTTACCGGCGGCTCCGTCCGGGGGGGCGATCTTCATGGGGTAGGGGGGCACGTGGGCGGTGTCGGGGCCCCCGTCCTTGCAGGGGCAGGTGAAGGGGATGCGCTCCTGGTTGCAGGCGAACTTGATGAACTTGCAGAGCTCCTCCTGAGTGAACATCTCCAGCGCCGTCCAGAAGAACTCGATGTGCGGGTCCGTCTCCATCAGACCCACCTGGTACATGGTGTGGGCCTGAGGCGACGCACACGCGCACACGCACGCACACACACACACACACACACAGGGTTGGAACAAAACCAGAATAATGACTCCTTTTAATAATGACAAAATATTTGTGTGTGTGTGTGTGTGTGTGTTTGTGTATATGTGTGTCCCTGTATGTATGTATGAATGTGTGTCTCAGTGTTTTTGTGTCTCAGTGTGTGTGTGTGTCTCTCAGTGTGTGTGCGTGAGTCTCTGTCTGTCTGTCTGTCTGTCTGTCTGTCTGTCTGTGTCTCTCAGTGTGTGTATCTGTGTGTCTCTCAGTGTGTGTGTGTGTGTCTCTCAGTGTGTGTGTCTCTCAGTGTGTGTTTGTCTCCGTGTGTGTGTGTGTGTGTCTCTCAGTGTGTGTGTCTCCGTGTGTCTCTGTGTGTGTGTGTGTGTGTCTCAGTGTGTGTTTGTCTCTCAGTGTGTGTGTGTGTGTGTCTCTGTGTGTGTGTGTGTGTGTGTCTCTCAGTGTGTGTGTCTCCGTGTGTCTCCGTGTGTGTGTGTGTGTGTGTGTGTCTCAGTGTGTGTTTGTCTCTCAGTGTGTGTGTGTGTCTCAGTGTGTGTTTGTCTCTCAGTGTGTGTGTGTGTGTGTGTCTCCGTGTGTGTGTTTGTCTCTCAGTGTGTGTGTGTGTGTGTGTGTGTCTCTGTGTGTGTGTGTGTGTGTGTGTGTGTGTGTGTGTGTGTGTGTGTGTGTGTGTGTGTGTGTGTGTGTGTGTGTGTGTGTGTGTGTGTGTGTGTGTGTGTGTGTTCTGGCGTTACCTTCAGGAACTCCAGGTTGATGTGGGGCAGGCCGCAGGTGCGCAGCTCCACCTCCAGGGGGCTGAGCACGGTGAGCAGCTGCAGGGGGATGATGGAGGCCAGGCCGGCCCGCACCGCGCTCATGCACTCCACGTTGTGCAGCTCGCGCAGCCGCAGCGCGCGCACCGCCCGCGCATACTCCCCCTTGTTCTCCCAGCTGGAGCACACACACACACAAAGAGACACACACACACACACACACACACAAAGAGACACACACACACAAAGAGACACACACACACACACACACAAAGAGACACACACACACACACGCGCGCGCGCGAACGCACACACACACATACACACGTGAACGCACACACACACACACACAGAGACACACACACATACACACACAAAGAGAGAGAGACACACACACACAAAGAGACACACACACACACACACATAAAGAGACACACACACACACACACACACACACACAAAGAGAGAGAGACGCACACACACACACACACACACATACACACACAAAGAGAGAGAGAGAGACACACACCCCCACACACACACACACACACACACACACACACACACACACACACACACACACACACACACACAATGTCAAATTCAGAATATAATCAGCAGGGGTTCACTTAACCAACAGCATTAATACCCTCATCAGGCCCTTTACTTATTAAAGTTGATGAATATCAACTTTAATGAATATCAGTTTGATCTTGCCTGGGCCAGCAAATGATTACAAATAAGGGCGCGGCCCTAAATTACCCTACGACCTTACTCCAGCCAATCAGATGACATAACTGTTTTACCGTTGCTCTGTTTGCCGGCTGCAAAATTCGGTTGGAGCATTATCCGATTACTTGTTCAACGCTCCTTGTTCAACGTGAACCGGTTGTTATCAGGTGAGTCTCACGAGGCTACGGAACCCCCTAAACAAACAGGACCCCCTAAACGAACGTGACCCCCTAAACGAACAGGACCCCCTAAACGAACAGAACCCCCTAAACGAACAGGACCCCCTAAACGAACAGGACCCCCTAAACGAACGTGACCCCCTAAACGAACAGGACCCCCTAAACGAACAGGACCCCCTAAACAAACAGGACCCCCTAAACGAACGTGACCCCCTAAACAAACAGGACCCCCTAAACGAACAGGACCCCCTAAACGAACAGGACCCCCTAAAGAAACAGGACCCCCTAAACGAACAGGACCCCCTAAACGAACAGGACCCCCTAAACAAACAGGACCCCCTAAAGAACAGAACCCCCTAAACGAACAGGACCCCCTAAACGAACAGGACCCCCTAAACGAACAGGACCCCCTAAACGAACGTGACCCCCTAAACAAACAGGACCCCCTAAACGAACGTGACCCCCTAAACGAACAGGACCCCCTAAAGAACAGAACCCCCTCAACGAACAGGACCCCCTAAACGAACAGGACCCCCTAAACGAACAGGACCTCCACCACTACGTTCACTCGACTCCAACCGTTTCCCAAGCGCCTCATCAGAGCGTCGCCGGCGGTTACCTGACGGCGATGTTGTGGCCGCCCTGACACAGCTCCACCTCCTCGCCCGTCATGGTGATGTAGGTGAAGGTGCAGCACGGCCGGCTGGGGGAGTCGGGGCTCTCCCCTGTGTGGTACTGGGAGGAGATCTCCGCACACAGGGCGTCCAGCTCCACCTCCTCACCCACCTGCAGGGAGAGAGGGAGGGGGGAGGGAGACAGGGAGAGGGAGGGAGGGAGGGGGAGAGAGAGGGAGGGAGAGAGAGAGAGAGAGAGGGAGGGAGAGAGAGAGAGAGAAAGGGAGGGAGGGAGAGAGAGAGAGAGGGGGAGGGAGGGAGAGGGAGAGAGAGGGAGGGAGGGAGAGAGACAGGGAGAGGGAGGGAGAGGGAGAAAGGGAGGGAGAGAGAGAGGGGGAGAGTAAGAGATCACAGCATTGTTCTCAGAGATATTGTATGCCTTCAAGTTCTTTCTTGCCCTCTGGGGGGCTAGGGTCAGGGGTGTGTCATAAACACAGTATATGGCGAAGAAATCTCCACGACACACGCTGGACGCAGCGTCGGGGCGACCTACACTCTCGAACTTCTTGACGTAGTTGTAGGTGAGCAGGTCGGCGTCCTGCAGGTCCTGCTCGGGGTCCAGGGGCTGGCCCACCAGGCCCTTCCAGAAGGACGCCAGCAGGTCCAGCGGCAGCGGCACGTCGGCCCGGATGGCGATGCCCAGCAGCTGGCCCAGGAAGTGCAGCAGCTGCTCCTCGGCGTAGCTGATGGGACAGGGCGTGAGGATGTACTTCCCCTGGGGAGGGCGAGGAGAGAGAGAGGTCAGCGGAAAAACAGGAAAAACACACACACTCGCGCAACGTTGGGAGGTCACTTTAAATTTACATTTTACATTTAGGGGATTTTTGCCAACGCTTGCATCCAAAGCGACTTACAACCATTCATTCACACAACGGCGGCGGAGTCAACCACGCAGGGCGACAGCCAGCTCGTGTGGAGCAGTCAGGGTGACGTGCCTTGCTCAGGGACACCTCGACACTCGTAGGAGGAGGAGGAGGAGCCGGGGATCAAACTAGCAACCTCCCGGTTACCAGTCAACCGTCTCTACCTGCTGAGCTACTGTCACCCTAAATGATCTGGATTTGGACTGATCGTGATTGGATTCCCAGACGTTTCCAAAGGCGATAAGACATGCTGGGGTTCAAGGCCTGATCCTAAAGCAGCTTAGATCATGTCCTAATGAACCACACACATCTCTCATAGCTCAGCGTATTCAGAACCAGTACGTAAATATGAACTGGAACATTGCGTTCTACTCATGACAACACAGGGGAACACACAGCACCAAGCACAGCGTACGCATAACACAGCGGGGACGTTGACGATTTTCATTACTGCTCTCTATCGTCGGCACCAGGGATACCATGTATGTCTTTGTTTAAAGCCCATACATTAAATCACACCATGCTTCCTAGAACGGTAAACAACGTGTCTTTTCCCAGAACATCAAATCATTTCTCTAACCAGGCGATTGCAACCGCAACTGTCGTCGTGAAACTGGGTTAGAACAACAACAACAACAACTGGCCGTCCGGGTGACTCACGCGTCACTCATAAGGCGCGGGCCCGCCTACCTTGTTGCGATTGGCTGCCGCGCTGGGGCAGGGCAGCAGCAGGGACAGCGCCGAGCTCTGCAGCTCCTTGCACACCTGCCACAGGAAGTGTCTGAAGGAGCCGCCTGGAGGGGAGGAAGGAGGGAGCACACCGCCATGAATACCGTCAGACTGAGGGAAAACACCTGGTCTCTGTGGCGGTTCAGCAGAGCTATTCCTTGGTGCAAAGATCGTTCTTGCAAAAGGCTTTTGAAAAGGGGTGAGATTATGTCATCAGGTGTGAATGTGATTAGCCCTGACAGCCCTGATTAGGCTGCAGTCCACTGGGTATGCTGGTAGACTGATCTATCGTCATACATCTAGGTGGACACTCCCACATGTGATGTCACTAAAACACAGGAAAAGAAAAGGAAGATTTTCCATTGGCTTGTGATGGCTAATCACACTCACACCTGGTGGCATGATATCCCCCCTATGAATGAACCAGGAATAAAGTGAATAAGGTTATGATACAATATGTGCTATATTATTAGAATAGATGCTTCCAACTAGTGTTTATTCTACCACTGTCCCATACGTGCTGTGTTGGCTCCCAGATTCCCCACCTGGGATGTACAAAGCATCACCCCACCTTCTGATGGACATACAAAGGGTTCCCGGGGGCAGGGTGCAGGGGAGGTAGGGGAGGTGGTGCGCTGTACTCACTGGTGCCGTGCACCTCCTCCCCGGTGAAGCGGATGTTGAAGGCGTAGGTGGGGTCCCCTCCGCTGGCCAGTTTGACGCAGAGCTGGGAGGAGGGGACGCAGGACAGCTGTCGGGCCGCCTGGCAGAAGTACGTGTTCTCTGAGGACCGGATCTCCCCTACGGACCACACACGATACACGTTATATGGGGCGGCAGTGTCTCAGGAGGTGGAGCGGGTCGACTTGTAACCGGAGGGTTGCTGGTTCGATCCCCGGCACCTCCTAGCAGAGTGTCGAGGTGTCCCTGAGCGAGACGCCCTCACCCTGACTGCTCCTGACGAGCTGGCTGTCGCCACGTGTGTGGTTGACTCCGCCGTCGGTGTGTGAATGTGTGTATGGATGGTATGGATGGATGGATGGTGTGTCGCTTTGGATGAAAGCATCTGCTAAATGTAATTATGTAATTACACACACACACACACGTAACCACACACACACACACACACACACACACACACACAAACACACAAACAGGAGTGGCCTTTACCAATAATGTGTATGAAGTTAATTGCCTAATCTCCTGCATAACAGTCTATTAGCGTGTGTGTCAATGTTTGAGCTGAGACGCATAAAGAGACGGAAGCCGTGCTGTCTGTTTGATCACAGCGGCGTTTGGCTAAGAAGCGGGCTTGACAGAGCGCCTACCTCCCACGATCTCCAGGGGGTCCAGGGTGATCTCGGGGGCGGCGTGGTCGGCCGTACGCTGGACCGTGGCGTTCAGCACTCGGTTCATCACCGTCACCTTGGTGTCGTAGTACACCAGACCTGAGGCGAGAGAGACGGGAGATGATTCATCATCGGTCGACACTTTGTCTCAGCCCGACTGGTCAGGTAGGGCATCATAAATAAAGCGTATAAAAGAGTTTCTTGATTAAAAAATACAATAGAAGTGTATATCTTATTGTTGACAAATAGATTGGATTTTCTGGTTTGACTTTTTTAGATTGATTTTCTTTCATGACTCCCAAACCAAATGACAAAGTGGCATTGAATTTCGGCATCGCCACAACCAACACAAAATACTAATATAAAAAAGATGGATGGAACAGAAGGGCGTCTTCCCTCCTGCATCTTAACTGTCAGGGAAACTTCAGGGACCTCAATTATTTCTGACCCTCAACACGACCCTCACATCCTGTTGCTATGAATTCATAACATTAGCTGTAAGATCAAGGGATTCCTTTTCCCTTAAATTACAAAATGTGGTCCAGAGAATAAAACTCACTCACAAGTCACTCCCGTCAAATCCCTAAAACAGCCTTTTCATAGCATCACAATTACATGCGTGATTGGTCAATGTTGACCAATCCATTAGGACCAATTCTCAAAATGACAATCTCAGAATTGGTCCAAAATGTAAAAAAAAAAAGTGCTATACACGTTATGTTTTGCAGTTTTATGATGATAAATACATTTACGTTAAGTCAAATCAAACGAAACACCAGTCATTATCACTACGGAAGAGGGGGAGAGTGGGTTGTGGCGGGCCCAGAGGGAGGCAGTCACCTTTAGCTTCACACAGCAGCGCGGCGATGCTGTTCTGGTAGGTGTGCGTCTGCCGCAGCTCCACCAGGGGCAGGAAGAAGCTCTCCAGGGTGTTGTTGAGGGACTGCAGCAGAGCAAAGCGCAGACGCAGGCTCTCCACGGGCACATCTGGGTGGCGAGAGAGGGAGGAACACACCGGTTTAGGTCAGTTTGCGGTCGCACACACGGGGAAGGACTTCAGAAAACGCCATGTACTGGCACTGGGCTCTTTATAATTCATACTGTTTGCCCTGTTTCTTTCTGTTTGTCCTTACTTCAGCACTTTAGCATCTATTTTTGTTTTCCTTAGCACTACTTTGTATTTTTATTGGTTTGTATTATTTCCTGTGTTTTCCACTGCTGAGGGATTTCCCCTCCAGGCGATTAATAAAGTTTGTTTTTTTATCTATCTATGAGCGTGTGCGTGCGCGTGCGCGTGTGTGTGTGCGTGCGTGCGTATGTATGTGTGTGTACTGACTGAGCAGGCAGGCCACGCGTGGGTCGGCTCCGTCGCTGGGCTCCAGGTACACCTCGTGGGGGTGCAGCCGGGCCGGGGTGATGGCCAGGTGCCGGCACAGCCTGTTGATGTACTGGACCAGGGCCACGTCCATCTCCAGGCCCCACTTGCGGCTGGCCTTCTGGGCGTGGCGGGTGTCTATGCACGTGCACCTTGTGGTGGAACACCGGGCACAGCGTGTCAAACATAACGCCGCTGCCAGGGAACTGTGTGATGAAATACTACATCCTCGCACGCAGGTTGTGCGTGTGGCATTCCCGGTCACGGCTCCGTGCAGGCTTTCTATTCCTATACGTTGCTGACCTTTCTCCAAACAGTTGTGAGTGTTCTTTAGCTCCCTGATCATTACATAACGTTGGCATGTCGTATGAAAAGGGGATATCAATAAATATGGGGACCACAGCTCACGGCACACTTCATTCAGTACATTAGTCGTGATGATTAGTTGTGTCATTTCTGGGTTTTAGTTAGCTCTGGCTTTGTTTTGCAATGTAATTTCGGTGTATTTCACAAGGTTTTACGTAATCGGTGACATGTGTTTTGGCATACTGCAAGCTCCCAGCACAATAGCCATGGCGTGTCAGTGGCGGTGAAACCTGACCCGGGGTCAGCTGCCCGGGGGGTCTGGGCGTGAGGGAGAGGTTGTGCAGTGAGTGCAGTGAGTCCACGCTGCCCCGTCTCACCTTTCAAAGTGGAGGTCGTAACCGCAGGCCAGGATGGCCCTCCACACGCTGCGGACCTCCTGCTTGGCCCGGTCCATCGCAAACTTGTGGAAACCTTCCAGGGTGAGGAACCTCTCCTCTGGCACTGGGAGAAGACCCGTAGGGAAGCGTTGGAAGAAGACTTCATAATGTTAGTGTTCATAGCGTCCTGCAATGATCCATCAATTGCCATCACCCGTCTAAAAGCTTGGTTGTATGGCTCCTAAATAAAACGTGTAATGTGAGCTAACAGAATCAACGGATAAATCCCTCCCCAATACATTTACTTTTTCTACATTCGAGCAGGTATTAAGCACAGGCTTTTATCCAAAGCGACTTACAACCATTCACACACCGACGGTGGAGTCAACCACGCAAGGCGACAGCCGGCTCGTCGGGAGCAGTTAGGGTGAGGTGTCACGCTCAGGGACACTTCGGCACTTGGGCCGGGAATCGAACTAGCAACCTTCCGGCTACAAGTCAACCCGCTCCACCTCCTGAACTAAGCCGACCCTTTCCAATAGAAGAGGGTAATCCATAATGTTACCACCAGATGAACCCAGCGGTGACCTCGCCGCCCTACCTTCAGGCTTCTTGGCGGGAGACTTCTCCACGTCCTTCTCGTCGGGCCGCGACTTCTCCGGAGACTTGGGCTTCAGGACCGACTTCTTCTCGCTCAGGGCCGTCCTGCTGGACCCAGACATTCCTCCGTAAGGACAGCGGTGTGTGTGTGTGTGTGTGTGTGTGTGTGTGTGTGTGTGTGTGTGTGCAAGAGTATGCATGTCTGTAGATTGTGATTCAATTGCATTTGAAAACATTTGTTACATTTGCAACTCTACAGTGATATAATACAATCGCTGTGACCTTCTAAAGCCCCAATTCCCGTTGCTATTCTTTGTGGAGACGTCTATTCATCGAGAGATCTTGGCAGCTCGCGCAGAGCCAGAATGTGGAGCCAGCTATGACATGGAATGCCATTCAACCGTACAGACAGAAAAGTGGTGCGCACTTCATGCCAGGGCTGTGGTAGGACGGAAGGGCTCCTCACCTGACACAGTTGAGCACCGACTTCTCTTTGGTGGCGGGCTTGGCGATGGGCCTCTTGGTGCTCACCACCTTGCCCTGGTGCTGCTCCTTGCCCGCCTTGCTGTACTTGTTCTTGTTGGGCTTGGAGGTGCCGTACTTTCGCAGGATCTGGGAATAGGGACAGCAGGGTCAGGGTTTTTTGTTCATTTTTTTATAGAAGCTGCTGCAGGCGAGGTGTGAAGAAAGAAGACTGCAAGAAAATGCTCCTCCTTCTCTGCTCCCTCCCTATAGATAAATCATGGGAACCAATCAGGGAAGAGATGCCCTAATTGGTCAAATTGAATTGGCTGGGGAGATATTCAAAACAGATATTCTCACAGCGCATTTGACTCACTAATAACAACAGCTCTTGTATATAGTAACAATAGCTTTACCTACAGCACCTTTAATAGTATTGCCCGTATTCGATCTCGTACCTGCGTCAGCTGGTCGTCGAGCACTTTCTTGGGCGGTCGAGCGTGCGTGAAGAAGACGTGCAGCAGGTTGCCGGGTGTCTGGGCGCTGATCTGCTCCTTGCTCAGGTAGATCTCCGACACCTTGGCCGGCTTGACGGGCGTGAGGCTCAGCATCTGCTCCGAGTGGACGCAGCTCTTGAAGATGTCCGTCAGGACGTCCCGCGCACCCGGCACCAGTTTGTCCCCTAGGAAGAGGAAGACAATGAGACCAGTGAGTGGGATCCCGCACTGTGCTGTAGGGAGAATAGAGTCATGGATGGATGGTTCTGACCTCCACCTCTTAATAAAGAGCATATCTAGAGAGAGAGCAACAGAGAATGTATAGAGACGAACCTCTCAGGGACTTGTCCAGGAAGTAGTCTTCCAGCGCCGAGCTGCCCTGGGTGTCAAACAGGCTCTGGTTGACGCTGGACGCGGTGAGGATCTCCTCGCTGGTCAGCTCCATAAGCTCCTCCTCACCCTCTAGACTGGACAGGCCAATCAGGTCGCTGCTGTTGAAGAGGCTGGCGCGGATCTTCTCCACCTTGGCGCGGGAACGCACCTTGGACGAGCCAAAAGAAAGAAGGTTAACCACAGGTTAACCAGGTTTTCCACACTCAACAATCTTAGATGAGGTGTACTTTAGGATTTTTAGTTACTATGCAACAAATCTGGAAAAAAAAAAGCTGGAATAAACTCCCTGAGGATTTAAGACTTGCCCCAAATCTGACTTTTAAAACAAGACTGAAGACTTTTATGTTTGCTTTAGCTTTCTGCTAAATCTTAAATCTACAATGCTTCTATCCATTTTTTATTTTATTACTAACTTTGCCTTTATTTTCTCACTTCCTAAAATGCATTTTTTTTTTACTTTGCCTTTCTAAAATGTTTCTAAAATGTTTTTTTTTAACTTTGCCTTTCATTTTCTATCTATTTTACTTTTTACTTATCTATCATTTCCTTTTATTGTATGACAATGTTTATATGTGAAGCACTTTGAGTCTGCCTTGTGTATGAAAAGTGCTATATAAATAAAGTTGCCTTGCCTTGCCTTGCCTACTTAATCAATCCCAGACGGGTAACCCCAGGTTCTCATGAGTGAACCACCCACCTCGATGACAGCGTAGCCCTTGATGGGGCGGGCCAGGACCACGTGGCTGTCCATGGAGGTGACGGTGTACATGGAGCCTCCGTCGGACACCGACGCCGCGTCCGCGCTGTCGGGCGTCTCCCCCAGGCTGCCCAGGCTGCCCAGGCTGCCCGTGCTGCACAGGGAGATGTCCAGGCTCTCCTGGCTGGACACGTTCTGGGGCTCCGTGGGGCCCGGTGGTGGGTAGCCCACGGCGGAGGCGTTGGCGGCGGAGGCGTTGGCGGCGGCGTTCTGTCCCGGGGGCAGGCCGGCCAGCAGCTCCTGGTCCACCGACAGCTCGCTGGTGGTGCGCGAGACCCCCTGGGAGGAGCTGCAGATGGAGGTCTGGCTGGTGGAGGCCGAGGCCGAGACGCTCATGGCGGGCGTGGCGCTGCTGGAGCTGTCGGGGCTCTCGGGCCCCCCGGGGGAGGGCCGCTCCGGCTGCTCGGGGCCCGGCTTGCCGTCCTGGGGGCTGCAGAGCCGGACGGCGGCGGCGGCGGCGGCGGCCTTGGGCTTCTTGGGCTCCTCCTCCTGCAGGGGGATGAAGATCTCGTCCTTGAACAGCCCGCCGTGGGCGTTGCAGGCGCGGCGGATGGCGCCGCGCACCGCCGGCTCCTCCAGGTGGGTGGGGATGCCCGACAGCACCAGCAGGCGGCTGTGGGCCGTGGGCCCCACCAGGGCCTGGCAGGCGTCCGTCACGGCGTCGCTGGTCACGCTCAGCCCCTGGGGGTCCTTGTTGGCCAGGTGGCGCAGGATCATGAGCAGGGTGAGGCCCCGGTGGAACCACAGCATGTCCTCCGGCTTGCTGCCCGCCATGTTCAGCAGGGCGCTGTCGCTCTCCGAGAGCCGCGCCCCTCCGCCGCCGCCGCCGCCGCTCCCGCGCTTCCCGGAGGCGGCGGCCGCCACGGCAGCAGCCGCCGCCGCCGCCCTCTCCCGCTTCAACTTGACCTTCTTGCGCTTGGAGAGCAGGCTGGGGCTCTGCGGCGTCTGGCCCGGCGAGGAGGACGACGACGAGGACGAGTCGCTGAGGTTGGGGGCGCTGGTGGAGGAGAGGGCCCCCGCCGACACGCCCACGCCCACGTTGAGGGGCAGCGTGACCTCCGACACCGACAGGCACACCTCCATCAGGGCGTGGAAGTAGGTGGAGAAGCGGCTCTGCTCGGTGCCCAGGGCCAGGGCGGCGCCCCCGGAGGAGGAGGAGGAGGAGGAGCCCGCCCCGGCGCCGGAGGCCCCCCCCCCGCCGGCGGCCGCCCAGCCCTGGGTCTCGCGGTCGTAGAGCATGCGGAGCTCCGTCTGCAGGGCCATGAGCACGGCCAGGCAGGGGTTGAGCAGCAGGCCGATGGAGCTGGACAGGCCCGCCGGGCCCTTGCGCTGCTCCAGCTGGTGCACCTTGCGGAAGAGCTCGGCCAGCAGGTGGAAGCTGAGCTCCTTGATGGAGGGCGCCAGGTCCGTGTTCCACAGCAGCCCGCCTGAGAGGAGAGAGAGGAGACGGACGATGGGGGGCGCCAGGCATGGATCACGTGAATATGGTTGGATTTTGAGGAATATTAGATAGTTGGGTTCATTGGAAGATCATTGGGTTATTATGTAATCAAAACTTATTATTATTATGTAATGAAAAAAATCAAAATAGATGGATTGACGGTGTTGACGGTGGTCTAAGTCACTCAGTGCGTTTACATGACACTCAAGAAAGTCGACTTATTGGCTTAGTCCAACTATGATTGGATTACTAAGATGCATTACTCGAATCGAATTGGGTTACTCATAGTCGAATTAAGACCCCTAGATAATGCGATTCATAGTCGAGTTAAGCGTGCATGTACGGAGTCGAATTGGATTATGCGTTGAATTGCGTTCTGCGCATGCTCGAGATCTTTTCCCGGGGCCATGAGCCAGAAGTAGAAGGAGACGATAATCGTGTTGTTGTCGCCGTCGGAAAACAAGAAACTGCGATTTATTTTAAAAGGTGGTGCAGAAGATGGAGGAAGCCGGTGAATGTAGTTACCCCCTATAAGAATTGTGTCCCGGCCGCGGGAGAGCACATGGCATGCATTCAAAGCACACAGACACTACGCTACCATTTCACCCAAGGCTGAAAAGTACATGTACTTTTTTTTTACCCAAGTACTGAAAGGTTTTTCTAAATGTGGGTCATCAACGAGGTTGTAAAGTGGTAACTTCGGGCACATCTGTCAAAATAAAAGTTTTTTTCTCCCGACATGTTTACGATCTTTATTCATTGATTGCGCCGCGGTGGGGAATGCCGTATACGGATGGGCGGCAGAGGGGCTGCTCCAGCGGGAGAAAGATGTTTTCAGTAGACAGCTGTCAACTCATTTTGGGTCGGTGATTTATTTAAAAAGCTGGCGCAGAAGATGGAGGAAGCCGGTGTCGTGCCAATGTAGTTACCCCCTATAAGGAGTGTATCATCATCAACATGCATTCAGTACACACTACGCTTCGATTTCACCCAAGGCTGAATTAAAAGTACATGTTTTTCTAAATGTTTCTCATCAAAATAACTACGATCTTTATTCATTCATTGCGCCGCGGCCGAACTGACGGGGGTATTCTCTGATATTATGAATCTTACAGACTTCGTTGGGTTCTCCGACTCTCTGGTACTTCCACAACAAGTAAAAACTCCTAGTCGGGTTTATCTCGCCCATGGGGGAAAAGGAATTGGGGGAAATTAACTTTGGCTTTGACTCTCTGAAGTCCAGATTGAAACACACATGGAGGAGAAAGCAATGTTTCAGCAGACAGCTGTCAGTTCACTTCGGGTCCATATCATCTCTCCGACGCTCCAGTGTTCCGACCTCTCGGTCGTATGCGGACTCCGGCTGCTCTGCCAGCGGAGTGAACTGACAGCTGTCTACTAAAAACATCTTTCTCGAATGCCGCCTGAGTTTGTTGTTGCTGGTGACGTAAAGAGGTCAACCGGTGGCTCTATTACCACTAGTTGAAATGGGCACAGCGCCACCTATCGTACCGGGGCATGACACGCTTCGGCCAATGAATCGATTTACTCACCGCCATGTATACGCGGATAATTGCAGTTGTCCAACTGAGGAGCATAGTCTCGCTAGGGCTTTAATCGAATTAAGCTGTGCATGTAAACGTACTGAATGAAAAAAGGCTGAGAGAACGACAGCTTGAGTTTTAAAGTGATGACCTCCAGCCAGCAGCAGGTGAACCCAGACTCACCCAGCAGCTCAACCACCTGCAGCAGCACGGACGACGGCAGCGTGTCCAGCTCGTCCTCCGACTGCTCGCTGCTCTCGCTCAGCTTCCAGGTGAGCAGCTGCTCGGCGAACGCCATGGCCAGGGGGAACTCCAGCGGCAGAGAGTGCAGTACCAGCACCGCGCCAGGCGGGGGCGACACCCCTAAGGGACGACACCAGTTAGTCTCCTAATGAGTCATGGTGCATCGCAGTGGTAATGCAGGATTTACTACTGACTTTTTTGCCGTCATTAGGGTAATAATCTCTAATATTTGAGTGTGTGTTTTTCTGTGTGTGTGTTTTAGTGTGTGTGTGTTTTTGTGTTTTTCTGTGTCTGTGTTTTTCGGTGTGTGCGTTTTTGTGAGCTTGTGTGTGTTTTTTTTGTGTGTGTGTGTGTGTGTTTGAGTTTTTTCTGTGTCTGTTTGTTTTTGCGTGTGCGTGGTTTTTTTTTGCGTGCGTGCATGCGTGCGCACATTTTTGTGTGTGTGTGTGTGTGTGTGTGTGCGTCGGTCACGAGGCTACTCACCTAGCTTGATGTGCACCTTGTCGGTGGGGATGATGACGGAGGGGTACTGGTTGGTGGTGGGCGGGGGCGTGAGGCCCGTGTTGGTGGGCGAGGCGTCCAGCGGGTAGCACACCGCCTCCATCAGGTTCAGCTGCCCGTTCCGCCGCACCTTGTGACCCAGGCCGTACACCATGACCCGCGCCCAGGGGGCCTTGTACAGGCTGGAGCTGGTGACACACACACACACACACACACACACACACACACACACACACACACACACACACACACACACACACACACACACACACACACACACACACACACACACACACACACACACACACGGCGGGGTGAGTCGGAGCCTCAGACAGCTGAACCACAGACACCAGGTGGGACACTGAGCCGCTGGTCTCAGAGCGGAGACGGCCCTACTCACTCCTTGCGGCTGCCCAGCTGGCCGTCCCTGCAGGACGCGATGACGAACGCCGCGCCGGGGAAGCTGACGTCCATGCTGACCTTGGACTCGCTGACGGGGAACTCCTCCGACGTGAACTGCTCGGGGGCGTTCTGCCGGAGAGGACAAGGGGGCAGTGGGGGGTGTGGATGGAGGGTTAGAGGAGGCAATTACAGAGACGTTAGGGGAATACATCATACATACATGGATACATACATACATACACCACTGTTCAAAAGCCTGGGGTCACCCAATTATCTGGGTCGTGTTTTCCATCAAAACTCACACTTTTATTCAACAGTTTCCAGCTGTGCAAACATAATTGTACAATGGTTTTCTAATCATCTATTAGCCTTTTAACACGATTAGCTCAACAATGTACCATTAAAACACAGGAGTGATGGTTGCTGGAAATGGGCCTCTGAACAGCAAAAAAAATCAGCCGTTTCAAGCTAGAATAGTCATTTACCACATTAACAATGTCTAGCCTGTATTTCTGATGCAAGCATGTACACTAGTGATCGACCGATATTTGCATTTTTTTGCGTGTATCGGCATCAGACGATTTATTTATTTATTATTATTTTTTCATGATTTACAGACAAGACTTTTTTTAATTTTAATTGAGACTTGTAACATTTCTAATCGCCATTGTGTCATTTTTATGATGTAAATTGAGGGAGCAAAAGCAGTATCGGCTCCAAATATCGGCTCAAGAAAATCAGTATTGGCGTATCGGTCATCGGCCAAAAATGATGAAAAAAAAATCGGTATCGGCCCTAAAAAAAAAAAAAAGCAGATCCCTAATGTACACTGCCGACAATGAGCACCCCCACCCCTATGCCCTGCTCAGCGGCGGCCGTACCTGCAGGAAGCAGCAGATCTGCTTGGTCAGCTCCAGCAGGCTGTCCTCCCCCTGGTGCATGGCCCGGGTGATGGCCACCGTCAGCCACTCGCGGATGGGCTGGGCGTTCCCCTGGTAGAACAGGTCTGTGGGGGAGCAGCTCTGGCCCTGGAGGTTGTGCAGCGTGGACTGGGCCAGCAGGATGGAGCTGGAGCTGATGGTGCCATCTGCAGGGCAAAGAGCGCAACAGCACCGCTTGACAAGATGTCGTGAAACAGAAACACACCAAAATGGCAAGATGGGCGAGTTGTGAAGAGAGAGCGCAGAAGAGAGCAGCAAAGCTTTTGAAACCATAAAAATGCTCCTCCTTCTCTGGTCCCTCCCTCCCTATGTTTTCCCGCCAATTGAGTAGTGCTGCATTCACACTCCTGGTTGGATGAATGACAGGAACCAATCAGGGAAGAGAAGCCCCGATTGGTCAGAAATGAGCCCGGGAGATGTTCACAACTGATATTCTCACGGCGCATTCCACAAGTGAGCACTGACCAGGTAGAGGCGGCGCCAGCAGCTGATTGGACAGCAGCTGCAGGTGCTCCAGGGTGATGTCCCGGACGGCGGGGATGTGGAAGAGGCGGGTGAAGGTGTGGGGGTTCTTGGGGGCGAAGATGTTCAGCAGGGCCATGCGGCAGTACAGGCGGGCCAGGGCACTCTCACAGCGCATCAGCTCCCTGTAGGCAGAGTAGTGGGACTGCTTATCTCCTGGTCTCAGATCAGCTCCTGAGTTAACATTGTGCTCCGAGGTGATAGGTCTGCAGAGCAGTGGGACCGCTTATCTCCTGGTCTCAGATCAGCTCCTGAGTTAACATTGTGCTCCGAGGTGATAGGTCTGCAGAGCAGTGGGACTGCTTATCTCCTGGTCTCAGATCAGCTCCTGAGTTAACATTGTGCTCCGAGGTGATAGGTCTGCTTGGATTAAGTTTCCCTGTACAACTTTTCACAGCAGTGATCGTCTTTTAACGATTATACTTAAATAGTAGTACATTTACAAAAGGACATTATCAGGACAGTTCCTAATGGGGTGATTCTAGTCTTTATCTCTATAATGGAGTGTGAACAGATCTAGGGAGGGGTGTGTGTGTATGTATGTGTATAGGTGTGTGTATATGTGTATAGGTGTGTGTGTTTAGTGAGTATATACAGTATGTGTATAGGTGTGTGTATAGGTGTATAGGAGTGTGTGTATATGTGTATAGGTGTGTGTATATGTGTATAGGTGTGTGTGTATATGTGTATAGGTGTGTGTGTGTGTGTGTGTGTGTATAGGTGTGTGTGTATATGTGTATAGGTGGGTGCCTCAGTGTCTGTCTGTGTCTGTGTATGTGTATGTGTTACCTGTGGATCTGGATGTTGCTGCTGTCCAGGGACACCAGGCCGTTGGCCGCGGTCCTCCGTGAGCCAGCAGGGGGCCGCTCCAGCATCTCGATGGGGTACCAGTACCTGACCAGGACCCCCTCGCTGCGCAGGTACGTCTCCACCTGCACCAGCTCATTCACCTGAGCAGGACACAAACACACACACACACACACACCAATGGTTACAATCGTCACTATGACAGGAGAATAAGACTAACAACACTTCATCGTCATTGTGTGGCACTGCACTCACAGAGTCCACGTCCAGGACCACCCCATGCAGACCAAAGGTCTTCAGCATGCCCCGGATGGCGAACTTGGGCAGGGCCATGCCCCCGGTGGTGCTGTTGGTGTTGTTGCTGTCGGGACAGCGGATGACCACCGTCAAGCCTGTCATGTTGAAAACAACACAAAGTTAAGTAGAGTTGTTGTTTTCCCACCAACAGACTGCTGCTTCAGAGTTTCAGAGGGGTCATCCCAGGACAAACACAAGTGTCACTCATTACACAAATTACAGGTTTGCTTGTTTTGTGTCCAAGGGCACGCACAGTAAACCTCTGCTCACTTGTTTACTAGCCCTGCCCTGGAACGTTAAAATAGCAGACCCGTAATTAGTGGTATGATGGACACCTGCGTTTGTCCTAAGATTACGCCTCAGAATGACATAATGACACAATTCTTCACTCTCACTGAGTCTTAACCTTTGGTCCACCCTTTGACATTTCATGTATGGTCACATATTGTTGGAGTGTGGTGGTTATATTGTTGTGTTATGATGGAAGGTCGGTAGGTTGTGTTAGGATAGAAGGTAGGTAGGTTGTGTTAGGACAGAAGGTAGGTAGGTTGTGTTAGGACAGAAGGTAGGTAGGTTGTGTTAGGGTGGTAGGTAGGTAGGTTGTGTAAGGACAGAAGCACCTTTTCGGACTTTGTCAATGGTAAACTTGTTGGCCTCCTCCTTGATGTCTTCGATGGTGGGGAGGTACAGGTCCCGCGGGATACCGCCATTCTCCTCGTACAGGAACTCCACTGTCTGCCTGGCGATGTCCACCATGCCTGATATCATCACACACACACACACACACGCACACGCACGCACACACGCACACACACACACACACACACACGCACACACACACATGCACACGGAAGAAAGGTGAGTCATCGCCATCCCACCCGACGTGAGGTAATTTAATAAGAGCGTATAATTGCATTTGTGCGATTATGCTGAGCCCCTGAATGGACACGATACAAAAGCCTCAATTAACCAAGCCTGACATTTCCCTCCTGCTTTCTTATCATGTGTCGGAATAGATGTTTTCATTTCCGTCAATCCGTTTCATGACTCACTTATCTTGGGGTTCACCTTCCTGCCACCGTGACTAAACTCCAATGAGGGTAATTCGTTTAAAATGCAATTTGAAACGGTGTCCTTATTTCGCCTGGCTCTGGCACGTCACAAACGATTTGGAGTTGAGATATGAGCTGTACCAATCAGAGAATTACCCTGAAAGACTTTTAGGCCGAGTAAAAAACAAGAAAATTGTACTCTTCTAAGAACAGCAATTCTTTTTTTTTTGTAATTTTTCAATTAAATTAAATTCAATTTTATTTGTATATCCCTTAATCACCGGTCATTAATCATCAGGGCTTCACAGGCCGTATATGTATGACACCCCCTGACCCTAGCCCCCCAGAGGGCAAGAAAAACTCCCTTGATCAGCAAGGTAGAAATCTTGAGAAGGAGCGCGTGGGTGGAGGATCCCTACATCTGTTTTAACATCTACTCCCATCTCAAACCTGGTTCCTTTCCTATTCAGGGGACCAGACTAGTTCAATCTGGTGTTGTAGTTAGAACGAAATAGTCTCAAACAGACCAACAGAATCCGCCAACAGTTCTAAAGGTAAATATTGCAGACACGATCGGTGCGGGAGTAAACCCAGTGTCTCCGGTTGGACACGGAGCCCCTTCCAGCACCACTCACCCAGCTGCAGCGCCCCTTTGATCTGGTCCAGACCGGACTTCCGCTCCGCCTCGTTCCGGAAGCGTCTGCGGATGGTGGGGAAGACTTTGGTCTCCCAGGCCTTAACCAGCAAGGCATAGTGGTCCTCCTAAAGCACAACAAGAACCACAGACAGACACGTCAAAGACATGGAGAAACAGTCCCCAGATGACCCCATTGGCTACTTGGAGGGTAAACGGAAGCCATTTAAAAATGCGAGCAGTGTAGTGTAGGGACTAGGGTGTTTGACCGTATTAGGTACTGAGTGATGCCTTACCCCCAACTGCACCTTAATGAGCAGTATCTGAATTCACTCTAAGTCCCTCTGATCTAAAAGCATCTCACAAATGACCTCGATAGCAAATAGGACACAATAAAAATAGGACACATCAAAACAAATCACGCATGAGAGGGCGAGGAGGGGGAGGAGAGGGAGGAGGGGGAGATGGGAGGACGGCGGCCCACCCTCGGGACGTCGTCATCGTCATCTTCGTCGGTCTCGTCGTCGGCGATGGGGGCCAGGTGGGGCTGGGGCCCCGAGGTCACCAGGTTCTCGTAGCTGAGCTCCACCTTGTAGTGGCCCGACAGGTCGCTGTTGTACTCTGTTGCACCGGGAGAGGACAGACAACAAAGCCAGTCCTTACAAACACTGCCGACTGGGAGACACGCACACGTACGATACACAGACAGCAGGGCAGGGGGGAGGGAGGGAGGGGGGGGGAGGAAGGAGGAAGGGAAGGAAGGACGTTAACGAGGGTGGACGAGGGAAGATGCTGGAGGTGAGAGTTGTAAAGTAAGAGAAAGCAGAAAACAGTGAAAGAGGGCAAGGTTTTGAAACAAAGAACAACATAAACAAAAACCTATGTTTCCCTGCCATTGATAAGGACCGCATTCACCTACCTGTGGTTGACAGGCAAGATGGGTTTTCTGAACCAATCAGGGGAGAGATGCCCTGATCAGGGCATCTCTCAAGCATCTCTCTAGAAATCAAGCGGGAGTGGTCTAATCCAGAGGCGGCCAGTCCACTCAAAGGGGATGACCTCACAGCCATGCCATTTCTTACAAATAACATTTGAATAATAGCTCTTAAATCTTACCTACGGCACCTTTAGGTGGAGGATCAGAGACAACACTAGTGTGTATTGTTGTTGGAAATGAACGCAACACATCCTGTAGTATCCATGAGTACGGGTTTACGTGTGTGTACGCGTGTGTGTGTGTGTGTGTGTGTACGTGTGTGTGTGTATATATATATATATATATATATATATATATATATATATATATATATATATATATATATATATATATATGTGTGTGTGTGTGTGTGTGTGTGTGTGTGTGTGTGTGTGTGTGTGTGTGTGTGTGTGTGTGTGTGTGTGTGTGTGTGTGTGTGTGTGTGTGTGTGTGTGTGTGTGTGTGTGTGTGTGTGTGCGTTTGCGTGTCAGAGACGTACGTTGCTGGGCGACCGCCACGGCGGCGATGCGGCAGGGCGGGCCGTGCGAGCCCGAGTCCGACGCCACGCTGGTGCCGGCGTCGTTGTCGCTGTCTGAGGCCATGGCGAAGGGCAGGGCCTCGAAGTTGGCGCTGATCTCCTCGGCCAGGTCCACGCAGAGGTCAGCCGCGTTGCGGTGCGCTTGGCCGTCGGCGTAGGCGAAGGGGCGGCAGCCGAAGTTGGCCCGGATCTTGGTGTTCTGTGAAGGACGCGATGCAACGGGGTGTAAGAGACGGACAGACGGACAGGCTTTAATAAGAAGACAGAACTGAAAGACTCGGGCGTGGAGGCAAAGTGAGGAATCGGGAGCATAGGGGGGCATGATAGTGTGGTATCGGTTACGTTTCTGTGATCGATCCCCAATGTCTTATGATTACTCAGCCATCCTATAGGAAGATGCCTCCTACATTTACATTTAGGGCATTCAGCAGACGCTTTTGTCCAACGCGCTTACAATCAGTACATTTTTCAGAAGAAAGATAAACAACATATCTCTGTCTGTACAGTAAGGATGTTCATAGAACCAAGTACTAACAATTGTAAGGTTAACCCATTCCCTGTATACAACAAAGATAGATAGGCTAAGGTCCTAGCCCCTATCTACTCCTCAATAATACGCATCCGAATTCCCTGTATGTCGCATTGGATAAGAATGTCATATAAAGTCAGTAAATAGTAGTTAAAGGTGACATATTATACCACCAGGTGTGAATCTGATTAGCCGTTACAAGACCTTTTGAACATCTGCAATCACAAGTGGGCGTGTCCACCTAGATGTGTGACGGATAGATGAGCAACGTTTGCTACAGTGCACTGGGTAGGCTGGTGGACTGATCCGTTCAGCACACATCTAGGTGGCTAATCACACTCACACCTGGTGGCATAATATGTCACCTTTAACAGTAACCGCACTGAACAGTAGACACCCACCTTCTTCTGGATGTGCACCAGGGGCCACATCCCGCCCGCCACGTCCTCCAGGGTGGGGCTGAGGCGCTGGCCGCAGTAGGTGAAGTACACCCGGCCCTTGGGGGCCTGGCCTGGGGGGGGAGGGGTGCCTTCCGACCTCTCCCAACCTATCCCTGCCACGTCGCCTAGGTCAGCACACGCACGCACGCGCACACACACACACACACACACACACACACACACACACACTAGGGTTACCGGTTACCACAGAAGATGGAGAAAGATATATGATATCCCTCATTTTAATTTTTTGTAGTATTAAATGTTCCAATAACTGATACATTTTGTATTTAACGTTTTTTTACTTTGACCTCTTAATTGTTCACCTGCTTTGGCAATGTCAATGTTTGTTTCTCATGCCAAAAAAGAGCAATATCTGCACTGTGAAAGATGTCTAAAACGGGGGCCAACAGATTGGGCCATTTTGTTGACGACAGAAAAGGGCCGTGGATGATGTGGTGAGGAAATGGTGATGAGAGCAGGTTGCATTGTGCTGCCTCACCAGGGAGTAGAGCCACGTCCAGCCTGACGCTCTTCCACTGCAGCAGGCTGGAGCCGTTATAGTGCACCGCCCGGCCATTACTGAGCCACACAGACGGTGAGGCAGACGCAGGGGGAGGCAACCGAGAGATGGGAGAGAGAGAGAGAAAGATAGAGGTTAGGATGGAGTTAAGATCGAGAGACACAGAGAGATAGTGGTGAGAGAGTGAACGGAGGGAACAAAAACCAGCCGTCAGCACTCCAGTTAAAGACCGAGCGGTCAGAGAAGTGGGGGTAAGACAAACGGTGGGGCGGCGGGGGGGCGGGGGAGGGCGGAGCGCGTACTTGTGGAAGAGGCAGGTGCCGACGGGGTTGGTCCACGCCCCGTCCCGCTTCTCCGCCTCCGTGGCGAAGCCGAAGGACACGATGGGCCCGCTGTCCTCCTCCGAGTCTCCATAGGAGACAATCTCAATCTCCCAGTAGAAGGACGGGGCCTGGCGGGGGACGAGGGACACATGAGGGACAGAGGCCGCTGGTCAGGTGTTGCAACCGTGCTAGCATCCATGCTAACGATGCTATGCTAACGCCAGAATAGGGCAGGAAAATTAAGATTTTATTTTTTCATGATTTACTTTGTTATTCAGTGGTATAATTCTATGCACTAAATGAAATACATAGTGTATATTAATTAATAAAATAATGAAAACTGAGGAATATTTTTTTATGTTTAATTAAATGACTATTTATCAAGATACATACATTTAATAAATAGTATCCAAACTAGAGGCCTAAAATAACAATAGGTCTCCACAGATACACTGTGAATAACTAATTAGGTGCAATACTTAACGTGGGTGTGTAGCCTTTTCGTTCATGAGCAGCTCCTGTGAGATACGCTCACATCGAAAAATAACCATAACACTACACACAACACCACCCAGTCCCCCTGCACTCACCTGGACGGGTACAGGCGAGGTGGCGTAGATGAAGGTGCCCCTGGGCAGCCCCCCGCCGGCACTGGGGTCCGCCAGGAAGGTGACGGAGGTGAGCCTGGAGGAGAACATGCAGGCCCGGACCGGGGGGAACACTCTGGAAGGGCACCAGGTGATCTCCTTGGGCTGAGAGAAACGGGATGTAGCCAAGAGGACATCAATAAAACACAGAAACGGAGGACGGGTGGATTTTAAAAGCCCTATTAAAAGCCCATAAGCCCATGTAGACGCACACACACACACACACACAGGCACACACACACACAGGCACACACACACAAGCATGCACACGTACTCACACACACACACACGCACATGTATGCGCACACACACACACACACACACACACACACACACACACACACAGGGGTCATGGGTCTAAAAGCCTTATCCCTTCTGCAACCACTTTATTGCCAGAGGACCTGCTCTGTCATCTCTAATCCCCCCCTGGGATCTCCGCTTTCTCCTGCGTTTCTTGTGGTGGCCATCGTGAGTCACATCGAGGGTCAGCTCTCCTCTTATTCCCACCTGGCGTCGCTCCGTCTGCAGCGGCGGGGGCGGTGGTCGGGCGCAGTCGCGGTAGAGCATCCGAACCCGCTCGCACTGGGACTCCACCATGCCCAGCCGCTCCCCGGGGCTGCACTCCTGGGCCACCAGGTTCAGCACCTCCACCGCCGCCGGGCACTGCTGGATGAACTCCTCGCAGAAGGAGCTGTCCTCCAGCAGCTGAGCCATCACCAGACACGCCCTGCGGGGGGGGGGAGACACAGAGGCTCAGGAGGGTCAACTGGGTGGGCCGACCGACCGGTTATTAAGGTATTCAGTGGAAGAAGAAAAAGAAGAAGAAGAAAAGATTTTGAAAGTAGAAGAAAAGTGAATAAATGAATATGCACTTCATTGTGGTTTATGAGGATGAATAAAAAATATATAAATCTCTAAAGTAGAAGAAAAATAAATCAATATTCACGTCACTGAGGATTTATGATAATAGAAAAATTCAATGAAAAATCTATAAAGTAGAAGAAAAATAAATGAACAATGAATGTGGTTATGGATTTCCGTTATTGAATTACCTGGTTCTGATCTCGGCGAGCAGGCGCACGGCGGCCATGACGGGGCTGGAGCCGTCCCCGGTGGCGGGGAGCGACGTGTGGATGGAGAGGCTGCCCTCCTGTGGCAGCAGCATGGACTGCACCGCCTGCACCACCTTCTCCGTGATGGACAGCTTGTACAGGGGCAGGGCCTGCCGAGCGATAGGGAGTAGTGAGATGTTATACAGACGGAGGGAAAGGGGGAGGGGATGCAGACGGAGGGAGACCGGGGGGGGGGGGGGGGGAGGCGTGGGTGTAGATCAAAAGGGAGACGAGCCGTGTTAAAGTCTTTAAGTCGTTACCTCAGATCTGGGCGTGCAGAGGCGAGATATGGGCACGGTCAGGATGTCGGAGGATTTGCACGCTCGTCTGTACTCGCAGGAGGGAAACTTCACGGTGGCGATGCCCTCCTGCTCGTTGATGGAGAGCACCACGCCCACACTGCCCAGCACGCCCTTCCCCACCACCTGCCCAAGAGAAAGAGAAAGGAAAGCGCTCTTACAGCACACCACTCACACGGTCCATGATGACGACCTCGGAACGTTTCACTCACTTCAGTTGTTTAGTTCACCTGGACTCCCACAGCCCTCTTATACACTTATTGTGTGTTATAATAATAATAATAAATAATAATACATTTTAGAAAGAAGACGCCTTTCTTGGCACTCAAGGACACCGTACAAGAGTACACAAAAGCAATAAAATATACAATAAAAAGGAACACTTAGAGTTGGTTGGACAGAGCAGTTGGCGTCAGGTGGCGTTATACGTCCTGGCACTTAATGTACGCACTTATTGTATGTTGTACGTCCTTGCACTTAAAAATAGTACTCCGCATTGTGCAGCATATTTTCCTACTTATCTTTGTTGTGTAGGGGGAATGGGTTAACCTAGCGATAACTTGTTAGTGCTTGGCACTTGGTTCTATGAACATCCTTACTGTACCGACAGCGTTATATTGTTGTTTCTCTTTCTTCTCGCTTTGGCTAAAAGCGTCTGCTAAATGCCCTAAATGTTAATGTAAATGTATTTGGGTCAATGGTATTCGTGACGACGGGTTGGACTTCTGGGACCCACCTGGACCTCGGAGCCGATCTTGATGGTCTCCTTGAAGCCCCCCAGGGCGCAGAGCGCGGCCACCGCCTGCCTCCCGATGGCCTGCAGCTTGGCCAGCTTCCTGCCGCTGCTGCTGCCCGTCTCCAGGATGCTCTCGGCGTACTTCCCCAGCTGAGGGATGAACATCAGCGCCCGGGAGAGCACCTGGTGCACACGCACACACACACACAAACATACAAGTACATACAGAGGCGCACGCACAGGCACACACACACACGCACGGGCGCACATACACGTACACATGGGCGCGCACACACACACACACACACACACACACACACACACACACACACACACACACACACACACACACACACACACACACACACACACACACACACACACACACACACACACACACACACACACAACGAAGCGTCAGTCGGCTTGACCTAAATACATGGGACAGCTCTGAAAGGTCGTGGCTGTGGGAAAGCAGCAGCCTGCCAACAGGTCTGTGTGAGGTGTGGTCACGCCAGCCGGCGGTGGTCTACCTTCTCGGCGGTGCTGGTCCAGATCTGGGCTGTGTTGGACTCTGGCGCGGTGAGCAGGCTGTGCAGCAGGGCGATCACCTCCGCCGCCATGCTGTTGGCCACGTGGCCGCTGATGAACGGCCTTACCGGGTCTGACCTGGGAAACATCAACATAGAAACAGGGTTTAGGAGAACAGAGAACAATAATGGTAATGATGGTGCAAGAACGTGAGAACGTTAGCTGTGCCACACCATTTTATTTCATTCACAAAACTATTCAAACAACCCATATTTTTGCGCACACACGCACACACACTACATATTTATATGCTATTCAACATATGCAGGCTTTTTTGCCTGGTTAATTATTAAATTATTGGGAATTAGGGAAATTGACATAATGAACATGTACATATTAGCTATAGGTGTGAATCATTCACATCATCCTTCATCACCTGGCCAGGTCCGAGTTGCGGTCCCTACACACTGCAGTCTGAGCGGTCTTCTTCTTGTCGCCGGTGGTGACCCCTCCGGCCACCTCCGGGGGCGCTGCCTCCACGGGGGGGCCCACGCTCACGATCAGCCCCGACTGAGCCCACTTGTTGGCCTTCCTCAGGGCCGCAGACGCCTCCTCGGTGATCACCTCACAGCTGCCACTCTGGAGGCAGGGATTTGATCAGAATATAAGCACACGACAATGCACACATCTGTGAATAATAATCAATAATATTCATAATGCATGACGTATATATTAGGTCGCTTAACAAGACAACGCATAACGATAACTAGAAACAAAACTAACAGAAACTGAAAAAAATATGGGGTATCAGGGGTGGAAAGCGAGACCGAAGAGGTGGGTTTTGAGAGCCTAAACCATGCTGCCAGCACCAGGTCGGTGTCTCTCACCCCTACCTTGGTCATGTCTCGGTCCATCTTCACCACCTTCTCCATGTTGGCTCCGGTTCCCAGTCGGAAGGGCCGACCTTCTGAGCTACTGCACACACACAGAGAGAGAGAGAGAGCCAGGGGAAACGCTCGGGTCAGACCGACGCACACACAGACACACCATCAGAACACACAGACGGAGCAGGTTCCTCGGGGAGAGGGGCGCCAACCTGAGCAGCGGCTGCAGGACCTCGTGGGACGACTGGTCCTCCCTCTTGTGGATGAAGATGGAGAGCTTGCCGTCCACCGCCTCCCCCTCCTCGCCGCCCTCCTTGTCGGACTTCAGGGCTCCCTTGGAGCTGGCGCGGGTCAGGCTGGTGTCGGGCTCAGAGGCACTGGGGGAGAGCAGGGTCTGGCATCCTGAGGACGACGACACAAGACACCTCTTATCCACCAGGAATCCCGCCCCTTAACAGCACTAATAATGCACTACTCCTATGAGGAGAAGTTGGAGGCATTTATTTCTGTTCAAGATGTGGCACCAAAAGGGCAAGGGAAAAACTCAATTTTCAAAACACCTGTAAAACGGATCCTTACTATGACAGCTGTGGGGAAGGGGGGGTGGGTGAAAATGATAAATGGACTGTATTTATATACTGCTTTTCTTATCAGTGGTCACTCAAAGCGTTTTCCAATATTGCCTAACATGCCTCACACCCGGTCATACACACACTGACGTAGGAGTCAACCAAGCAAGGAGACAGCCAGCTCGGGAGCAGTTAGGATGAGGAGTCTTGCTCAGGGACACCTCGGACAGCTGGGGTTCGAACTTGCAACCTTCCGGTTACCAGCCAACACCGCTCCACCTCCTGAGCCACACACACGCTGCCCCAAAGCACGGCTATGGGGCGGGCGACCCCACGACCGTCCCGACCATGAACCCGGGGCCCACCTGGCACCACGTAGTCGGCCAGCTTGGCCAGCAGCAGGGCGGCGATGCGGGAGGCGGGGTCGCTGGCGTCCTGCTGCTCGGCGTCCAGCGTGCTGATGGAGTAGCTCCAGGTGGGCAGCGCCACGTTGCCGCAGTCCTCCACGCTCATCAGCGGCAGGGCGGCGCGGCACAGCTGCAGGATGATCAGCACCAGCTTGGGCGACGGCCGCTGGTCCAGCAGCAGGGACAGCAGCTTGGACACGCAGGCCGGCTGGCTCAGGATGGTCTTCCCTATGTGGCTCCTGGAGGGACGGGGAGCACCGTCACGTTAAAGAGTTCTGCCTGTATATATGCATTAGGGCTGTCCCCTGATAGTCGACTGAACGTTAGCCGATGAGAAGAGTCTCAGTCGACCAAGTTGACATTAGTTGGTTAGTCACGCAAATACAAAAAAAAAACATTTTTTTTTTTTTAACTCCATCAAATCATACCAATCAAATCTAACTAATTATAATATTGACGTGTCGGATCTGGCTGAGAGTTTATCTCCAGCTGAAGCTGCTCAGAGAGAGGATCTTGACAGCAGTACAGAGGAAAGTGAGCCCGGCCCCGCACCAAAGAAGAAAAGGGAAAAGCAGCAGGAGAGATCCATGCTGATGGCTACTGATGAAGAGGAGCACACAGAAGGCTCCATTTTGGAAATAAATGTACAAAATGTTGAGTCTCCTTGCTGGTTGTTCAGACACATTCAGAACCAATGCCGCTTTGCCGTTAACAGGCGGCTCGCTTCGTGCATGCACTTGTAAATTTATTATTTTAAAGGCTCATTATTACGTTTATCACCCATTGCACTCCTGATCATCCCTGGAAGGAGGGGTCCCCCACTCTGAAGGAGGGACCCCCCCACTCTAAAGGAGGGACCCCCCCACTCTAAAGGAGGGACCCCCCACTGTAAAGGAGGGACCCCCCCAATCTAAAGGAGGGACCCCCCCACTCTGAAGGAGGGATCCCCCCACTCTACATTCCTTCTCTAGATTTCTTCCTTGCTAATTAAGGGAGTTCTTTCTTGGCCTCTGGGGGGCTAGGGTCAGGGGGGTGTCATAAACACACGGCCTGTTAAGCCCCTTTGAGACTGTAGCTGTTATTAATGGCTATAAAAATACAATTTGAAATTAATTGAATGTGCACAACGGTGGAATGGGGGAGGGGGGGGGGGGGGCGCGGTTCTGTAAGTCAGGTGAGTGGGGATGGGGGTGAGGGGGCGCGGTTTGGTTTAGTCAGGTGGGTGCGGACGGGAGGGAGGGCGGACCTGGACAGGTCGTTGAGCAGGCTGAGGACGTCCTGCAGGGCGTCGTTGCCGGCCGCCTGGTTGCCGCAGCACTCTGTGGCGCGGGCCAGGTGGTTGGTGAGCAGGCTGGACACCTGGCGGGCCAGGCCCGAGTGGACGGCGTCGGTGGAGCCGCCTGGACCAGGGAGAGAGAGCACGGAGATTACCGGAGTGAACTGCACCGGTGCATCGTGGGACGGCCCGGTACGACGCAGTACAGCACTAGAGTTTGATCAGTGTAGAGAAAAAGTAATGTTATGCTCTCAAAGCTTTGGCCTCTCCGGCACGGGCAGAAGTGCTTTCATTTGGGATTCATAATTCAACACTCGTCTATTCCCTACGCGGTTACTGGCCTTCTCTGGAACTGCATCAATACGTGTCGATCGTGTCTCGTCTCTACCTCTCCCAGCTCTATAAATTCTGCGTCCCGTGTCTCGGCTTGGCGTATAAAACATAAGCTTTTGGGAAAAGCTTTTTGCTCAACACCGCCGGCACCGCAAGACATGCCTACTAAACTAAAACATATCCTTCAGCTTAAAAACAAGTAGTATCTTGGCATTGCTTCACGTTGCTCTGGCTGACCCTTGTGGTCTGACCTACCCTCCACCTTCTCCCACTCGATGCAGCGGTTGGCCAACACCTGGAAGGCGGCCCAGGCCATGGTGGCCACCTTCTGCTTCTTGGTCTGCTTCTCGTTGGAGCTGCTCTCCCTCTGGCTGCTCAGGCTGCACAGGCGGTCCATGAGCTGCACCAGGCCGCTGCGCACCAGGCACTGCTCCTCACTCCTACGGCCACACGGAGAGGACACAGGGCGCGATGTCGGGGCTAGGTTACTGTGAGTGAGTGAGTGAGTGAGTGAGTGCGTGAGTGAGCGAGTGAGTGAGTGAGGTAGCGAGTGAGAGTGTGTGTGTGTGTGGGTACACCAGTGTTGTGCATGAACTAGTTCAAAAGAACTAGTTCATTGAACAAGTTCATTTTTCTATGAACTTTGAACTGAACGTAACATATTTTTAACTAAAGAACTTCTTTAGTTTTTGATTTTGTGACATTCTGAATTGATGCTTAGGCCCGGATGACAGGTTTATTAAATAGAGTTACTGCCTTAGTTGTGATGAATGAAACGGGTGTACAAATAATATCCACAACAATTTGAGATTGTAGTGATGGGCAGCTGGTAATGGAGAGGATTCATTTAAAAGATAAATACAGAATATTCACTCAAACTGTTTTTCTTCGGTTTCTAAAAAAACTGAACATGAACTAGTTCAAAACTGAATTGGTGAACTATTTTCTTTTCTTTTGTATGAACTGAACTTTGAACTAGTTCATGTGAAGTGTGAACTTGCACAACACTGGGGTACACATACATAAATACATACAACTTTGTTTTGATTGCTGGGCCACTTCTCTCTTTGTTTTTTACATTGCATTACAATGCAAGTACTGGCGCTGGGTCACTATATAATTTATACTGTTTATACTTTTTTTCCTGTTTGTCCTAAATTTAGCATTTACTTTAGCATCTATTTTTGTTTTCCTTAGCACTACTTTGTATTTTTTATTGTATTGTATCCACTGTTTTCCACTGCTGCTGTGCTGCTATAACAAGGGAAGTTCCCCTCGGGGGGGGGGGATTAATAAAGTTCCATCTATCTATCTACAGTATCTAGAGTGTTAGCTTCGATAAACAGGGTTGCAGATGTAGGTTTTCCTCTTCCTTGCCTGGTGTAGGGGATGGTGCACAGCAGGCCGATGCTGTTGGCACAGGCGATGGGGTAGCGGGCGCAGAGCGACACCACCGAGGTCATGGTCTCCCCGAAGGCCTCCTGGACCTGCTCCACCATGCCGCCGCAGGTCAGCTCCTCAATCCTACACACATCAGTTACAATCAGTTTAAAACCGTCTTATCTATCATATCATCTGGACACTCATATCTAGGTGGACACTCCCACTTGGGGTGCTGCTTAGGCCCAGGGCAGGGCCGGTGTTGAAACTGTTTGTAATGGCTAATCACACTCAGGGTACAATATGGGCCCTTTAATAATGCCAGGGCCACATGCTCACACAGGCTTCACTTCGCCTGTCGGAGCAAGACAAAACTCAGACAATGCTGAATTTTAAATGGTTCAAAAGTTAGACTGTTTGAATATGCCTTCCTAAACGTAGCGATTATCGGTAACTTAAAATTAGAAAGAAAGCAACAGGCCAGCCCTCCTTTCATATGTCATTTTCTGTATTGGTTAACGGATAATGACCGGATAGCCAGTGTCTTTATCCCTAATTGAACCCTTACCCTCCAGGCAGAGCGATCACAACGGTTGGCTACGTCTGTTGCATCAATACTTCCCTCATGGGGGGGGGGGGAACCTTCCTATTCCTACAAACCAGTTTGGTTTGGTTCTTTGTCCAGTGTGTTCGTCTGCACACGTTCGGCCCCCCGCTGCTCTCACCTGGGGCCCCCCTGCAGCACCATGGTCACCGGCCCCACCAGGTGCGTGACTCCGCCCACGCGGACGGCGGCGGTGAGCAGCTCCCTCATGTGCACCAGCGCCTGCTTCCGGGTGCTGCCGCGCCGCCAGCGTGTCTGCGCCGCGGACAGGAAGCTGCTGCTGGACACCTGCGGTGAGGCAACAGAGAGAGAGAGAGAGAGAGAGAGAGCTTAGTCTGGATCGTGACGCGTAGGGGAAGAAGGAGAGAGGAGGTCACAGAGTGGAGGTGGTCGGCGAGGGGACTCACAGCCTGGTCGGGCGTGGTCCCGATGAAGGCGAAGAGCTGCCCCAGCAGCACGCTGTAGGTAGGCCTGTCCCGGCTGTCCTCGTTGGCCAGCGACTGCAGCAGCGTGAAGGAGCTGCTGCGGTGACTCGTGGGGTGGTGTCGCCTCCTGAGGACGGGGCGGGGGGGGAGAGGGGACCGCCAAGGAAATCAAGGAAATGAATGAATGAATGAGTGTCGTAGTAACCGGTGATAAACTCATCCATCCTTCCTTCCTTCATTCCATTCAGAGTTAGTTCCTCCATCCATGTATTCATTCATCCGTCCCGTATCTCAGGGGGAGATCAGAACCAAAACTAAATGTTGGTTCTTCTATTTGTCTTGTACATTTGTTGCAATTGACAATAAAGCTGACTTTCACTTGACTTTGGAGATCAGAGCGTCTGGAGCCTGGGTTCAGAGGCTCACCGTTGAGGCGCGTGTGTGAACTCCATGTCCTGGTTGGCGATCATCTCCAGGTCGGAGGGAGCTGACATGCTGCGCAGGAAGACCGGCTGCTTGGCGTTGGGGACCCCCGTCTTGCTGTCCGACACGGACTTGGAGGCTGAAACAGGTGAGCAGGAGGAGGGTTAACGGTGACAGCGGTGCTGTCGCTAAGAGGCTGGGTACTTCTAGCTTTGCGAGACCGTACAGATATTCAAGATCAGGCCGGCCTTGGCAGCATTTCTACACATTGGCCCGTCCTTAGGCTGACGAAAAACTCTATAACTAAATAAGTATGTAATGTTGTTGCTCTCTTTGCCCTCTCCGGATGGGAGTAAAGCGAAAACATCTTCCCCTCTGAGAAAAGCCATGTCTGAAAAGCTTTCATTTTGTTTTTCCTTCGGTGTCAAATAAAATGCTATTGATTGCACCATCGATTGCTACAATTTCCTTGGGTGCCGCTATTGAAATTCAGCACAGACTTCGGCTCTCCCTGCTTCCTCACAAACTGAAACTCCCTCCCCGATCTCTGATTGGGCCCTTCATCCTAGTATTTTGGGGAGAAGCTTTCAACGTCGGGCTGGACGCCAGACTGATCTCCAGAGAGAACTCATGGGAATTCACAAGTACATCGTACATGAGGTAGTCAGGGCCGTAGCCAGGAATATGTCTGGCAGGGGCGGGGAGTGTGGGGGGGGGGCAGTTTTATTGGGGGGTGGGGTTGGTTGGAGGTGGTTGTGCTTGGCTCGCGCACACACACCAACAAATTTCACACACGGCGGACACTAAGTAACAACTGAATTAAGCATTTAAGTTCACATCTGCTGATTTTGTATACAGTATACTAGGGCTGGGCGATTAATCGAATTTTGATTCACCAAACTAATATAATCGAGTTGAAACGATTTAAAAATATATATATTTATATATATTTTTTTTTTTATAGAAATTGCAGAATAGCTGGATTCATATCTGGACTTTATTTTCTATTTGACCATTCTGTGTATATTTTTAAGGGGAAATTTCGAAGTTCTCATTTACAAAGTTTTTTTTTGAGAGAAATTATGAATAAATGCATCATGTTTTCAAACTCAAAAATAATCGTTTGAATAATCGAGATTTCAATATTGACCAAAATAATCGTGATTATGATTTTTTTCCATAATCGAGCAGCCCTACACTATACCGATTTTTTTTATCTGGACAAAAATGACAGAGGAACGGACCTCGGTGACCTCCTAGCTGGCTACGGGCATAGAGGTAGTCATTAAGTAAAGGGTGGGGGGGGGGGGGGGCGGTGGAGGAGGAAGGAGGAGGCAGGAGGCAGTACCAGGCCCTGGCGTCCCAGCCGGCGTGGAGGCCAGGCTCCTGCAGTGGGGAGCGATGGTGACGTGGAGGAGGAGGTCGGTGCGGTTCATCAGGCTCTTCACCAGGGCTTTGGTCTTGCCCAGCGGCGCGCTGCTCTTCAGGTGGATGGAGTTCACTTCCTGGAAGAACTTTTCCCTGCAGGTTGCGTAGAAAACATTTTTTTTAATTGAGACTAATTGATTAATTGAACATTTGTTATCATTTTGACATTTTTATTATGAAAATCGAGGGAGCAAAAGCAGTATCAGCTCCAAATATCAGCTAGATACCGGTGTATCGGTACCGGTGTATCGGTCATCGGCTAAGGCTGATGAAAAAGTATTGTATTAAAAAAAACCATACCGGTCGATCCCTAGAATGAATTACCTCAGCGCCAGGACGACGTTCTCCAGATCGCTGAAGTCCAGGGGAACCTCCTTCAGGGAGCAGAGTAGTTCCAGCTCCTTAATTTTGTTCTGGTGGATAAAGTAAACACAGTGAGTCATCAACACGGCGGCACACAGGAAGACCGAGCCCCCCCAGGGGAGGAGCTGCAGACATGCTTTGTGGAGAACAGAGTGTTGTGCACCTCGAAGAAATGGTAGTCGTGGAAGAAGGGTGCGTTGTTCTCCAGCTTCCCCTGCTGGGCCTCCTCCACCTCGCTCTGCCACTTCTGCTCCAGCTCGGCCACACTCTGAGAAGACACAACACACATCTCTGTCAGGGGTCACAGGTCACAGGGGTCAGAGGTCATTCTCCTGGGGGCCGTTGGCCCCACGGTGACGCAGGTTGATTATCCCCTCGTCGGCCACAAGATCCACACCACACAGCGGATGAATAATGGAAAACAAAAATTATCGTTAGCTATTTTATGCTGGCTGCCAAAAGGAAAGCATCGACTTAAGTAGGCTCAGTCCATTTATCCCTGGCCTAACGACATCCCTAAGGACTATATTAGTTCTACAGAATGTATCGGTCTGTTAGTACAACCCTTAAATATTTATGCATTAGTTTGACAAAGGCATATACAGATGTTCAAGTATGCCTGTAGTTCAACTGACCTCATCTCTGACTATGCAGTTGGAAAAATAAACCCCATTAGCCTCATATACTTCGAAGAGTCATGACTGGCATGTCATGTCAAATAATGTACATGGTAAATGGACTGCATTTATACAGTGCCTTTCTAACCAGTGGCCACTCACAAGCACTTTACAATATTGCTCTAACACCCACCCATTCAGGCACACATTAACACACAGACAGCGGTGTCAACCATGCAAGACGACAGCCAGCTCATCAAGAGCAGTTAGGGTGAGGTGTCTCGCTCAGGGACAGCTCGACACTCAGCTAGGGAGAAGCCGGGGATCGAACCGGCAACCTTCCGGTTACCATCTCCTGGAGAGGCTCATGGTGCCGGGTCCTACCTGCAGCTGGCGCTCCATGGCGTTGATCTTCTTGAAGGTCTCCGTCATGATCTTGCACACCAGGTCGTACTCCTCTGCGTGCTCCTCGCGGTACTGGTAGTTCACCAGCGACTGCAATGCGTCCACCAGGGTGAGGTGCTTGATAACACAGGACACGATGACCTCCTCCATCACGTCGGGCCGGATCACCTCCCTGGGGGACGAGACACGGAGAGGAGAGGAGGTGAGATGCCGTGAGGAAGGGAATCACTGCATGTCCTTTGCTACTTTCTTCGGTGAGGAAACTCTTAAGAATTCACACCGGAAACGAAGGCGCGGGGCGAATGCATACAGAGTCAGTGAAAAGATGCAAATAGAGGCGAGAGAGCCGCTTTGTCATGAGAGCCTATCAGCATTCACTCCCTGAAGTCAAGATTGCACCACAAAATGAAGGAGAAAGTAATTGTTGCCGTTTGCAGACTCCTGGAGCTCTATAATATCTATATAATATAATTAAGCAATAGATCACGACAGGCTGTGGAATGTTCTCATTATACCACAGTTAAGGGCCATCCCTCCGCTGCGCGTCGGGACGGCGACCCCCTTAACTGTGGTATAATGAGAACATTTCACTGACTGAAGTGATCTATTGCTTTTATAAAGCGGTTACGTAAGTATGGCAAAATGAAAGTCATAGACACCCTCAATTTTGAAAAAGTGAGAAAGTCAGAAAAGCATTTTTTTAACGAATACAAAAATGTAGTCCCTCCTGGCTGCCTGCAAAGTGCGCGGCGGTTGCTATGCAACACACTGTAGTGTCCTTCAGAGAGAAGGCTAGAGACGGTAGCTACTATCAAGCAGTTCACTCACCGTGTGCCTATTGCTTTACAACATTTCCACCCTCTCCAGCAATCAACATATTTTTAGGCTTCAGTGAACTACGCTATCGCTTTTATATATAAATAAACAACAGTTCAAGTTAGGCGCGGAGTGATATAGAACTCTGTAAACTGAACGGGCGTCATAGCTGTGTGTATACACTCAATATACAACAGTTAGGAACCAATCAGATTGCTTGCTTTAAGCGATCCTTTTTATAATATAATATAATATGATATATAATATCACGGCCAAAAGCTGTGGGTGCCTCCGGATTATATTATGAACCCTTAAACGACGGCGTTGGATCCCCGACGTCGCTGGTACTTCCACGACAAGTAAAGACTCGATGGTGGTTATCTCAGCAATGGTTGAGAAGGAATTGGCGGAAAGAAATGCTGGCGTTCACAAGAGAGCCCCTCCTCCTCCAAGGAGTGCAATCAAACTCACCCGAGTTTGATTGCACAAACTATTTAGAAGTTTGTTCAATCTAATTTGCATGAGTGTTTTGAAGTTTTATCAATCAAACTTGCACAAGTGTTTTGAAGTTCGTTCAATCAAACAACCTCAAGATACTGGCGCATACTGTGTCGAAGTTTGTGCAATCAAACTTGCGCGAGTATGTGAATAGAATAGACCTCTGAAGAATAAGTCCCGCCGTTCCCCCTGTCTATGGGGAATAACATGGGGTTTTTGAATGATCATACATAACAAACTCTGTAGGTGGTAGAGAAATAAAAGCTGCGTCACGTTTTCAACTACAACCATTTTCATCTAGTTTCAACTGGGTTTTTGGATTTTTGGTGCCGTTAAAGTAGCATTAATAATCGTTTACTTCTTTAACGGCACAGACAATCCAAAAAAACAGTTGAAACTAGATGGAAAATGTGTGTAGTTCAAAACGTGACGCAGCTTTTACTTCTCCGCCACCTACAGAGTTTGTTATGTACGATCATTCATAAACCCCATCTTATTTCCCATAGACATTTGACAGAGGGAACCGGAGCCTTGGACGCGGGACTTATTCTTCAGCGGTCTATAGACTGGTGACGGTCTTACTTGATGCTGGGGCGGAACTGCGGCCGGGCCCTCCCCGACACCTCCCTCAGCCGGCCCATGATGCCCGGGGGCAGGCGGATGCGCGGCAGGTCGAAGTGGCTGCCCGGCATGATGCCAGGCGGGGGGATGAGCACGTCGGAGGGGTAGGTGAACTCCCGGTCCTCGTCGATGGTGAGGGGCAGCGGGGACGGGCTGGGCGTGAGGGCGGGGGAGATGGCCCCGTTGGCCTCCACCTGCCACTGGCACCTGAGGACACAACGCGCCGGTAGTCAAGACGATTCTGCTGTGTCAGGGGTAGCGGAATACTGGTCATCCATCCAGCAACTGCACAACAATGCGGATACGTGTTGGAGTACAGATTATTATTGCAACCTCCCAGTCAATAAAGGCTTTTTAAATCGCCGACCGACTCGAATCCCTGGGTCTGGATTCATTATCATCACCTCTCTTTTTACGGTTAAAATTTTCCTTCCTCTTTTCCTGAGTGACATTCCCAGCCAAAAGCCTCAGGGGTTGAGGGAAGCAGCGGAAGCACTCCTGCTCACTTTTTTTCCCCCCCATCCGACATCACACAGCGTGTAATGAACCATTGTGCGTGCGAGTTATTACCTCTGAAGCAGCTTTGAGCAGAGCAGATCATGGCAGGCCTCCTCCTCCCGGGTGACCTCGGGGCCGTAGTACAGGATTCGGAGCATGGAGCACGCCAGCACCGACAGGCCCAGGGCCAGGTCTGCCAGGAAGGGGAGGCCCCCAGAGACGTCCTCCGATGACTCCTGGAACACAGCCAAAACAAAAACAGCGCACTCAGGATGAGGCCCGGGCCGACGCGATCACGTTACAGCTGTGAGCTGCCGCAACAATAAAACGAGGGAGAGGCGTACGTGCGCTCGGAGCACAGGGGGATGATCGTGTGGCTCTACCTGGGCCCGGACGGTGCAGGAGAAGCCCCACATGGCTTTGTCCGGGGTGTTGTGCTCACGGCCGCTCCGCATCTCGAACGAGAACGTCACAGTGTCGCCCTCGACCTGCAGAAGAAACATTGTAAAGGCTCTCGGTCGTATCGCTAGACCTGTCTGTCTGTCTGTCTGTCTGTCTGTGCGCCTTGGTCCAGCTGACGTGTGGGTTTTATGTGTACCTTGACGAGGTCTTTAGGCCAGCCCGTCCCCAGGACACTGCGGCTGCCGTACCCCAGCGTGTTTCCCCCGTACTCTGTCACCTTCCGGCTATTGGTGTTAGGACCGGCGTAAATGACCAGCTGAAGAAAAAAAAACATTGACAAAGCACAAGTCAACGCTAAAACTTACAGTGATACAACCTTTGCTCTGCAAACATTGCAAAAAAAACCTGGGACACGCCCTCTCCCCTCTCCAGTACCTTGTCATAGTCGTACTGCGAGGAGCACCGGGAGTCGAACCTCAGGTACAGGCACCGCGCCCCCGGGATGTGCACCGTCTCCTTGAACTTGTAGTTGTCTCGGACCGGGTGCACCGTCTCCACCGTTTTCCCAGCAGCCCACGGGGTGGGGATCTTGAGGCCGGTCAGGAATCCCGGCTCTTCCCTCTCATCCAGGATTCTGGAGGAGCGGATCAGGGTTAGTGGTCATTTTGACGTTCAGACAAACAGGATGCCTACGGTCGACAGGAGATGCCTGTAGGCTATCGGACTGTACCTGTCTTCAGCAGGAGACGCCTTGGCCCCTAGGGACCCGGAGGAAGTTCCCTCTGTGAAGAGCGGCGACTGGGTCTTCAGCAACAGCGCCGTCTGTAAATACAAGTGGCCATTAGACACAACATGGCTCACTTCGTCGTTGTCCATGTGCTGGAGAGGGCCCACCGACCTGGCTGGTGTAGAGCACCAGCTGGACCAGCTGGGGCATGAGGGCGTCGGCCAGGGTGAGGGTCTGCAGATTGGGGTGCATCAGCGAGGTGAGCAGCACGGGTAGCAGGTGGCCCAACATGGTGGCCTTGGTCACCTGCTCCAGACCTTTTAGTCTGGGGGAGAGGAAAAACCCGCCACAGCATTTGAATTTAGCTTTGATTTTTAATTGAGCCATGAGGTGGCGAGATGCCCGCTTAGAGGAGCAACGAGGTGGGAGGACTTAGGGACACGGTACAGGGTGTAGGGGATGGTGTTGGGAGGGCGAGGTGTGAAATGGGTTCGCACCTGGTCTCCCGGTCCGGGATGTCACTGTTGATGAGGGCAGTGGTCACCTGCTGCAGCGTCTCCACCGCCTCGTCACAGCCCACCAGGATCTTGGTGGAGAGGGACAGGATGCTGTTTTGCAGCTCCTGGGGAACACACACACGCAAGCCCACGCACACACGCAGAGAGCAGGCCCATACTTCCATAACACTGCCTCCATGGATTCCCCAGTACAAAAATAGAAGCATCTATTTTTTTTTTTATTTCATAAAGGATGCAAATAAAAGCATAAAGGATTATTATAATTAAAAACAGGATTTGTAATTCATAGCCTTTAATCATAAATCCTAATTTTCGCAACTTATAATAACCCCACTAGCCATTAAAATATAGTTGGGAGTGGAAAACTTTAAGTCATAAATCCAGATTTAAAATTCTACCTCTACCATCAATATTCAATGGCAGTCAAAATAACGAGTCAAAAATCACATCTACAGTAAGTGATTTTAAATAATAGCAAAGCAAACATATGCCATATGTCAAGTTCCATTATGCTGCTTCAATATAAAAAAACCAGTTAGGTTTAACACTTAACTGCAAAAGCTAACCTAGCGGCAAAAGCTAAACGCAGAGAAGGGGAATAAACACAAGCAAGCTAGCACACCGTGTCGTGGCGGCGCGTCCATGTCCCAGTGCTCCTGAGTGTCTCGGTCACACGGGCCCCCCATGGACAGACAGACGGCGGTACGGGGGGTACTTAAAGGGTGTGTTTACCTGTACCTTCACGGTTTCCCCCTGCAGGGAGCTGTCGCTGTCGTCCCCGTCGTCGGGGCGGATCAGCACCGTGTTACTGAGCAGGTGGTTCTGGACGGCCATGAGGTAGCTCAGGCTGGGCGAGACCACCTGGGGAAGCGGGGGGGGGGGGTGCGGGTGAGTGTCCGTGGGAGAGGTTTAAATTGATTCAAGGAGGTATCGAGATTCTACGACAAAAAATATAATGAATGGCAGAGACATCCAATTATCTTAGTGGAAGCAAATGATAGTATGATGATGGTACCGTCCTACAGTTGGCAATATAGTGTTTTTGCACTATAGTAGATTTGCATCAACAACGTTCTCTTCTGTTTGGCTAATTTAATGTAAAAACAAAGGCAGACACAGACAGACCTGTAGAACCCGAATCCCAAACCAAATCATTAAACCACACACAATGGAAGGTCGCAATATTTACAGAATTGTAAAAATAGTAACAAAAACATATCTCAATATCACAATACATATCATATCATCACTCATAAATCATTGTGAGGTCCCTGCCGATTCCCGCCTCGCTTACCGGCACAGTGGAGAGCAGCTTCTGGAAGTCGTCGCGGGCAACCGTCTGACACTTGGTGATGAGGAGGCAGGACTCCCGGACCACCGTCTTGAGGATGTAGTGCAGCAGCTCGTCGTTCAGTCTGTGTCACACGGAGATGAAGTCATCAGACGAGGACACTGGAGTTACAAGAAGCCAGGTTGAATCATTCAGAGCACTGAATGAGAGGAGGACAAACTCCTGACCTGTAGTGGTCATCCTCCTCACTCCCGAATCGATTCTTCTGCAGCTGCTCGGCCAAGTTGGTGAGGATGACATCACGGAGCTGGGAAAGACCGCTGTTTCTCTCGCCTGGAAATGACCCAAGGTGCCGCGTGCTTAGAAATCAATGGTAAAAAAAACCACTTGAACTAATGTAGTTTTAACAGCAGCCATTCCTTTGCTCACCTTCGGTCAGCACTAACTTCAGCAGCTTGTTGAGTTCTGCCTGCCCCTGGTACAGTGTGTTTAGGCCCGAGCTAGAGAGATAAAGACCAGAAGTCAACACAAGGAGTCAACCTGAGAGTACATTTAGTGCGGAGGCCCTGGATACAGCGTTCCTCCTCCGATGTCTGTGTCCCGTTGGCTCGGGAGGAGGAGGACAATGATGCTGCACGGGGCTCACCTGATGGCCAGGCAGACCTCCTTCTGGATCTCCGCTCCGATCTGATCCACCGGAGCCATGAGCAGCTGCCACAGCAGGAGGCCGGCGCGACGCACGCTCTCGCGGTTCTGCTCCGACTGGGGATTGAAGAACCTGAAAACCACCTGCATGAGGAGCAAGAACACAGCGCTGTTGGAACACACACCCGGACAATAAAAAAAAAGGAGTAACCCGATGCGAGCGGTCGCGACGAAGAGGGCAACGGGAGGAACCGGTTGGGGCTGGCTCGCCGGTCTGACCTGGAACACCACCAGGATGCAGCGGATGATGCAGGTGTCGCTGTTCACCATGGCCTTCTCCATGATGTCACAGATGCTGCTGAAGTGGCGGGCCTCGATGGGGTGCTGCTTGCCCAGCAGGGCCCCCAGGGGCAGGCTGCTGCTGCTGGCCGCCAGCAGGTTGAGCTGGTGGATGCACATGGCGCCCACGTGGTGCAGCAGCTGGTTGATCACCTCCGAGGTGGCGACGGTCTCCTCTGTGAGAGGAGAACCCGGGTCATTACAACTCCCCAACCATCAGAGTGCGATTGCTTTTATACATGAAGAGCGTCTATTATAAAGGGTTCCCAGGGGTGTACCTTTGGGTTCCTGGATGACGTGGCTGACGCCCAGCCTTTGGCACAGGTGATGGAAGGCCTGGTTCCCAGGGTTGAACCACTGGTCCATGTAGTCGCTAGAGCAGGTCCACACCAGGTTGTTCCGGGCGTCGTAGCAGGCTCCTGGAGACACAAAAGGAGCGGAGAGCGTTGGCTACATTTAGCTCCAACACAGCATGGGTGCGTCGGCCCTGCAGGTGATGTGGTGGAAGTGCAGCGTACCCAGGCCTGCCACCTGCGCGCCCCGGCCTAGTGAGCTGCCGGGGGCATCCATGAGGTCTGCCCGGCTGCTGAACTGCCCGTCTGTCAGGTTGAAGACCAGGCTGGAGGCTAGAACTGGGCACAATGAACACAACACATACGGCTCGTCAGCCTTGACATCTCAGAGCATCTACATGAGTAAATAACATCATAGTAATGCAGATTAGAATTAAAACATGATTTTGTTTTTGTTTAAATAAAACACATTCATTAAATATATTTCACGCAGGACACAACTTTAACGATTTCAGAATTTTGTTTCTCAACATTGAAATGATCTGTTAGTATTTTGGTCGCAGAAGTCTCCCTTCCAGCCAGATGAACCCTCCACAGTACCCCTCGGCTGGTCTGTGGTCTTACTTTTGAGCGACGACAGGCCGCTGGTCCCTCCAAAGAGCGAGCGGGTGGCGGAGCTCCCGGACACGCCGGGCGGCGCCGCCAGCATCACTAGATACGTCCCGCACACGTACATGGGCGTCCTCCTCAGCGTCTTCAAGGGAAGTCCGCAGCTGGTGTTGACCGCTGTGGGGGAAAAAGAAGCACACGGATAATCATTCTAGAACTCCCAGAACAGGATTTCCCTTCCTCAAAGCCCGAGAGGCTGACCACATCGCGACACTCGCTCCTCCGGTCGACGGTAAAACGGCTCCGCTCAGGAGGTAGAGAGGGTTGTCTTGTCACCAGAAGGTTGCTAGTTCTATTCCCGGAGTGTCGAGGTTTCCCTGAGCGAGGCACCTCACCCTGACTGCTCCCGACAAGCTGGCCGTCGCCTTGCATGGTCGACTCCGCCGTCAGTGTGTGAATATGTGTATGAACTAGGGCTGCCCCCAACTAAAGATTTTGTTAGTCGACTAGTAGTCGTTAGTACAAGCCATTAGTCGATTAGTCTTCGCACGTTTATGATTAAAAAAAAATAATAATTTTGGAGGCATCAGAAAATGGTTCCAGGGCTGAGAAAGAATGTTATAAGTAACATTGTTAACACTGTGCTACATTACAGAGAAATAAAAATACGTAATAATGAGCCTTTAAAATAATAAATTTACAAGCGCGCGCAAAGCGGCATTGGTTCTGAATGTGTCGGAACAACCAGCAAGGAGACTGAACATTTTGTACATTTATTTCCAAAATGGAGCCTTCTGTGTGCTCCTCTTCATCAGTAGCCATCAGCATGGATATCTCCTGCTGCTTTTCCCTTTTCTTCTTTGGTGCAGGGCCGGGCTCACTTTCCTCTGTACTGCTGTCAAGATCCTCTCTCTGAGCAGCTTCAGCTGGAGATAAACTCTCAGCCAGATCCGACACGTCAATATTATAATTAGTTAGATTGGTATGATTTGATGTTAGTTCATTTTTTTTTTTTTTTTTGCGCGACTACCCGACTAATGAAAACTTGGTCGACTGAGACTCTCCTCATCGACTAACGTTTAGTCGACTATTAGGGGGCAGCCCTAGTATGAACCGTAAGTCGCTTTGAATAACGGCGTGTAAATGTAAATGTAATGTAAAGCGTGGTGCCTCCGTACCGGACTGCTCTTCTTTGACCGTGTTGGTGATGGTGGAGCCGGTGAGCGCCGCCAGCGTGGCCGAGTGTGACGCCCGGAAGCGGGACATGCGGCTCAGGAGCAGCTCGTTCAGACACTTGGAAGACTCGCCCTCCTTGCGGGTGAGGATGACCCGTTCCTGCAGGATGTCCGCCACGCACAGCCCCGTGTCGGTCTGGGGGGACGAGCGGGGAGAAGAGGAAGAAGGTGAGGCTGTGAGGTAAACTCAGTGACGACGCCTTTTTAGTCACTCACAACGTTGCGAGAACCGCTTCAATCGAACAGATGGAAACTTTCCTACGTGGCCGCAGAAACCAAAAATAAGTGTACTAACAAGATAAAAGTGCAATATCAACTGGGAAATTACATTTATATTTAGCAGACGCTTTATACAAAGCGACTTACAATAAGCACATTTGCAGAAGAAAGATAAACAATATATCTCTGTCGGTACAGTAAGGATGTTCATGGAACTAAGTGCCAAGCACTAACAATTGTTAGGTTATCCCATTCCCTTTACACAACATAGATAGCTAGGATAAGATGCTACACAATGCAGAGTACTATTTTTAAGTGCAAGAACGAACAACATACAATAAGTGCGTACATGAAGTGCCAGGCTAATGTTCCAAGACCGAAAGTATGAGTATACTTAACAAAGTAGACAGAGTTCCTTTTGGATGAAAGGACACATAAAAAGCACTGAACCACGCCTCTGAACACCCACCGATAAATGAAAGACGTCCATGAACACAGAATGGCCCTTCTGGGTCTTCTCGTTGAGGCTGCCGGGGGACCAGATCCAGTACAGGTAGGTGCCATCGGAGCACAGGTGCAGGGTGGTCATGCTGCTTCCCACGGGGAAGTGGTGGGCTGGCATGGCCACGATCTGGCACGCCTGGAGGCGGACAACAAAGATGGGATCGTAAACATAGAGGAGCCAGCATAATGCGCGGTGGCGATAAGTATGTTGGCGTCACTTCCACTGGACCGGATGCTGTACTGTGGGATGGAGGGGAGAAGTAAGTGAGTGTGTGTGTGTGTGTGTGTGTGTGTGTGTGTGTGTGTGTGTGTGTGTGTGTGTGTGTGTGTGTGTGTGTGTGTGTGTGTGTGTGTGTGTGTGTGTGTGTGTGTGTGTCTGTGTGTGTGTCTGTGTCTGTGTGTTTCTCTTTGTGTGTCTCTGTGTGTCTGTGTCTGTGTGTGTGTGTGTGTGTGTTTCTCTTTGTGTGTGTGTGTCTCTGTCTGTCTGTGTGTCTGTGTGTGTGTGTCTCTGTCTGTCTGTGTGTCTGTGTGTCTGTGTGTGTGTGTGTGTGTGTGTGTGTGTGTGTGTGTGTGTGTGTGTGTGTGTGTGTGTGTGTGTGTGTGTGTGTGTGTGTCTCTGTCTGTCTGTGTCTGTCTGTGTCTGTGTGTCTCTCTCTGTGTGTGTGTGTGTGTGTGTGTACCTGGAGGGTGAATGGGTCGATGAGATGGCACAGCTGATGGGGCTTGGCATCGAAGGAGGCGGGCCGGTGGAGGAGGCGCCCGCCGCTGAACACCACCCAGCCGGGCTCCAGCTCCTCGTTCCGACAGTACACAAAACCTCTGTTGGCAGGCGGGCGCACACGCACACGCACACACACAGCAAATGATGCACTTATGCAGGATGGTTTGCCGGGTATTGATCTATGAATGCCCTTAAATGCTGCCCTCTTTATGCAGCGGGCAGGAGGACAGGAAGTTGATCAAACGCTCAGGTTTGTATGTAAGTATATAATAAACGTATCATCTGGAACTTTGTCCATGTCAATACGCTCAGCTGGAGGAAGCTTTGCTTTGTGGCAGTTTAGAGGTTTCCATAGAGTGCAATATAAATAAAACACACACAGAGCAAATGTCTGTTTTCATTACCAATGCCAGTGTGATGGGTCAGGAATAACTGGCGTCCATGTACAGCACACTGACACTGTGTGTGTGTGTGTGTGCGTGTGCACGTGTGCGTGTGTGTGTGTGCGTGCTTGTGTGAGAGACAGAGGGGTCTCCCGTTACCTTAGCGTTCCATGTAAGCCAGAGCCCAGCTTGCTGAGTCCTCTCCCGAAGGAGTTGGTGGTGTACAGATAGAGGCCGTCCGTGGCCAGGCAGCGGCCCAGATCCGTGTCTGCAGAGCCCGGCGAGGAGGGAAAGGTTAGGACAGACCAGTGGGTGGCAGAGAAGCAGAGCGAGACACTCACAGGGAAAAGATGAATACATTCGTTTGGATGGGGTTGTTTGTTTTAGTTGGTTAAATACTATCGTTAATCGGTCGCATTTGTTTCAATGGAGTTGTCCCGGCAGTTTTCAGTCCAGCATTGATTTCCACTTTGCCACTTCCAGCTTTCCGTTGACTTTGTTAGCCACCACCGTTTGAATAATAGAAACATGAAGGAAACTATAAATGCATATATGAAGTCAAATAGATGACTCAATAGATGGCAGATAGTGAATATGGAATGTAAAAATCTGAATGGCTTAGGATATATCCAATGAGGCACAATGAATCAGCAGCATTATGAGAGAAGAGTTAGGTTAGATATCACAATTTGGCCAAAATATGACAATTATGCTATGAGGCTACAATATAGGAGGTCTTTTTACAGTCAAGGTTTTAAAGACAGATTTATTTTGCGGTGATCCCACCAACATGAGCATACTAGCACATGGAGAGTAGAAATGTCCTGCGTAGGCCAGCCTTACATCAGCACTGCTCTGGAGATACATCTTTTGCACGCAGGCACCGATCGGCTTGCATAGACAGCTCTACAAGGTCAGCCGATCGATTGTTAGAGAAACTGAGATGTGACTCTGGTTCTCTGCTCCATCCCCTCCAACCCACACAACAACAGCCACATGTCTGCCCCGGTTTCAAACACCAGCCCAGCCATGGCTAAATGGCACATTTGACCCATAAAATGTACCAAATATAAATGCAAGAAAGTAGGCTTATGAATAGGACCCATTTAATGTATTCCTCTCCAGACGAGACATGCTTTTTACTATAGATAGAAACTGACTCTGTGCACTCCCAATTTATCAGTTCAATCATACTCCCAACATTTTCCCGGTCGTGAGGTTGTCGTGTAACCTTTATCCGACCGGAGACGGCTGTGTGAAAGCTGGCGGAAGAGTCATCAACAGTAACAGAGCGTGCGAGACTGTGGCTAAAGCTTCCCCCCCGGGGGACACTAACAAGGCCACGGAGCACAGGGACACATGGGGACACGCGGGGGGGGGGGGGTGGGGACACGTACCTTTGCTCTCTGCGGCCCCGGCACTGCTGTCGGGTGTGGGCAACATGTCCTCGAATCCCCACGACACGCTGTGCTTGCCCCCCAGCAGGCACGACGGGGAGCCCGGCCCTCCCTCCAGAACCAGCAGTCTGAAGTAGGACGAGAGACGAGAGTTGTCCCACATTCAGGAGAAAGAACCAGCACAGGGGCTGTGGTAGTGCGGGGGGGGGTGAATGCGTTCAGTAGCCTTAACCTTAACCGCTCACCTGTAGAGAACGTCGGCGACGGGGAGCTGGCCCAGGTCCGTCTGCTTCTGGAGCAGGTGAACCGTGTGGATGAAGGTTTTCAAGGATCCCCTGGAGGAGTTACACACACGCACACACACAGAGGAAGTAGGGCAGTAAGTCCAGGGCTGTTCAAAGCACACAGCACACAGTGTTTCACCAGGGGAATGACGGGGAAATACTTTAATAATATGATAGGGAGCCGTTCATGGAATGTACTAGAGTTTCCGTTGCCATTAAAGTGAGGTGAAGCACCTCTTCTACAGGGATGAGGCTTGTATAATAACTTTGCCCGGTTTTTTGAGAAGGCACTGGGTTGATTGAGAACCAATTCTACAGAGATATTTATCGAAAGATTTGCTGCATCTTCCAGGATCTCCGTCCTAGATTTCCTTGAAAATGTACCATTCTGGAATACTAAAATTATTATCAACTATGTTGTATTGTGTATCACAACCATTTTAGTTGAGACACAGTTCCAGCACAGGTATGTGTATCGCAGGTGTCTTATGCACATCGTGTGGGAAACTTAATCAAAAGGAGTCGATTGACCACTTTGGAACAGTATGCTATGTATAGCCATGGATGTTTCGCTTTTCCAGCCATGTGAGTCATAATCCACATGCTGGAGAGCGCGAGGGTGAGTCAGCCTTGAGTCGCCTGGGCCCTATACACCACCACACTAAAGGAAAGCCTAATTTAAAAAAACAACAACGATAGAAAGCAAGCGGTGCATCATTGAAAGCTGGGGGGGAGGGGTAAACACTAGATAGCTCTTTAATTAGCTCCCACTGTCGGTGAACGGGGCCATGGGTCTGGATGCTTCCTCTCAACAATGGCAGCCCTAGCCTCTACACAAGCCGGACAAAGAGCGGCGAGTTCTGGTTTTGACAAGTCAAGCTTGGTTGTCAACAGCAGAAGCCGGTGTGAAAACACGGGCGTGTGACACGACAGGGAGGGACTTTGAGTGGCTTGGCGTGAAGGTGTCAAGCAAACAAGTCCCCTCATGCTATATGCACTAGATGCACTTTAATCCATGTTTGAGGGGGGTGGGGGTTTGTAATCTTAATGACAGTGTTGGTAGAAGTGTTGGACAGTGTTGCTAGAAGATACCGTCGCTGAAAAACGCATCACTAAAAAAGTTATATATATATATATATAAACTCAAAAATCTAAGTATGTCAGCTGACTTGATTACAGTGCAGGTCTGACATTTTGCGTTGTTCAAGGCAACAGCCCTTCGACCGCCAATAGGTGTTCCTTTCTCATGAAACGCTAACGCCCAGGATTCATCCGGTCGGGTGATGCACCAATCAGGGTCTCAAGGTGTGGGGGGGGAACCTGACAGCATCCATGATCCCTGGTGGTGTCGCCCTACCTGGCACAGGCCAGCGCCACGAGCGCGGCGGCGGCGTTCTCCCTCTGCCTGTGCGCGTGGAGGGCCGGGGTGTGGTAGGCCTCCTGCTGGCCCCCGTCCTCCAGCCAGGAGCACAGGAGCCCCTCCAGGCCGTTGAGGCAGTCGGACGGCTCCTTGCTGAGGCTGAGCGGCTGGCAGTCCCGCAGGCAGCCCAGCAGCACCTCGGCCGTGACGCCGCACAGCGCCGGGTCGCTGCGGCTCTGCGACTGCAGCAGGGGGAAGACCAGCAGCAGGCCCACGCGGGAGGTGAAGGGGGCCTGCTCCGGCTGCTGCAGCAGCCCCTGCCTCTTGAGCAGCGCCAGGGCCTCCTCGTCGGCGCCGCCGGCCCCCTCGCGCTCCTGCTGCTCCTCCAGGGCCAGTTGGCGCTGCGCCCCCCAGAGGCCCCGCAGGGCGTTGAGCCGGTACTCTAGCAGCCGGGCGTACGCATTGCTCTGGTTGCCGCAGACGGCGCGCAGACGCTCGGCCAACTCCGCAGGGTTCTTGGTCTCGAAGGTGAGGATCTGGCGGAGGAAGACCGGGAAAGTTTGTTTAACAATTATGCGGTCGGTAAAACTCAGATTAAGTTGAATGTGGTATGCTATGTGGGAGATCAAATCTAAACTCACGTGTTTGTTACATAATTACCGCTTTGCTCTAGTCTGGTTACACACTACTCATTTGAATTGGCTATGTTATAGTGCACAGTCAGTCAGATAATGATTGTTATCATAACACAATTCAATACAGAGGAGAAGCACAGCAACTGGGGTCTCTGGTTCAATGACGTAAAGCAGCTAGCTATGCTAAAGTTCAAAGTTCAAACTGTGAACATCTGCCTGAAAATATTATCACAATAGCAACTGGGCTAATCAGCGTTCAACCAGTAGTGCAAAGCAAATGCTGCCATAAATCGATTGAACCAGCAACTGGAACCGAAGTATGGCCACCAAGGCCAGGGGATTATATGTTTTTTTTGCAACAATTTAGCATTGGTTAAAGATCGCTCTTCTTCACGGAAGGTGTAAGTCAGCCATGGCTAAAAATAGAAAAATCTATTTGAATTTCATTGATTTCTTTGAAAATACTCGTGGCCTGGTGGACCCATGTTCTAATCGAATGACCGAGAAATTCCAAAGTCTTGCCTTCACATATCTGGTTGAAAGAGATCTGGTTGGTCTGGGACAGCAAGACACATCGGGATCAGCCTATCAGGAGTGAGAATGATGTGCTTCCCATGCACTTAGGCAGCATTTTAGATATTGATTACACTGTTTCCCAAGAATCCCAGACCAGAAGCAAATAGCCATTATACAATTGAGCAGGCACAATTTATATTGATTGTAGTTCAGAAATCCAACTTATATTACAGTAAGGGTCATTAATTGGTCATTAACTGGGGTCTTTTGCACCATGGTCTGCAAAAAGCTAACGTTGAGAGGATATAAATAGCCAGAGTATCAACTGTACCCTGCTGCTAGTGACTGGGAGACACAACTCTGTCACTTCAAACAAAGCCAAGATGTAAGCCTTCATCAACACCCTATTGTAGAAGCCATGTACAACAACCTAAGCTAAAAACAAATGAATGACTTCTGCCTAGTGAAGAAATCATAGAAGCCATTCAAGATCTGTTTGACATGAGACCTAAATAGAGTCTATTTATGACATGAGATTGGGGACGGCAGCTGAAACGGACCCAAGAATATACAGATTACAGTTTCAGTTTCATTATTTCGCTGCATCTACTAGTTTTCACAGCATTAAATAAAAACAAGTAAATTATTTGGAATTGGCCGAACTATACCAGGCTATATGATGAAGTTCATAAGATAGATATTGTGGACTGAAGTCGATATTTAGAGTAGCCGCCAATAAACAGCACAATACTTAACATAGTATGCAGACATGGATTTTTGTGGAGTGGGTTGAAGAAATGCAGCTATATGAGACCATCCCACTGGGGACCCTTCCCCCTCCAGACTTGGCTCCATGGACAACAGAGCCTGGTGGTGTAGCAGGCCAGCGGATGTGAGATGGCCCGATGCTACGGTAGGATCTCCCTCAGGGCCTGGGCGAAAGCTCAACCGCTTCGAGCCTCAACGGAAAGCACAACTTTGTAGCCAAGTCCGCTTTCAGAGTTGCAGGAGTATCATATATCTATACTGTCTAACGCGTCACTTTCAGGAATCTGTTATTTACTGGGTTTAATCTTGCTTTTCAGATTGTATTATGACTTTGACTGGATCGTTGTGTGACATGCCTTTATAAGAATCGTACAGATATAATATCAGCCTTTATTTTTGTGATACTCTTTGGCAAGTAAGCCGTAGGGTTAATTTAGTCAGCTCCTGATCCTAAGGAGTTTAGATAAGAGAAGTTGTACTGCAGAATCGCAACCAATTGAATTTGAGCAGTCATGCGCACTTCACATTTTACCAATGAATCCAAGCACGGTCTAAGTTGATTAGGGCAATACCCTTGGTCCAGTTTGGATACGCTCGCTGTCTACTTGAAACATTCCACATCAAGGCTTTGAGGAGGATGTGCTAATGCTCTGCCCTATCTGTAATGCGGCTTGTAAATAATAATATGGTGCGTCATATAGTGCGTCATATAGTGCTTTGACACCGTGCCATTTTAGCTGTTTTGGCTTAATTTTTGAGGAATTATTCACAGCAGAGAAATATTTCTAGCCAATAAAAGTGTTAAATCTGAGTGTTAAATCTAATATATAAGTAATGCTTATATTGCTCTGGATTCATATTTATCAACCCAAAATGAGGAGCTTATTGGTATCACTTAATCAATACAATTAGTTACTAGTAGCCTATAAGTAAACATACATTATCGTGTGGCAGCCATCAGTTTATCATTGACTGACTCATCCTTGTTTAACCTGCACATGTTTATGCTCTTGTTTGGCTCATACTTTTAAAAGTGAAAACCTAGTGAACTAGTGACCATGTATTGCTGTGGAGCAGAAGTCCCTGTTTGGCCTTTGTTTACCCTGTTGTTTGTGAGCAAACAACACTGCATAGCATGACCACATACGCTGTCACTGTGTGAGCATTACACAGTAGTTCACCTCCTATTCATTGGGAGAAAACAGCTTCGCTGTGTTAACTGGATAATAACGGTGAGAACACAAATCTGTCTTTTTCGCTTGCCAAAACAAACATTACCATGCTACACCACCATGGTGGGTGTCTCTTTACCTTCTTAATGCATGGAGACTCTAGTACTAGCAAAACAACCATGACTTGTGGTCACCCAATGGAAGCACTATAAGGCCCCTGCAATAACTGCATTACTAAACAAGCCAGGAAAGACAGATATATGCGGAGGGCCGAGCAAGTCTTTGGCTGGAAGCAATAGACTAGCCTTGTCCGAAATCATTGAATTAACATTTTAGGAGACAGAGCAAACCAGAGTCTTGCTGCTGCCTGTGGTGACCTTTCACAGCTGCAGAAGACTCTTGGACCTTCTCAGAACTCATTTCACTCATGGCTCGGATGTTTACCACCACACCACAAGAACAGGCCGGCTCAACCCAGGATCAAGAGCCTTGTTCTCATCACTACTTGCGGGGAACGGCCTCCTACAACAGTGGTAGCCGGGATTTGGCATCTAAACCCAGGTCTACTTTAGATAGTTATGTGTGGCCACTGCCAGCAGGGATTTCTATCTGTGGTCATGAGAATGTACTAACGCTTTCACAACAAGGTGACTCTGTGACCACTGTGGTTATGTATGCTTCTGGTGTGAAGCTTAATGGGCCACAACCTTATTTCATGGTGATATTAGGTGGGGTCCAGAACTTGGTAGCTCCATTACTAAAGCAGCTCCCCACACAAGTGTTTGCAAACAAACACTTGCTCTACGGCATTTGCTTCTTTGACATACGTACATCCATCTTACCTAATGTTTTAGTTCTGCACAAACCAGGCTCTTTAAACAAATGTCCCATCACAGACACTGTCAATCCTAGAAATGCTACTGAAGGGGTTCACATATTCATACAAGCCTTTTTTACTGCTCTAGTGGACAGACCACGGTCATGGTTTCATCGAGACTTTCTCAATGAGGTTGTGGAGGTCTTCACAAGCAATAGGCTACGTCTGCAAGAGGCGACGTCCCTTCTGTTTACTGCACTGAACCTGAGGTCCTCATGGCGATGCTGCCCAGCATCAGACAATCTTTTTTTACTGCTCTAGTGGGCAGATCAAGGTCCTGGCTTCATCTAGACGTTCTCAATGGGAGTGTGGAGGGTCTGCACAAGCAATAGGCTACGTCTGCAGGAGGCGAGGTCCCTTCTGTTTACTGCACCGGGGTTCTCATGGTGATGCTGCCCAGCACTGGTTACCGTTGCCACTGTTGATCCAACGCACCACAGCACGCCCGACTCACCACCCCAGAGCGGGCAGCGGTCCTGTTGTGGTGTCGCGGTGTGTTTGGGGTGGGGGGGGGGGGGGGGGGGTGTTGGGGTTGACTCACCTCCTGTTCGGTGTCCCCCTGCTCCGACACTCCTATCTCACTGGGCAGCTCAGCCAGATCCGTGACCCGAATGAGTCCGTCGTGGAGGAAAATCGTCTCCTCCTTCACAGAGAGCCACTGGGACGAATCGACCGCACCACCGGAGCCCATCGCTCTCTCCTCCCTCGACTAACACACCAAAAGGGTCGAACATTAATGATTCAGTAGACTGGAAATGAGCAGAAACGCCCCGGCTAGCTCGCACTGCTAGCTGTACATCCACATACTGGCAGCTTTGCTTGAAGGACCACCTTTGTGAGATGTACTGCGCTGCTAAAAAGAGACACCTTGTGTGGTCGTCAGACCGAGGACAACAGCGGACAGACAGCTCTCCTCATGGAGCCCGGCGGGTTGTCATCAGGTGCTGCTGACAGCAGCGAGCAGCAGGCAGGACCCTGGTTAGCCTGGTTAGCTTAACACAGGCTAACGCGTCCGCTAACGTTGCCGAGTGGGCGTGACACTCGTCCTAAAGCCGTTGTTAAAACGTCTACGCGAGCGTGACGACCGGACGCGAGGATCACCGCCGGTACCACGAGCCTTCCCGGTGTGCTAACGGGCAGCGGCGGTTCCGTTAACGGTCCAACCTCCGTATCAGTCGTTGGACAAGATGATGAGTGCCTCCCAGCTGTCAGTGCGACGCCATGTTTCCAAGGCCGTCTAATTGTTCCCGGCATGCACCGCGCGGAGGAGTAAGCTGTCAGATGTATGTTATTAAGCATGGGTCGTTAATTGGAGTTAATTGGATTATTCTATGAAATTGAATTATGTTTTCTTTTCCATACCTCGCAGTGTCTGTTCCGTAAAGAGAACACGTTTCGGAGGTGATCACCGTTAGAATCTATTTTTGGATCATACAAGGACTTTTGTGTTGATTGTGAAGAGATACTAGGGCGCCATCATGTGAACATCCTGTGTAATTTCCCTTTATATTTACATTATAAATATATACATAAAATGAATGATTCTAAAGTTGTACATGTGTAATTGTACATGTGGGAATTAATTTCCCAATAAAATATAACATACATATGTATAGAAATCATATAATAAAAATGAAAACACTATCTGAGAACGTTTCATGAAATTGACATACGAAACAACAAAATGTCAATTGTACAGTTAATTCAAGGTATTGAAATGTCATCTGGCCATCCCAGGTGCAACAGTCCTCAGGCACCGCTTGAAGAAGCGAACAGGACTAACTGTCTTTGAATCTAGGAGAACGTTTTTCTTTCTTTTCTTTGCTGTTTCCTTTTCCACTTTCTCCACAAGTCCTTGAAATGCAGCAGGGACTTTGGAGAAGTATCCATTGCATCTTGACGAGAATAAAATAATAAAGCACATGTTAGGTTATAGAAAAATTCAAGATTTACATAAAAAATCAATCATGAAAAAGAACAACACATTAATATTAATTAGACCTTTTTCTGTTGAGACATCGTTTCTGCATCGGCAGGTCAAAGCACCGCGTTGAGACGAAATCCACCAGGAGTGAGAGAATTGTTTGGGTTGGCTTGATGTGTTCCATCTTAAGAGTCAACCTGGAAAATATAAAATGTTATGCAAGGAGGTGTAGGAGGTAAAAAGGAGAGACCATTTCTAACCAACTTTTTTTTTTTTGTTTTGTTTTGTGCCTTTCTGTTTTTACTAATTGCACTTTATTGTGAAGCACTTTGGTGCGGCTAAGCCGTCTGTAAATGAGTTATATAAATGTTAAAATTGACAAAAGGTGTCTAAGTATGTCTTGTGATATATTTTTATTTCACATTATATATACGTATTTTTCCATTCCTCACCGATTAATGCAATCACAATGGTAGACAGTCTTTGAGTCCGTATTCTTCAGGCCATACTTCTCCTCCAAAGCTGGGATTCTGTATTTACATTCATCCAAAACTTTAAGAACAGTGCAAGGGGCCAGATTGCCTGTAGAATACAAAAATGAAGGTCAATTGTCTTGCAAATGACCAAAGCAACACGTCAAACTTCTTTCTATCCCTCCTCCCTTGAATATAAAATGTAATTATTTCCTGAAGCTTTTACTGGGATCAATTGCAGTTCATGCAAGAAGTGGGTGAGGTTGAACTTCATTATAATTGGCATATTAGTATTATAGCGCCTTGCGGATTCCTATCAGTTATATTACACTGCATGCTTGGCACATCATTCACATGATAGAGCAGGCCTACATGCAAAGGGATTCTCCAGCACCTGTTAAAGACTCTGTGTCTGCAAGTGCTTTATTGGCATTCCTTGGAGGGTTGCCATTATCCCAGAGTGAGTCTGCATTTCCACTCAGGGTTCCAGACGTTTTGATTCCTGGAATGGTAAAAGAGAGATCTGGTGGGGTCTCTTGCGTTGATGTTGATGCTGCCGCTGCCGTTCTATGGGGCCTCTGTTTCTCCCCGGTTTTCAGTTGCCTTGGTGATCCAGTTTCAACTGTCAAGGGTATCGTAGTAGCTGTTTGATTAGGCAGTGCTGTTTTTTCCAAACAAGGTTTATGCCACGGATGATTGCTACTGCCTTTCGAACAGCGCCGCGGTTTCGTTTGCACGTTCTTCTGACGTTTGGGGGTGATGGTGGTCTGTGTGGCAACCCCAACCGCTGGATTAGAAACGGTTGTCTGTGGTACAGGTGCGGAGGGGGTTTTGACCCTGGGGATCTTCTTTGATGTAGCCAAGCTTGCGTACGTCTCCCCCAACCCAGCAGCAAGCTTTTTACTACCTGAGACGACAACCCCAGAAGCCACTCTGGTGGTTCCCGACTGTGCTCTGACCCGTGGCATCCTGGGTAATGAGGTTGCAGGAGTAGAGTGTGCCACCGATGTGGTCTGCTGCGTTGGCACGGATGCCGTCACATGTTTTTTCCTGCTTTTGCGGCAGGCTTTCCCCTCCCTCCTCCTGGGTTGGAAAGTATCCCCTCTCGGTGGCTCTCTAGGCCTACACCGAGCAGATGTCGGAGCAGGCGTGTCTGTGTGTTTGACCTTGGGTCTCCTCTTTGGGTTGGTCAGTGCACAGCCCTCTGTGCAAGTGGTGGGTTCTCCTTCGCTGAAAGCAGCAGCAGGTTTGCTTGTAACGATGGATGTGTTGTAACTCAAAGACTTTTGGAAGACAGCATATGGAGCCTCTTTGGAAACCTTGCACCTATTAAGATTAAATATGGATGTCTGGTTATTGTTTGTTTGTTTGTTTGGGAACTTTTTATAGCCCCTAGCCTCAAATAAGGTTGGCAATTGCATGTTTATGACAGGATTCAAGATTGCATTACATTTCTGATTAAAAAAATTTATTCTAAAAACATTCTCTTGTAAGTGTATGATTAAGGGTTTTGTACATGCAATACACTTTCTTTTTCTTCTATAAAACAAAGATTATAATTTTAATGACTAAAAGGAATGTACCCCAGGGAGTGTAGGCTGCATAGGCTGGCTCTGTCAGGCATGTTAATACAAGACCATTTTTAACTTGAAAATACATCCGGGTCATTGCACGAACAAAAATCAGAATCAGCTTTTTGACTTGACCTGCAATGCAATCCCAGTGTACCATCTAGGAAATTCCATTACACATTTTAAATAATTGCATTTTCTGATTGTGCAGAAAGTGTCATACCATACTGCACTGGCATATAACAGAACAGAACAATCAGACAAAAATCCCACACCAAAAAATAAGTAATAAGTAAGTGTAAAAGCTCCATAGAAATAAATGAACTATTGTAGTTGTGTGGACATATATGGTCCTTACCTTCCCCACCAGGACATCTGTGTGCAGTGTTTCTGTCGGACGAGGTTGAAGCAGGGCACCCTAAAGATGTTGAAAAAGCTGTAGCCCACCATGTCAGATATGGTGTCGTTCACACCAAGGAGACACTGTCTGAACCTTCAGTGGGCAAAGAAGGACTGAGGTTACACAGGGGAGGGCATGCAAAAAAAGTTAAAGGAAATTGTTATTAACCATTTAGCATGCATCGTTAAGCAGATGGCTTTATCCAAAGCAACCTAGTGTGAATTCAGCTGCAGGTCATTAAGGAGCACATAGGGGTTGGACATGTTCTTCAAGATGCCTACTGATGCCTACCAAGATGGCAGAGGACATGGTGGATTATACCTTTTAACTGGGAATGGAACACTCCAGTAATACACTATCGTGCTATCTTGTTAAAAGGAGTCACCGAAATACCATGCACTCAAAAGGTATCAGATGTTTTATTTAATACTTCTTGTGTCAAGACAGTTAAGTATTGCTATTGTGATTCATAGACCACTTGTCTGTTAGTACCCAAAAATGCACTTTTGAAATGTTCTTTGAAATGTTTATATTCTGTGCCAAGAAAGAGGATCTGTGCAGCCTTTGAATATCTATAGGCTTAAGTGGCTCTTCAAATACACTTGCTAATTTCCAACCCATAGCAAACTGCAAAATGACATCCTTCATGTTCTCTCTTGACATCAAAGGAAAGCTTGACTGCCCTTCAGCTTTGAAAGGACTTGGATGAGTTTCAACTTTTGTGCCGGAAGAAAGATATATCATATTTGTGTAGATTCAGAATGAGGATAATACGGTTTAATGAATTAACATAAATCGTGTAATATATAGGCCTATACTTTATTTCATTAACTGCCAGTTTGTTTTGTAATGCTGCGTGGGTGTCTTCGGAACTGGGATAAAGCAGCAAGTCTGATACAATTATCGTGATATATTTATGGACGGTGAAACTGCACTATAGCCAAATGAGAGAAGCTATAGAAGGGGAGCTGAATGGTTGCTACTAGTGGTTTCTCTGGGGCGCATCCTAGTGAATAGACGCTCATAAAAGCTTAGCGCGGACATACCTTTGGTCGCAGTCACAGTGTGAAACGGTAAAAAGGTTGGTGTTGAGCGTCCCATAGTTTACGGTAAAGGAGGGGATGATATGCACACAGTGGTCGTGCTCACGGCAGCATTTGTCCGCATTCTCAAACATTCCTGGAGTGGGAAACATGAATAACCTCAATGAATAAGTTACTATGGATTCTAAATGTCTGCATAGCACTATTAATATAAGATAATAGGACATATAGGCCTATAGTCATAGTAATAGTAATAATAGGTCAAAGTAGGCCTATGCTATTTTGACCTTAACACCCTATTTTGACAACCATGACAATTTTTCCAACAGACACTGTTTACTATTACCATTACCATTACTATTACATTTATAACATCACTTTTATTTACTTGTCTGTCTGTAGACTTGACAACTGGTGGTACCTACCCAATTGGCTGTACTCAATGGCTCTGCTTCCAACCCCACACCACAGAGTCCCTGGAAATAACCATGAGCGTTTTCTCCTCGACTTCACCTCGGATGTTCTGGAGGCAGGATCCCATCCAACACCACGTCGTGTTGTCCAACCGACAGACACGGGCTCTCTGGCAACATCTGGCGTGCATGGGTTCCTATCCGGAGACAGCAGCAGCGCGCTGATGTTGAGTCGACGGATTGCTGCGTCTGTCTGCGCGTCTGGTTCCTCCTTGCAGAGGGAGAGGTATTCTCCAGTGATGGATGGGTTGGAGTTAACAGAGCATCTGACCAGTTGGTTGTCTTCGGTCCACACGGAGAGATATAACACGAGGTGGCCCAGTGGCGCCCGTTGCAGAAAAGTGAGACGCGCTTCGTGCCCCTTCCCTGCAGCGGAACTTAGGGTTGGACAAAAGTGTCCAGAAGCCGTCCCGTCCTGCGCAGTAGCCTGAGCAAGTACCGATAAGACGAGAACGACTGAGAGTAGGATTTCGTGTATCATTTCGATGTAGGTCTGTAAGTGTGCAGGTGAAACTTCAACTTGAAACTTAAAATCGATTGACGACTATCCCCAGGAAGCAGCGATTCAAATGGAGTGGTTTATAACTCGACGCTTTGAGTCTTGCAGTGCAGGCCACCCACCTGTGATGTGCAGTAGGGTGCTGCTGGGTTTAGTCTTCTTCAATTGATGGAGGAGGAAGCGAGGGTCGGTTACGTGATACTGTGTTTTTAAAAGCGTGGTCGCGGGGTTGTGCACCTGCCACGCACGTGGACGCGCACGGCCTATAATAAGTCATTATAGTAGCCTACTTTGATTTCGCACGCTTTATCTCCTCAAAGCACTGTTCGTTTAAACGTCTTGTTATTCTAAGTGCACTGTTGGAGTATAGGCCTATTTGATTGGGCATGACAGTAATTAAATCATAATAACAACAACGTTTAGAAGACTTAGACTATAAGCCTACACATACACATACACTTTTTCAAATAATAGGTCTAATGTCTGGTAATGTGTGCTGCATCTTTATAACGACTGAAGGATAATGTCATTGTATTCATATATTTTCTTTTATTTTCATTGTGTTACTATCATAGATTATACTCTACAGTGGCTAGTCTATAGTACCAGTTTTGCCTTTGTATAAACCACAAGCATAAGCATATGTCACAGAACAGAATAGTAGCATTTTCCCCCCACAACTTTTATTAATCCGTGTAAACTCTGCAAAATCTTTACATGCAAAGTTGTTTTTTGGAAACATACATATTATCAGTGCATGCACTACCTATGTACAAAGAATAACGACACACACACGAGTCAGATCATCTTACATTCCCATGGGTTTGGCAGAATCAATCGACACAAAATAGAAGAGCGAGAACAGTTGAGTTGTAGCTCAGAGAAAAGCCTGCAGAAAAAGATCTCACGGCGTGAGAGAGTGCGCTCGGTTCGTGTTTTCGACCACTTATTTCGGTGATCCTACCGTAGCATTACTTCAACATCACGGTTCACTGCACGATTCTACTTGTTACATTTTCTGTCGTTAATGGAGACAAGAAGAAGCCCTCGTGTTGGCGCATGGGAAAGAGATACTATCACATGTGATGCAGAGCAGAAAGAACCAGGTCATTCCTCAGGTGGACTATTGAAAGAGGTTTTTCTTTTTTCCACGGATGTCCTCTTTCATCACTTGTGGTGATGATGCTACTAGACGTGTCACGTGGTTACTTGCACTCATTTACACCACAGTCCTCGACTACGCCATTCTTCAAAACTTGTCTCATCAACACTAATGCGCATCCTGATAGTCATGCAGCGAAATGTGCATTTACAATATGCATTTACATTATAGTGGGCTTCTGTGTATAAAATATTAGGAGGAATGTTATGGGGGAGGGGGAGGGGGGGTAAAAGAGTAAACGTTGAATTACAATAAAATCATTTGACTTAAATGAATGCTTACTGTAAATATCTTGCACCACAAGACATTTCATGCATAGTTTTTTTTTCCCCTTAATCGTTTTTTTCTTTAGTTGAGTGTAGTTCTATTGTTTACAATGGAGCAATGCAAACCACTGGGTATAAATTGAGGTCATTCCATTGGGTCAGGTGTGCTTTTCTTGGATCTCTGTGATTGGTGATCAGACACCCATTAAAGCCTTGATTGGTTGAGGTCTTAGCCAATAGAAAGGGTGTGTGTGTGTGTGTGTGTGTGGGGGGGGGGGGGGGTGTAGCAGGGTGTGTTAAGGTAAGAGCAGGTCATCGATGCGTCAGGCACACGTTGAAAGTGCATGCATGTCACACTCCACATAGGTACCATGTCACCCCCTTCCATGTGGGCCTACACTAAGAGCCCTCAGAGTAGCTGTTGAGCGTGTGTGCATTCAGTATAAAAGCCGTGGTAGAAAAACACTGAGCTCTCCGTGTGAGGCACGTGCTTTAGATAATTACATCTAGCAGTGGAGACAGGTCTTCATCAAACAACCCAATAGAAAATAATACTTTTTGTTCTTCTCAGATCAAACTCTAACACAAATAAGTCAAGACATATAGATATATATATATATATATACTTATCTCGATGTGCTATTCATTTAAGGTCTCAAATAAAGAGGAACTTAAGTTTCTCATAAACACCAAGTCATGGTCTATGTCTATGGAGTCTATAAATGAGATGCAAACCATTTCTAAACTTCTTCTAAACTTCCACTTTGTTATCTCCTAACCTGAGCTACTTATTTATATGTAAACATTTTTTCCTTAAGGACACGTATCCATGACACCGGAACCGTTTATATATCACAGCAGCACGTCCACGTTTATCTTATGCCTGTGGGGTTAGCATGCTCAAGTGTTGGCTTCCAACGCGGCACCAGAAATGAAAACGGGACAGCCGACCCATCGTGACATAACGTACAAGGACGGTTGTGACTTCAGATGCCATAACATATTACATTAATTGTTTCATGCCAGTGCAATAAAATAAAAACAATATCTTCTGGAGCTTAGGACATGAGCACTCCTGTATACTATATAACATGTTGGACAGGCATGAGGCTTTTTGTGCGGCTTTACGCTTAAGTGACACACTCTCAAGTCTATACTTATTCGATTGCAATAACGATTGGAAACCTTCCACGGGCAGACTCACAGTCTGAGCACAGGAAGGGGATACAGTGAAGATAAAGATGGGAAATTACTTCTTAAACGTGGGGAGGGGAGGTGGGGGGGAGTGCTGGGGGCTGGCTGAGAGCACAAAACGAGAGGAGGAAAGAAACGCTAAATGCGACAGATTCCCAAGTGCTTCGAGGGGAAACGGGGGGAGATGGTTAGATGACTCATGCATGTTCCCGCGTTTGGTGACTGGTTAATCACTGTTGACGTGGTTCTCGTTGTACAAGGTGTGCCAGCGCTCTATCTTCTTGTCCTTGTTCTTCAGGCACTCGTACCAGTGCTTCAGCCTCTCTCCCTTGGCGGTGATGCCCAGCTGGCATCCACCTATCACAGACACAGACCAATCAGAGAAGGACCAATTAGAGACGGACCAATCAGTGACACACTGCGGGGTGTCGACAGAGGATATTGTATGCAGGAGGTAGATCAATTCTATATTCTGTATGACGTAATAACTTACCAATGTAGTCGTTAGATTTTCCAATGTCGTAGTCCCACACAGAGATGTCTAATTGTTTCTTGGCCAGGTCACTGTGTTTGATATCATAGCCGAATTCCTGAGGTTCAATCAGGCACAAAGTAGATTAACAGTTCTTATAGACAGGTTTTTATCACGTTATTTCAATATTTATAATTCTGTCATTTAGCAAACAAACCTCATTGTATTCTGGGTTCAGTGTCTTCTTCTTGATCTGGGTTTTGCACTTGGCTTTCTTCCCCATGTCAGGCTTCAGAACTCTGGAAAGGATACGGTGCACATTTGAATGTCACAAATGTATCTGTTTTCTGTATTCATGTACACATACATGTCCATATACTTGTACAGAGGAACCTCTTATCCGGTGGGACTGTTAAATGGAAGGTGGGCCATGAGTAGGATGTGGCCTCACCATGAATCAAGATCTTCTGTAACTCTAGAATCCCGATGAATTAACTATTATTTCAATGTTAATTCATGTTTCAATGGCATACTATTGCATTGACTTTAGCCCCAGTTGTTGCAGCTTTTGGTGCGTTCCATGTTTTCAAAAGTACATGAAGGCATTGTCAATTACTGCAGCATTGGTAAATCTTTTTATTTTTATTTTAGGGCATTTAGCAGACGCTTTTATCCAAAGCGACTTACAACATTAACACAGAGAAGGCAGTGTCAACCACGCAAGGTGACTTCCAGCTCTTCAAGCTGGAAGTGAGGGTAGGCTGTTTTGCCACCACTAACAAACTATCGAACTAACAACCTTCCCTTCACAAGTCAACCCGCTCTACCACCTGGGCTAAGGTTTGTGACCTAATAACTACGTCACGTGTTGCTCCTGAGGCTAGACAATGAGAAAGACACACTCTCTCTCTCTCTCTCTCTCTGGACCTAGAACTCTCATCAACCCTAGCCACGTTATGCTCCTACATTTTGACGAAGGGGTCAGAGTAGCCGTTGGCGTCCATGGCCGCCAGGTGGACACAGCGTACCACCCCCACAAGCAGACGGTTCTGCTGGGTGCTGTACATCAGAGACATGAGGATCCTGCCGCGCTCCTCCACCTCACTACCATCCTTCCCCGGCTGTCACGAGGAGACACAAGGAGACGGGGGGGGGGAGGAGGAGGAGAGAGAAAGAGAGAGCGGAGTGACAGACAGAGAAAAGGGAGGGGAAAGAGAGGGGATTTACATATAGGGACAAGAGAGCGAGAGAGAGAGTCAGAGAGAGAAAGAGAGAGAGAGAGAGTGGAGTGAGGGACAGAGAAAGAAGGGGAAAGAGAGGGGATTTATGTATAGGGACAAGAGAGAGAGAGAGAGGGAGAGAGAGAGAGAGAAAGAGAGAGACACACACAGAGAGACAGAGAGAGAGGGTAAAGGGGTGGTAGGTTAGGCCAATTCGTGCTTCGATGTGTATGAACTTATCAAAAGAATCTGTCATGCATAGACACGCTTCGAGCATTGCCTCATCCTCGTAGAGAGAGATACCGCGGGCCGCCCCGGCTGTGCCAGTCCTCTTCATCTGTGTGTGTGGGGAGGAAGGGGAGGGGACGACAAAGATCACAGCAGGTCAATGAGAGACGCATCGGGGAGGAGGGGGAAAAGTAGAGGGAAACACACTAGCAATTACTGTCTGGGGCGCGTGTGAGTTCACCTACAGGAACCACTCTCTCCAGACACACGTTGAAGTTCTTCTTCTGGTTGACCTTCAGCTTCTTCAGGGCCACTCGGGTCTCTCCGATAAACTCGTTGTGCCCAAACTTGTCCTCGTCACACACGGAGAGCCTGCGGGGTTCAAAAAGACTAAATTAACGTCTGCATTCCTTGCCATTGGTGCAACTCAATTTTATGTGAGTTTTATTTGGCACACTGCGCGAAATGGTATCCAAGGATACCATTATGCGGTGAGTGGGAAAAAAAGTAAGAACAACATTCAGATAAGGCTAAATATATACGTGAAGGCGAAAGTGTGCAATTTACTGTATGGCTGGCTGCCTTGGGGGAGGGGGGTTAGGGGGGAGAGAGAGAGAGAGAGAGGGGGGGGGGGAGGAGGGCGAGGGATCCACCTGAGGGTTTTGCGCTGCATGTCCTCGTCCGTCAGCCCGTGGTATGTGAGCGTCTCATTCCATGCAGGGTTGCGCGTGTTCCTCAGTGTTTTGGTGCGCAGCTTCGTTGACTGGTAAAGACAGCGAGGGGAGGGGTGGATCAGGAGGGGGGGGGGCGGGAGGAAAAAGGCATCTTAAAAAAAGGAAACTGCACGACTGATTTGGATTGGATAGCTGGCATCATTGTGGAATAAGTGTTGACAAGGGTTTCATGGCCTCCTTGTACGTTTGTGAACAGTCCACTTTGGGAAATGGCATCGTTTTAAAACTGACATCTTTCTCAGGTATGGCAGACAATAATCGGGCCGTTCTGACCGAGACAAGCCGCAGTACTTGATTGCCACCACAAGGTGTCACGCTTAAGCCGATTGGAAGATTAACAGACTCTTTCAGCGCCCACCTTCACTGCCGTTGGCTGTTATTTAGAACGATATGTAGGATGGCACAACTACACAAACATACTTTTATGGTCTCACCTTACTAGCCCCGGGAAGCAGGTGGAGCTTGATGTATGGATCTGCCAGTCCGTTGGAGTCCATCGGCTTCAATCCCTGAAAAAATCGGGGTGAACAATCACATTGATCACTGATTAAATCATCACAGGATGCAGAAAGCCATTAAGGTTTGCCTTTTCACAGTGCAAACTACTTGATGTGTTTGTGAACAACGTAAGAGAAGAGTTGACAGTACTTTGGCTTTGAGGATGCTGCAGTGAAGGCTGCTGCTCTCCTGTTCGTAAAGCAGGCTGAACTCCAAAGACCCCAGTGTGGCTGAAAGAGGCCAAAACCATTCATTAGATCTCCACGCTGACACACACACACACACACACACACACACACACACAAGGCTCTGGTCTGCGATAATTAAGAGGATAAATCAGAGGGGAATATACGCATGTTGCTTCACAGCGCAAATCTTGTGCTTGTTTGTCTTCGGTCTGAGTTAGCGTGAGTGGAGAATGCGGACCAGGCTGAGAATTTGACAGACATGAATACTGCATTATAATTACACGCAAAAGTGTGACTCATCGATCTTGGTGATGTAAAAGTCATGACCTGTATCACAACATACAGAAAAAGACCTACCAGATATAGAATAGAAATAAAAATGACATTACAAGATGCAACATACAAAAGAATTGCAAAAAAACAACATCTCGGCATGATTAAAACCTTGGTAAATTATGTTGAAAATAAGGTTATAAATAACTGGAATAGAAGGTGTCTTAATGTTCTGATGAAGGAGTAACCATAGGAACGGTTGGAGTCAGGGGGACGAAATAACCTCTTGTAATTGGTTTATTTCGTCTTGGATGATGGTGGTGGACCTGGTGGTGATGGGGCCTGCAGGTTCAACTGGTGAAATGCTCTCTGCAAGCTAATGCTAAACTACAAAGGGTTTGGATCAGAGATCGGAGCATAGTCATTGTTTCTAATCCTGGTGTTCTTTGAAGTCACTCATCAGTGCTACACACAACTCAAATGAACTATTACTTACAACTTAACCCTGTTAAAACTATTCAGCCAAATGTTTAGAAAAAGGATTGTATAGCAATATATAAGTATTGGCATTGCAAGTGGACCAAGATGTATGGGAATCTATTTATCATCTATACAGAGGGATATAATTCATATGCAAGGGCAATAACACTAATTCACTATCAAATAGCACGTAAAAAAAGTGAAACCGATAAAATGCAAGACCTTCCTAACATTACCTCACAGTCCCTACATTTTACACTCAAAACAATACACAAGGGAATTTGTTTAAGATTTAAATTCTCCATAGAATCAACATAGGAATAGTCAGATATATAACACATAATGTATTATATATAATACATTCTGAAATATAAGTAAGTTATAAGTCATTCTCCTGTATGACTCCACTGAAAGTATTGGTTGCGTTGCAATCAACACATTGCAGCAAAAGTTCCGGTCGACATTCAATCATCAGCCAATCAGTCAACGACCCCAGTGGAGGTGTGGCCAGAGCTCCTTGGCTGCCCAACCTGAAGTGGTTCATTAATCAGCCCGTGGCTTGGCTACATGAACTCATTCTAATTTCTGCTGTGTAAAGATAAAGAGACAAACGGTCTTAAAAAGAGCAGGCCCTGTGACTCGCTGTAGCTGACGAGTCACTCTGCAGACCGGCTCTGACTTCTGTCTGTCTCAGCACTGCGGGGCTGTCTATTCTCGCCCTGTAAACTCAAGCGCCACCCCCCCCCCCCGTCCGGGGTTCATGGCTCTGATTGTAGTGTAATTGCATTTCACTTCCCAGCGTATTGATCTCAAAAGACTTCCGCCGCAATTGAAGAAATGCAACAATGAGCGTTTACTTTTGGAACCTTCAGAGCGTTGCGCAGTGCTGTGTTAAACTGCCCAATCAATCAATCATTTCAACCGGGGCTTACATTCAAACATGGCGGCGAATCCCGCTCAAACTCAAAGTCCACACGTGTTGTTTCTAAGACCACGCCCCTGAAGGATTTCATTTGCTATCCTCTGTTTCCAAAAATTCAAAATAAATCATTTGCATCAACATGTTGGCATTCATTTCCTCGCCGTACCAAAGGACGTGTGCGCCTGTTCGAGACCCCACGCCGATCCACGCCGTCATCAGCGAACTGATGATGGTTTCACTGGTTCCCACTGTGGGAAACCAGTGGGAACCAAAAAGACGGCCCCCTAGACTTCCAGCTCCTCCATCAGACCAGCCCATTTCTGTCACCGCTCACAGGAGAAACACACAGGGGACCGGGCCGCAGACAAAGGACAGGAATCTATATCCCATCAGTCCTGTTTCATAGCAAATGGATTGCCCACACCTGATTCCTGCATCTCTGTGGTAAATTAACAACGTGTCCCCGTCCCCGTCCCCCCACACAAGGGATGCAACGAGGCCGTTTGCTGCTCCAGGCGGAGGACATGATTGGAATGGCACCGTTCTTCTCCCCCCTGGGTATATATATTTATATATATTTATATATATATATATATATATAGAGAGCGAGAGACCCCCAGCACAATAACATGTTTTCACTATTGACTCATTTCACATCTCGTCGCTCGGCTTGGAGGGTATTTATTGATTCCCACGGCTGGATGGGAGCTCACACCAATCATTTATCTTCCAACACCAAGTCAAATAGATTCTGCCAGAATGATATCTGCTGTTTACAACAACTATTATACTATTTGTACTCCTGAAATATTACCCCTGCTGACGGGCAGAAAAATAATAAAAAGAAACCTGGGTTTTTCGCCGTTGCATGACTCAGTCTTCCCTAATGGGAAAACGATTGCTGCCAAGTGAGGGGGACTATACTTAATGTGTCACACTGTATAAGTTTGTATCAAATCAAAAAACACCCGTGCCCCATTCATTTTTCCTGGGTGTCAAAATGTGCTTGCGGCAGAAGTATACCGGGAATAGCTGGTTCTTGGTACTAGCCATGCTGAACTGTTTCCTGGAAGAAACCGCAGACGATGAGGATCATGTATAGGCTGTTCAAAATATGGCCTTAGAGTCGTTGACATCAGTGGAAACAATCCATATTTGGCCCGTTGAGGGCGGGACTTGAATGCCCCCCTCACACTAGTCTCTGACCAAAACTCATTAATATTCAATCTATAATAACTTTTTAATTAAATACAATTGTAGCCCACGACGTCAGAGAAAACGTATCATGAAGATGAACTAGCCACTTGATCCTAACCGAACGACAAAAAAGATTATTTTGACAATTTTTCAGATAATTAAAAAGCAAATTCTTCCCGTTTAATGAAAATTGTGGCAGGTCATTCTGCCGGCGAATACCAAGAACCACCTAAAGGAGGGTGGAGGAGGGTCCTACATGTGAGGGTCTACTAAGAGACTCACATGTAGGACCTATACGCCAGTCTTCTCTGAGGAGAACCGCCTGGAGACGGTTCTCCTCAGAGGAGACTCAGACTTGCATCACGTAGGGCCTCCGTACGAGTCTCTTCCACCTGAGACCCACGCAAACAGACGGTAGTGGTGGCTCCTCTCAGAGACCAGCATGGCGGTCCTTCATACAAGTCACCGAGAAGAACCAACCAGACGGCCATGGCTGCCGCTTGGAACCCTGTCAAGAGTTCCCCCGGGGTGAGGGAGCCGAGCGAACGGCACAACTCACTGGCTTCGTCGGAATCGATGTCGTTGGCGTCGTCGTCTTCCTCCGCGGGGGGCGGCGGTGGTCGGGCGACCGGCTGCCTCCTCTCCTCCCGCACCGCGGGGGGCGCTCTCTGCTCTAGAGAGATGCCACCTGAGGAGTAGGGCCCGCCGTCTGCCACCATCGGACCTGCAACCACACGGAGCCGTTTCAGCGGATACCGTACAACACGCAGGACGTGGTGGTCCTGTCCCCAAGTGCTACAGCTTAAGTCACAGCTTAAGAGTCCCTCGCTGCATCCCAATACCCGTACTACCGTACTATTTAGTATGCCAGAAACAGAGTTTGGAAAAGGCAGGATGCCAAAAGTATCAGGATGTTGTACTACATCCGGTCACGTCTCGCGGTATGCAAGCCAACATGCTTTTTGGCTCTTCTGCCCCACAGTCATCTGCACAGCAGAAGATGAGTCACATCCACTGAGCCCGCCAAAGGTGATGGGTGGCACTACAGGTGTGCTAATCAGTGAAATCACCTGTGTATATATCCCAATTATATGCATGCTGTGTGTAACAGTACGTACTTTGTAAGGGTAGCTGCAGTAGAAGTATTACACGTAAAAAAGAAAGTATGTGATTGCGGAACGCAGCCGCAGTGTCAAAGGAAAATCAAGAATCAAATCAAGAAAAATAAGAAGGGGATATACTTTTAGGTATACTGACACACCACATCATGAACCTGTGGCTGCCTCTCCAGGGGCCTGAGCCCTGGCTGTCACCGCTCTCACCTGGCTGGGCCATGGCGGCAGCCGGCTGGGGTCTGGCGCTCTGGACGGTCATCGCCTTCTTCATCACGACGGGGCTGTCCTGGCCCGGCCCCCCGACGCCCCCCGGAGCCATCCGCACCTCTGACGGCTTAGGGGCCACAGCAGGGTAGCCACCGGTACGGCTCTGTCGCTCTGCCCCTGAGAGACAGGCGTTAGAGGGGCGTACACATATACATAGACACACATATGCATGAGGAATACGCACACATACACACACACATACACCCACACACAACCCACACCCCAGATACTTAGAGGATACCCACACCCGCACACAATCCCACCACTTCAGCATTGGCTGCAGTGGAATCTATAATGCTCTCTGGTCTCTCCGGATACTTTTGATGTTGCAGGCTTTTCATTGCGAAAGGCATTGACCTACATACAGCCCAACACACCATGGCAGCTGAGTGACTCTACGCCATAATTACACCGGCTGCCTCCTTTCCTTTCCTCTAACCGCCTTCCACAGGTAACTGGGCTGAAACGTGGGGGAGGGGGGTTGGATTCTACTCCTACACCCCCCGACACAAGCCCCGTCACACGGACATGAATCACATACCGCCCCATCCACCACCACCACCACCACCACCACCACCCGAATCGAGGAGGGGAGGGGGGGGGGGGGGGGGGGTGAGGGGGGTTGGATTCTACTCCTACACCCCTGACATAAGTGTCACACAGACACACATCACATACCACCGCATCCACTACCCCCACCCCCACCCGAATCCAGGAGGTGAGGGGGGGGGGGGGGGGGGGTGCGAGGATAAGAGGGGGGGAGGGGGGCTGGATTGTACTCCTACACCCCCCAACACTAGCGTCACACAGACACGCGTCACATACCACCGCATCCACCACCACCACCCCCCACCCGAACCCACCCCCCACCCACCCCCACCCCCAAAGCCGACCCTTTCCTCCACCTCCCACAGCTGGGGCTGCCAAAATCTGCTCTGCGCCAGATCAAAGGTCCCGGGCGCCGGGGAACAAAGGGAAAAACACAACAAGAAGCGTGAGGCTGCGCTGCAAGGGGACGGGCGCGCGGGGGGGGGGCGATGCCGGGATGAGAGGCGGAGGGGTGGGGCCGTTCTTTTGAGGGGGGGATGTTAGACGTTATCGGAGTGTCTGCGTGGATTTCCAAAAGGTAGACCACGATGAGTTCCACTTGCCTGCGGTGTTGCCTTGTTCAACGCGGGTCCCCTGGGGCTGACCTGCTGAGATGGAGGAAGAGAACAGAAGGTATTCAGAATGGGTGTTGCTTTTTAAAACAGAACAGCGTTGCAATGACAACGCAACCGATCTCTCGGGGACATCAAACATCAAACATGCTCTTTCTATTTTTGCTGCAGTGGAGGGAGGGCGGGTTGACGTGGTACCTTGCTGCTGTGGTTGCGCTGCTTTCTCCCGTGCCGCCGCGGCCGGGGGGCCGTGGGCCGGGGCGGCCTGCTGCGGCTTCCCCTCCTTGGGGTCTTTGGGTTTGGAGATGGGCATGGGCGACGGCAGGAACTGCTTGGGGAAGCCTTTGAAGAACCAGGCCCCGGACCTCTTCCACACCTGATAGAACCCATGGATGGACGTTGTAAGTGAGCAGTCACCGTATGGGATTGTATTTATTGGCGCTTAACGGTCCCATGACATGCCACCAGGTGTGAGTGTGATTAGCCGTTACGAGCCGTTTTGAAAATGTGCCGCTTCTGACATCACAGGTGGGCGTGTCCACCTAGATGTGTGACGGATGGATCAGTCCACCAGCCTGCCCAGTGGACCGTAGCAAACGCTGCTCATCTGTCCGTCACACATCTAGGTGGACACGCCAACCTGTGATGTCAGAAGCGGCACATTTTCAAAACGGCTTGTAACGGCTAATCACACTCACACCTGGTGGTATAATATGTCCCCTTTAATGTTGAAATAAAACAACAGTGACAGAAAACCCGTTAGAAAGGCGTAAAGACAAACTCGCCTCTCGCTGCTCTTTGCAGATCTTGCAGAGCCACACGGAGCGTGGACGACTGTCGGCCTGCGTGCCGCACTTTGTGCACATGTGCTGCACGAGAACAGAGAACAGGCCGGAATCACGACACCGAACCCGAATACATGAACCCAATACACAGCGGTGGTTTTTCCCATGTTGTCGAAGTTGTCGATTATCCCCCCTCTGATGATCATTATTCGGCCGGAGCCTCCTACCTTTTTGCAGTCCTCACACACCACTGAGCTGACCCCCGGGGACCCCAGCTGCTCCCCGCACAGCAGGCAGCGGGACACCCCGTCCCCGCACGCCGTCTTCTTCATGTCGTCCAGACGGTTCACCAGACGCCTGCCGGGGGGGGGGGGGGGGGGGGGGAAGGAGGGTCACCTCTCCTTCAGAACCACTACCAGCACAGAGACCGGGGGCGGCCGGGGCCTCTGGTCCGCACTCAGAGAGAGACGGCGTCGACTGATTCTAGACAAGGCTGCCAGACCCATCTGGGCTTCATAGTCACAGAGGGCAGGAGGAACCGACCCCCGAAATAAGGGTATAACTTAACAGCACACTATGAAAGAGGTTGTTATTTTTCCCCGGCTGGTTGTGAAGGAAGAAGTCCTTTGCCGACAAAATTGTTTTACACTCGGTACTTTGCGTTTGGTGACTGATCGCCCCATTAGTTAAGACCCACGTGGCCTCCACGGAATCCCATCTAAACAAATCACGTTAAGGTCAGGGAGGTTAAGGTCTGTTATTGTTTTCTCGTACTTTCTGCATAAGTACGCTTTCCCTGCGTTATTGAACGGCCCTTACCCGATCCTCTCCTGCTCCATGGCCTCCATCTTCTCAGCCCGGGCGATCACATTGTTGATGATCTCCTTCTCCTCATCAGTCAGGTCGGGGGTCGCTCCCTGGCCCGGCTGCGTGGTCCAGTTGGCCCTGAGAAGCCAAACCAACACAACGTGATCAGCTGCTGCCACGTCTCTCTCCCTCGGTTTTGCTTTTGTTTATGTAGATGATGGATCACAGATTTTGCCTCCTTGACTAGGGTTAAATTAGATTAAATTCAGTTCAATTGTATTTGTATAGCCCTTAATCACAGGTACAGTCTCAAAGGGCTTCACAGGCCACGTATTTATGACACACAACTGACCCTAGCCCCCCCAGAGTGCAAAAACAAACTCCCATCAAGGAAAGATGGAGAGGGTTGCAGAAGCAGCAAAAACAGGACAGGACACGGAAACGTAACATGTAGTATGAGGAGAACGAGCACTCTACGGACAATTACACATTAGGTAACGGCGCCAGTGCACATGGTCCCAAACCATTCATGAGCTAACATGCGATTAGTTATGATGTGAGTATACTCTGCTTAGTAGTGCATGGGGAAAAGAGGACATCACAGCAGACAAGAGGAGGAGAAACCTCAGACTTACTGGTCCTTATCGCTGCATCCCAGCAGACCGACAGGGTGGTGAGGTAGGGGGGGGGGGGGGGAGAGAAAGAGAGGAAGGTACAGGACAGTTAGTGCGAGTTAGGAGACAGACATCGTTGTTTAATCCATCACCAAATGTGGCATGCAGACGCTGCAGCGGCTGCCGCCGCCGCTGCTGCTGCTGCTGCTCAGGCGTGCGTACTTAGTGTGCACGCTTCTCTGCCCGCCGTTGGACGCCCAGCGATCCGAGCTGCCACCGATCACTGCGTCTGTCATGGCTGCTTCGCTCTGTGGGGTGGAGATCTGTGAGGAGGACAGCGGCCAGACACGAGGAGGGAGGTGGGGGAAAAGCAGAGGAAATGATTAAACCGGTGTCTGTGTTTGTTTTCTTTCCCATTTGGGTTAAATTGATGCTTTTGTCCAAGGCGAGGCATTATATGTAACAACTTCTGATGTGTTTCATTAACGATGTCATTAGTCGTCAACAGGCAGGCAGGGGTCAGGCACATTGCTCAAAGGAGGCCCACAAGTAGACCGCTGACATTGGAGTTTGAACCGACAACCTTTTAGCTTGGTGTCAACCACCCGACCCACTAGACTCTCACATGGGGGCTGAATAGAATTTACTTGTTTTCTAGAGCGTATCAAGAGTCAATCCATCTGTAGAGTCAACCAATACAGACTCTACTGAGTCAACCAATACAGAACATCTGCACTCATGACAAGGACATGTTTTCTCCTTCCCCTCCAATTGTTTTGGCCCTGTGCTCATTGCACACAGTTTTAAACCATGTTGGAGCAAATGAATCACACATAAACATACCCCTTCCACACACACACACACACACACACGCACACACACACACACACACACCCGTATCAATGTATTTAACTATTGCCTTATAGGTATTATCATGTTATGCTGATGTTGCGCTGACTCTGGCTGCTCCCTCATCGGTGATTACATTCCCTCTGAACGTGCGTTTATCGGGATAGTTCTGACGACAAATTGGCTCGTCAACGTTGGCACTTAACCGTCTGAGAGTAGATTGCAAAGGCAGCAGCAGCAGCACCACTCAGGAACAGCATCCGCATGACCACGCAGCCTCAAGCAGTCCCTGGCTCAGACGCACGTATACACCGGCAAAATACGTTATTCGCCGTTCATAAATTGCTCCAAAACGGTGGGCACGCACACGTGGTCTATTCAAGCCCAGAGATCATCCATAGTTATTACGGTGAAGGTTTTCCGTTGTTGTTGTTTCTTTCACAGCGCACATAATTGATCGGATGCATCGAGGAGGCGTTACAAACACATTAGGAGCAGATGTCGAGAGAAACCATTAAGAGGAGGCCCCCCTGAGGAGGAGGCTGATCCTGTGTGTGTGTTTGGGTTTTTCCCTCCGTGACTGTGAAACCGAGACACTCCAACGCTCCCGTCCGGAGAGGAGAACCGAGGGAGGGGATGGGAGTGGAGGGAGGCAGGCTGCAGGGGGGGGGAGGCTTAAGGAGCCCGAGGAGACCGCCAGAGTCCATAAAAAAATAAAATAAAACGACTCTAAGCTCTTCTTCTCCTCCTCGGAGCTCCGTGTCTCTGTGGCTTTGGTCTCAATTTCCGGCGACGGGGCGCTGGGGTAAGTGTGGTGAGGGGTGACGGGGGCTCTGAGGGGGTGTAGGGGGGGGGGGGGGGGGTGGCGGGGAGAGAATAGGAGACACACACTTATAGAGAGAAAGCTAGGAGTACTAACATACAGTATAGGCGGAAAGAAGGGAAAATCAATACGTCTCATTTGTCTTGGGTTGGTTGGAAGCCATCGCTCAACAGCCACCGTGCCCGCCGCGCTACAACAGTAACCTCAGTGAGAGCTGGAGCGTAACTCACCCATCTCACCACAACCAATCACAGTGTGTGATCCTCCGAGAATACTACATCAACAACGAACAGGAAGTGTGTGTGTGTGTGTGTGTGTGTGTGTGTGTGTGTGTGTGTGTGTGTGTGTGTGTGTGTGTGTGTGAGTTCCACTGGACATTTCACTTATCATGCTGCTCTCCAGAGATGTGAAGGTGTTGTTACAATGGAAAGTTTTCAACCACCGTTTTCTAACAGTTGGGGTTAGGTTTTTTTTAAGCAGTTACTAGGCTACGCACTACGCACTCGATTAGACATGTCAAAGAAAATTACCTTTTGTGTATCACAAGCAGAGAACTGAGTCTGTTTTCCCAATCTTATCATCTATGATAATTGGGTTTGAATTTTTCATCACGCTTTGTGGTATTGGTGTGGATATCTGACACCGACGTCGATGTGAGCACATCCCTACGAGGAGGAAAGAGCTAAAGATAGAGATGAAGATCGAGATACAATTGAACTGAGGAAAACATTGCTATAAATAGCGCCGTAGTTTGGGTGTGGGCATGTTGTTCCGATGCTGCGTCCCGTGGGTCTGATGAGGAGCGTGTAACGAAGACGCCGGAAGGTACAGCGTGTGGACGATCACACATGAGCCACAGCCCCGACACCAGCCTCACCGGCGCGGTAACACGGGGCCGTGACATAAGAGGAGCCAGAGAAGGAGGCTGCCTCCGCTAAAGAGGGAATCTCGTTAGCGACGGCATTCAACTGACAGATTGATAGCCGATGTCAGCGACGGCGAATCGCTCCGGAGAAGAGCTCTCGCAGTCGTCCGCTCTGAGCGGTTTGGAACGAAGCGGTCGACACAGACGACATCCTCGGCTGGGAGTTTGGGCGCTCAGGTTTTAGCACAACAGTCCCTTTAAGGGGCGCCCGGTGGTTCACCGGGTAGAGCGCGTACCTTTAAGGCCCAGTCCTCACCGCAGCGACCCGTTAGATTCCTGCCCGCGGTCCTTTGCTGCATGTCCTCCCCTCTCTATCTTCCATACCTTCCTGTCTCCCACTCCCACTTATAATAAAAAAAGGATCTAATAAATCCCTTTAAAAGCCTGACTCGAACACAAAAAAAGAACCCCCCACGGACCCATCTTCTGCCTTTCTATCGAAAAAGTCGAACTAGGTGTATTCATAGCAGTGTTACATGATTGCTCTCAGACAGGAGCCAGACCACTCAGTGGCGGTGCTAGTGAGTTCACCGACCCCGCCGAGCGAGGCCCACCGATGACTCAGACCCAGCAGTCCATTTCCTACGCCTGCGGAGCCGGAGTCGGAGCCGGCTCAGGGATAAGAAATCAAGGAACCTTCAGTGACAGAAAAGTGGCCACGACCCAAGTAGGGCTAAGTAATTGTTGAGAGGCAATTACGTTATGAACCTGGCCCGGAAAGCGCTGCGTCATACGCGAGATGACGCTGGGGAAACTGGAGGGAAATAAAGCAAGTGTCTGTTCAGTTGATTCCTTTGTTGACCGAGTAAACCTGCCTTTGACTCCTGTATCATTAACCGTGATATATTATCACTTGGGCGGAGGAGACGGGTTAGAGTCCACCAATTAGGCGACCTGAAACTCACTCAAGGGGTGTAAAAGGAAAGTCAATTTAAATTTGCATCACAGTGTCATTTGGAGAGAGAGGGGGGGGGGGGGGGGATGGGTTGGGCACAATTCCCAGTTCAACTGCTACTGTTGATGCACCTCCTGCTGTTTTATGACTACGGTTATAATTTGAGGGATGCAACGGCGGCCATTGTTCTCTGACAAGCGGTGGGACTCCTGAGTGATTAAGAATCCTTAACAACCCACCTGGGCCCACCTGTGGTGCTGTCACGGGATAATTGATGCATAATACTGCAGTATGCACTTGACCGGTACAATGAAACTTTGCTGGCTGTCCACCTCACATGTAGGTCGTTTTTGGATAAACGTGCGTGCTGACTGCTGAAGGACGACATGTATAGACATGACAGACACTGTACTTATGTATAGCCTGCTTCTATGTGCGACACTTGAGATGATGATCAGCCATCCGAGAAGAGGACTGTGTGTTGTTGGGCTGGATTTGGACAGGGAGGCAGGAGAATATCGATGAATTGATCCAACACAGATCATTATTGACCTGCGTTCCAGGGTTGGGGAAGGGAGAGCAATGATGTAAACATGGTATAGCATGACACTAGTCCTGTATGGGTTTTTTCCATAGGGGTCGACTTGAAGGTGTACTGTACAACAGTGCATGTATACGGCAGTAATACATGCTGTATACATGCCATAAAACTGTTCTCAAAGTATTGATAACAATCTCTCACAAAATGGCCTGAGGTGACCGTACTTATAATAACGAAACTTTGTCAGTAAATCATTCCGTACCATGCCCCTATACTCTGAGACACACTCAATTTCCAGGGCACATATTCCCTTGCTATCAACGGAAATATGTCTAAAGTGGGCTAATGAAACTCAAAAAAAACAATGCACAGCCCAACGATACGCCTCCGCTTTGATTAATAATGTATCGGGACCACATTCCCGTTGTGTTAGCGAGGTTCGGAGCCGAGTTATGTATTCATGACTCCTGGATGTGGTTCCGCCCCTGGCGCTTGTAGCCAGCGCCGCTCTACCCATCACAGCAGCTGCAATAGCCATTACAGTGTGCTGCTGCAGACTCCCTTTGGGCTGAAGTGACAAGCAAGTCAGCGATTTCACCCCAGTCCATTTCAAAAAATATATTACATCAGAGGCTGGAAAGTATCCAAATGAATCAATTTGGCAAATTACATTTATATACTTCTCGCGGCCCTGCCTTTTATTTGCGGAACGTATTTATTAGTCATGACTAAAGGTTGTAACCGATCACGCTGCCATCCGTATCCCAATAAAAACAAAATGGGTTTAGTTCAAACAGACATATTTCACCGTGCACTGCCCTTCTCTAATGTCCTGTACCCTTTCCCCGTCGAGCCTCCTACAATGCAGGAACAATGACAGGCCGGCCAGACGAATGCTGCTGTCACTGGGTAATGCAGTAAGCTCCTCCTGGCAATTAAATCATCCGGGCTGATGCCAAAGAGGCCCCTGAGAGTCAAGGTTGATTCAACTTAGGCTCCAGAAAACCATGTCGGAGGAGCCCAGGTTGGCGGAAGTCACTGGGTTTCATTCCTTGTATCATTTAGATTAGATTATCACCCTCTTTAGGTCTGGAGACCTCATTTACGTTGACTAAATCCTTAGAGGTGGAGATGAATGAAGGATGTGGATTGAAAAACATGTTGGCAAACAATGCAATACTTAGGAAATCAAATATTGATTACTTTTCTGTTTTTGTTATTGAGGTGCACTGAATAACTTATACCAAAATAATGTAGTGCACACTGGGCACTCTGGCAAGTTTTTCATTTCTCACTGCTCAATGAGTTTTAGCCTGGTTCTTTGTTTAGAAACGAGACCAGTTTCTCAACAGCAACTCAACAGCAATCTCCCGGCAGGAAAACACTGCTTTACAACAAGCTGCAACAATCAACTAGATTATCAAATCAGTTCAACTGCAAAAGCACAACTCTTTCTTTGAGTAGAAAAGTTCTGAGATGTTGTGGCCAGTGTGTTAAAGCCAAAACGCAGACCTGAATGTCCCTACGATTCCTCTTTTATTTTGTTCTGCATTTTGACCAATCGGTCCAATCGAACATCTCATTCATCAACCGATGAAGCTCTGTTGACCCTCAAACCCTATGAGGCAGGAAGACTTGGACATGGGAGGCAAAAGGGGTTTGAAAAACCCCCCACTGAGGACTGGACATGGTAGAGGGCTGTTAGGCACTGCACCAAGTCACTGTTGACTGCGGGAGAAAAGCATCACTCAGCGATTCTTAATTATTTACAGCAGCAAAGCTCCTTGCTTGTCAGTTCTACATTCGCCTCGCGCTGAGGCTCCACACTTTCAGTGCATTAGCATATTGTGCTAGAGTTGGGTCTTTGATCAGCCAGATTTATTTTTTTCTCAGAGAAGTTGAGGTGTGAGAAGGGAGCAATTGTTTTGCGTGAGCCGTAAAGAATAGGGGGGGGGGGGGGGGGATGGAGCTTGTTGTGGAGTTTGTTTGGGCTGGGGGAATATGTCTTGGTGGCTGGCATGAGAAGGTAGATTAAAAAAAACCATGTTCTTTCATATACATAACATGAGGAAATTTGTGATTCTTTTTTTTCTTCTTTTCGTTTTTCCTATTATGGTCACAGCGACCATCTGTGAAGCCATCTGTGGCGGTGTTTTTAGGTCTGGAATGGCAAGAGTCTCTCAAAGCCATTTAGATAGGAGGCACTCTTCCAGGTTCCACTTGGCTGGAGAATAAACAGGAAGGACCATGTAGGCTCCCCCCCCCCCCTGCGCCCCCCCACACCCTGCGCTGCTGAGCCATCATGGCCGCCCTGCCCACAGGACTGGGCACCATTCCTCTCGGAAAACGGACGTAAGCTAAATAAACTAAAAAACATAACATAATGTGTCAGGCATTATTCCAGCACCTTTTCTTTCGTCTTTTGTCTTTCGTCTATTACAAAAAAAAAAAAAAAAAGTACAAGTGAACGCATTATAAAACGAATCCTGCAAATGGAATGACTTCAAAGAATTAACATAACTGTGCGCTGGAGCAAAAGGCTGCAATCATGCCCTCGTTTAAACGCCTAATCGCTCATTCCCGCCACGTCCCAGGGCTTAAAGGTGGGGCCACCGGATTTAAGTCTGCTGTCGGTGAGACCCTTAGAGTCCGACTCTCTCTCCCTACCCACCAGAAGGCTAATGAACCACACAGAGGCTGGCAGTGTGAACAGTTCATAAAACAAGCCCTGTCAAGGCTCCGGTGTGTCCGCTGAAACAAAATGAAACAATACTTTGACAGTATTTGTCGGTTTTTCCTGAGGTGATTTCTTCAGGTGAAAATGTATGTACTCGACTGACAGCGTTCAAATACATAAATAAAGAACAAATTAATTCATAACAGTATCACCCCTCTGCTTCAGCTGGCCCCTGGTGGTTGCAGAACCCTGATCCATGTGTCCACAGTTAAGCTGAGCCACCCTGACCCCACCCTCCTACCCTGGGCTCTGTCGTCTGGACGCTGGAGCGCCGGGTACCAAAGCAGCCCGGGTGTTTTTCCCTTCACTAGGGCTCTGTTTGCAAACAAGCGTGTCGACAAAGCTGGCAGCACCGCGCCACACACACACACAACAACAACAACACACAACAACACACAACAACACTCCGTCTGCTGCCACCGTCTGTGTGTGATGCCAGATGAAGCGGTTTCATTCTACTCTCTGATCCTGTACACAGCATGTCCTGCAGAGGGGGAGGATTGGGGGACCACGATGTGTGTCCAGATATGGCCGTATTCTAGAACATATGGAAGTAAAGAGAACACAAGTGGCTGGTCAACGTCAGCGGTCAAGAAAATTATTTTCCATTGTTTTGTGTATCTTTGAAACGCAGGATTCTTCCGGGGAAAGATTGCGGCACAACTCTGTGAAAAGGTTGTAAAACACGCTTTGTGAAGAGAGAGAGCCGAGCTCATCCCTCAGCCCAACGCCGGCCATCGACGAGCCGCGGAGACAATCGAAATATAGTTCTGAATGCCAAATCTGGGACCCTCTCGGGACAGAATGTGGCTTAAAGGCCACATTAATCTTCTCTGTCTTCCGCAATACACCAGCGAGTGTTGGGCTAGATCTAATCATAGGTGTCAGGGCTGAAATCTCTGCTAATGAATTGAATCTCGGCCATGGCCTGCCGAGAGTGTGTGGTGGACAGCCACTCCCGTTTTGGAGCAAGGAAAACCTGGAACCATTATTCACACCGAATATCTACACGTTGAAAGCTATACATGTGAAACGTGGAAACAGGTTTGATGTGCGTGCGTTTGCGACTCAAATTTTCTAACAGATTATGAAGAATACAAGGTGGGGAGGATTTATACCTTTACCAACTGTGGCCATGGTAACAGCAAGATCAGAGGAAATCAGAATGATTAAATACTGTGTGTGTGTGTGTGTGTGTGTGTGTGTGTGTATGTGCCTGTATGCGTGTGCCGCATGTGTGTGTGTGTGCTTGAATGTTCTGCGTATGTCTGTGTGTTTGTGTGTGTGTGTCGTCATTGAATGTATTGTGTAAGTGTGTATGTGTGTGTTGGTGTGTGTGTATGTGTGTGTGTTTTGTTCTTGAATGTATATACTGTATGTGTGTACATGTGTGTGTGTGTGTGTGTGTGTGTGTGTGTGTGTGTGTATGGGTGCCTCTGTGTGTATGAGTGTGTATGAGTGTCTGTGTGTGTGTTCATTGTGATTGAATGTGTTGTGTATGTGTGTGTGTGTGTGTGTGTCTGTGGCTGCGTATGTCTGTGTGCGTTCTGCTTGAACGGGTTATGTATGTGTAGGTGTTTGTGCATATGTGTGTGTGTGTGTGTGTGTGTGTGTGAGTGTGAGTGTGTTTGTACGTATCTACATATAAAATACCAACTGATTCCAACGCCAACGGCTGGTCCAGCCACCTCCTGCGTCACATGCAATGACAGAGGATTCTTAAGAAGTCTGAAATAATGCCTCTTGCCTGATTGATCCCAACCTGGTCTAGTAATAGCATCAAATTAAAACCAGAAGGCCTTTTTTTACCCCTGGAAGACGGCAAACAAGCCTGAGACATGGGACTGTAGGTCCGTTTGCGTATCTTAAAGCTTTAAATTATGCAGTTAGCGTGCAGAGCACTTACTTCATTCCTCCACCCCCCCAAACCCCCCCCCCCCCCCCCCCCCCCCCCTCATCTTTTGCCTTTTCGCCTTGCCTCTTCCTCTCTCTCCATCTCCCCATATCTGCGTTGCCCTAGGCATGTGGGAGACAACAAACCTATTACTATTCCGCCTGCCGTCATCGCTATACCCATTTCTCTCCTATTCTCCCTCTTTTCTGGTATAATTCTGCTCTGTCTGTGGCACAGTGTGTAGCTGCTGAGGTATAAGCTGGCCGTGGAGAGAGGTAGAGAGAGAGAGAGAGTGAGAGAGAGAGAGAGAGAGAGAGAGAGAGAGAGAGAGAGGGAGAGAGAGAGAGGGAGTGAGAGAGAGAGAGAGAGAGAGAGAGAGAGAGAGAGAGAGAGAGAGAGAGAGAGAGAGAGACAGGGTGGGGAGAGAGAGAGAGAGAGAGAGAGAGAGGGGGGGGAGGGCGGGGTGGAGAGAGAGAGAGAGAGAGAGAGGAGGGTATGAGAGAGAGGGATGGAGGGAAAGAGGAGGGAATGAGAGAGAGAGAGGGGGAAAAAGCGAGATACAGCCGCAAAAGGGTGTCGTCCAACCCGTCACGGTGGTTGCTCGTGAGAGGAGGCAGCTGCAGATATCTCAAACCCCTCCGTTCAGCGCCTCGCCCCCTCCCCCATGTCCTCCCCGTGCCTCAGGTCCCTGGAATGAGTAAGAGATGCTGGAAGAAAGGGGGCGTATTCCAACCGTATTCCCTTTCTCTGGTCTCACTCTCGCCTCTTTAAGGGGGCTGCTGGTGGCAAAATGGATTTTGTTCGGTCAAAAATAATTGTATTGCTTTGTTGTCGCACTCTGGTCTTATTCCAATAAAGTTCAATAGACGACATGGGCGCATGAAGGGGTTATGGTCACAACAAGTAAGCTGTCAACTGTCCCATGGCACGACTCGGACTGGGGATGCCCATGTAAGCCTTTGGGAGGCTTTTGAAACCGTAATGCAGCCTTGTCAAGCCCCACTGTGCCCGCTTAAAATCCTGCAGCAACGCCCAGGGATCGCCGGCACAGAGCCTCCCAAACGACTTACCACCAGGTCTGTTTTCCTACAACAGATGTGCACCCCTTGTTGCAAGAGTGCATTCAGCGACTGGGTTTCGTTTTTATCGAAGAGAATAACCGTGGACCTTTTTTTAAATGTATTTAATCGACCAGTGGTGGTTTCATTTACCACGTATACAGATTGAATTGTCTTATCATTACATATCCATACACAATCGCAACGTAACACAACATAGCAGCCTCGCCACCTTATAACCTGAAACAAATGGAAAATATAAAAGCTAAACTCATTTTCTTTTAAATCACAAATCAAACTCATGTATGAATCCGGTATTTAACGCAATGCTCGTATAATTACAATCACATTCACTGTACTATGTGTGGTGTAGCGTGCACCATATATCCGCTGCCGCGTCTGTTATGAATGAAACGGTGCATTCATTCAATGCGTAAAAGCAAACTTGTAATTCACGGAGCACCTTGGCCACCTGCAGTCACCCTCACTGATCCGGGATGATGAGGGAGAGAACGCAATGTGGAGTGGAAAAGGAATGAAAACCATACTCTACCTGAAATAATCCAGCCGGCTGCTCTGAGTAGAAGCTGTCAGCGAGTGATGCGGACTATAGGGTTCTGTGCAGCATACGGCTCCAACCAGCCAGCAGGTCAGTCATTGCGCATGGTGGCCAGTCACCAAGACGTGCTCCTCATAGGAGTACTTTAGGGGTAGAACGTATTCAAATCGTCAAACACTCACTGACTCACTCTCGCTTTCTCTCTCACTCACTCGAGGCACAGGTGATCTCTGCTGCGTGGGCTCTCTCTCTCTCTCTCTCTCTCTCTCTCTCTCTCTCTCTCTCTCTCTCTCTC
>NC_140275.1:1434008-1489061 GCF_964030765.1 Micromesistius poutassou
TTTCTCTCTCTCTCTCTTTCTCTCTCTCTCTCTCTCTCTTTTTCTCTCTCTCTCTCTCTCTTTTCTCTTTCTCTCTCTCCTCTCTCTCTCTCTCTCTCTCTCTCTCTCTCTCTCTCTCTCATCTCTCTCTCTCTCTCCTCTCTCTCTCTCGCTCTCTCTCCTCCGTGAAGATGACAAGCCCTTGGTACCCGGGCATGGAAACCCCTGCAGAGTGATACAAAATTGATGCTTATAAGTTTATAAGTAGACACTTAAATAGCCTACTGTGTTGCTGAATCCATTTTTGAATCCATATTTGACCTGTGCGATTGCGTTAAAATTAGAAGCGATAAAACAAAAAATAAGATTTCAATCTGAATGATCTGGAGTTCGAAGAGTTGCTTGTCAAATCTCACTATTCTATTGGTGATCTGGAACAGCATGAGGGATGTGTTGAACGGAACTTTGTGTCACCTTGGTCATGGGAGTCCTTGAACCTGCGTCTATTCTGGTATTATTTTTGAAACCTTAATATACCTACATATTATAGCGCCTGTGTTTTAATTGATTTCAGAATTTCTCTACTACTTTGCCGGCTCAGAATAATCTTGCTCCTATATTTCTGACCTCATAACCCTGTTAACGGGATGTGTTGTGTGTGGGTGTATTGCATATGGAATATGTTTATTTGTGTTCTCTTTATCTACAACTACCCACTTGTCAACCTATCAATGTATCTATCAATCTATCTATCTATCTATCCATCTATCTATCTATCTATCTATCTATCTATCTATCTATCTATCTATCTATCTATCTAGCTGTCTATCTGTCTGTCTGTCTGTCTGTCTGTCTGTGTGTGTGTCTCTCTCTCTCTCTCTCTCTCTCTCTCTCTCTCTTCTCTCTCTCTCTCTCTCTCTCTCTCTCTCTCTCTCTCTCTCTCTCTCTCTCTCTCTCTCTCTCTCTCTCTCTCTGTCTCTTAGCAGAAACTATTGACTCTACTCCCAATAATGGAGTTCACTGTAAGAAAAAGCACAAGCAATCATTTCCCATTGTGAAGATAGTGACATTGCGCTGGACATTTGCGCTGGGCTCCTGTAGGGATATTCTGCCATCTGCAGGACAAACAATGAATTACATCCAACAAACGCTCTATCTCTGCAAATACTCCCATACTTTACCTATCGTGAAATGCCAATAATAGCAATAATAGCTTTTTATTCAAATAAATATTCGAATCTAAAATTATATATATATATATATATATATATATATATATATATATATATATATATATAATTTTAGGTTCGACACGAATAATACAAACATCAACTCCCATGCTCCCATGAGGGTTATGAAGAGATATCAGAGCCTCACTAGTGTGTGCGGCGCTGCGTCTGTCACGTGACGGCCGCGCCTGCCGCCCCGTCACATGACCTCCCCTTGTTTTCCTCTGCAGAGGAAAGATGGCCGCTCACCTCACCAATGGAAGAGTGAACCTAAACATCTTGAGAGAGGCAGCACGCAAGGAGCTCCGAGAATTCTTGGACAAATGTGCGGGAAGCAAGGTATTTCACATGTTCTATTTGTTTTTTGATAACGATGAACACACCATGACGTTTCTGGCCTTGCAAGGGAGCATGGGTGCTTCATCATATCCTGAGTCAGATGTGATGTGGGTCTGATCTGATGTCAGATCACGTGAATCGGGTTATTTTGCTTTGCAGGCCATAGTTTGGGATGAGTATTTGACCGGACCCTTTGGCCTGATCGCACAGTACTCCTTACTGAAGGTACGTTCTTATATATTCGTATACATATTCACACACGGGTGGTTTTGGACCTGATCCTTATGTTGCTCTAGTGTAATGAATAAAGCTGTATGGCCGTGCCTTTCAGGAACATGAAGTGGAGAAGATGTTCACCCTCAAGGGGGGGCGTCTCCCCCCTGCAGATGTCAAAAACATCATCTTCTTTGTACGTCCCCGGCTGGAGCTGATGGACATCATTGCTGAGAATGTGTTTAGGTTTGTATAAACATGTGCGTGTGTCCTGTAGGCTGTATTCCAAGCAAAAAAAGAAAATGAACGCAGAAAGCTAGTGTGTGTTTTGGTCGTTTTCTGCCAAGCAACAGTAATAGCAGCCTCTACTAGGACTTTCTTCACTTTAAATGGGACATATTACTACCGCAGGTGGTTCGTGTCCACCTAGATGTATGCTGGATCCAGCACACACCTAGAGGGACACGCCCACCTGTGATGTCAGAAGTGGCGCATTTTCAAAACGGCTTGTCGGCTTGTGATGGCTAATCACACCACCGCCTGGTGGTATAATATGTCCCCTTCTAAATGTGGTTCCTTCAGTGACAAGTCCAACTCGCGGGACTACCACATCCTGTTTGTGCCGCGGCGGAGCATGCTGTGCGAGCAGCGCCTCAAGGAGCAGGGCGTCCTGGGGTCGTTCACCAACATCGACGAGTACATCCTGGACCTGATTCCCTACGACGGGGACCTGCTCTCCATGGAGTCTGAGGGGGCCTTCAGGGTGTGTGGAGTCTGCATATACATACTGTATGTTCACAATGAATTAACAGTGATGCATTACATTACATAGTCTAGTCTCACAACGGTAACCACAGCAACCACTTTTAGGTGAGTTACGCAAAAGGCCTGGACTGGATTTAAAGTAAAATGTAGTATTTCTGTTACTGTCACTTAACTTAATCATATTGATCTCTTCCAGGAGTGCTACCTGGAAAATGACCAGACCAGCCTGTACCACACCGCTAAAGGGCTCATGACTCTGCAGGCGCTGTATGGCACCATCCCTCAGATCTACGGCAAAGGAGAGTGTGCACGGGTGAGTTTGAGAGTGTCTGTGTCTGTGTCTTTGTCTGTGTTTTGTGTGTGGGGGGGTGTGTCTGTGTCTGTGTCTTTGTCTGTGTTTTGTGTGTGTGGGGGTGTGCACGGCGGCATGCCGCTGCAGTAAATACTACAACAACAATAACAACCATCATCATTGTCCTCAAACCACGGCGTGTGTTCTGGTCACCTGCATACAAGGAGGATGTGACTGGTGTGTCGTGTTTCTCTGGGTCTCGGGGCAGCATGTGGCCAACATGATGCTGAGGATGAAGAGGGAGTTTGCGGGCAGCCAGAACCAGATCCTGCCGGTGTTCGACACACTGCTGCTGCTGGACCGCAACGTGGACCTGCTCACGCCGCTGGCCACGCAGCTGACCTACGAGGGCCTCATCGACGAGATCTACGGCATCACCAACGGTGAGTTTGTATACGGACGCCTTTTCTTAGAGGGGCTGAGGCTTAGTTCCCATGGGTTGGCAGCCTGATGCGTAACCTCTACCTGCTCCTTAGAAAGGCAGGGTTCTGAATTCACTGTCCTTAAAAAGATAGTACTTACCATTGTGTGGCATCTTATCCTAGCTATCATTGTTGTATACGGGGAATGGGTTAACCTAGCAATTGTTAGTGCTTGGCACCTGGTTCTATGAACATCCTTACTGTACCAACAGCAATATATTGTTGTTTCTCTTTCTTCTGACAAATGTACTTGTCACTTTGGATAAAAGCATCTGCTAAATGCCCTAAATGTAACTCTTTAACATTACGCTTTGTCATCCAGCAAACACGTCAATCCAAAGAAATTTACAAGTTGGAACGAGAGCAAATAAATTATCTAATCAGAATAGGAGTGGCTACACAGAAGAATACTGCTGCGCGGTCAGTTTAAAGCTGGGGTAGGCAGGTTTGGAGAAACCAGCCAGTGTAAGCTAAAACCCCTCCCTTCAGGCCTCCCACCAAAGCCACTCCCCCTAAACACAGTACTGGCTCGCTGGCTTTAGCTTTAGGTCTGCTGAGCCTTGTTGAAGACGACGTTCATACGCAATGAAAGCACGGGCAGAGTGCCCACAGGTAGTCAGGTGTGTAGGTAGAAACACAGGTGGGCCATCCAATCATTTCATTCTGGCCTGATGAAATGTTTGGACGAGGCATGTTACCGGCCTGTGATGGCGAAAGATAACTGTTGTATTTAAAACAAAAATGAGAGCATTTGATTTATGGATTGCTGTCGGGAATTCAACAAATATGATTAAAAAAGCTTGTATTATAAATGACATACCCTAGCTTTAACAACAACAACTGGACAGAGTGCAATCGAGAAATACAAGATTAGTGTCATTTAAAGGTATACATTTTGTACACATTACTATCTATTTATGCATGACTTACTCTTCCTCTAGGTTACGTGAAGCTGCCACCTGAGAAGTTTGCCCAGAAGAAGCAGGGGGAGGGCAGCAAGGACCTGCCCACCGAGCCCAAGAAGCTGCAGCTCAACTCTGCAGAGGAGCTGTACGCCGAGATCCGAGACAAGAACTTCAACGCTGTGGGTGCTGCCCTCAGCAAGAAGGCCAAGATAATCTCGGCCGCCTTTGAGGTTAGTCAGTCTATTATACCACACTGGTGGGAGGTGTGGGTTTTAGAATATTCCATGCAGTTGACAGCACCGGTTTCTCTCAGAATTTGGCATAGTTCTGGGAAATGAAAGCTTTCTTATTTTTTTTTTATCTTGGCACGATGAGCACCTCCGCACAATCCGATAACGAGGATTTGAAAATCATGGTTTTCTTGGTCAGCTTGAAAAACTGCAACGACCATATCTGTCAGACAAACGACTTACTTTCCAGCAATGAAAAATGCATCATGTAAACGAACATGTCCATACATTTAAGAAACGAGCCGTTTAGTTGTTGGTAATATCGCCTTTTCTTAAAATGGCTGACTAAGTAATCGAATCAGATCGTAATCCTTCCCGTGTCGATTGTCACTACGAAGGCCACAACGGAAAACCAATAGATTTAAACCACTAATGCAATTACCTCAAAGATGTGACGAATCTTTCGCAATTGGATTTGTCCTTTGTCTGTTTTAAGCTGATGGGTAATATAATATATATATATATATATATATATATTCTGTTGTAAGTGGAGTCCATCAGCAGCAACCGTGAGGCAGCATCATCAGTTACCCAAACCAGCTGAGCCAGGCTGTTAACTGATGTAAAACCAGGCTGTTAACTGATGTAAAACCAGGCTGTTAACTGATGTAAAACCAGGCTGTTAACCGATGTAAAACCAGGCTGTTAACCGATGTAAAACCAGGCTGTTAACTGATGTAAAACCAGGCTGTTAACTGATGTAAAACCAGGTGGTTAACTGATGTAAAACCAGGTGGTTAACTGATGTAAAACCAGGCTGTTAACTGATGTAAAACCAGGTGGTTAACTGATGTAAAACCAGGCTGTTAACTGATGTAAAACCAGGCTGTTAACTGATGTAAAACCAGGCTGTTAACTGATGTAAAACCAGGCTGTTAACTGATGTAAAACCAGGCTGTTAACTGATGTAAAACCAGGCTGTTAACCGATGTAAAACCAGGCTGTTAACCGATGTAAAACCAGGCTGTTAACTGATGTAAAACCAGGCTGTTAACTGATGTAAAACCAGGTGGTTAACTGATGTAAAACCAGGTGGTTAACTGATGTAAAACCAGGCTGTTAACTGATGTAAAACCAGGTGGTTAACTGATGTAAAACCAGGTTGTTAACTGATGTAAAACCAGGCTGTTAACTGATGTAAAACCAGGCTGTTAACTGATGTAAAACCAGGCTGTTAACCGATGTAAAACCAGGCTGTTAACCGATGTAAAACCAGGCTGTTAACTGATGTAAAACCAGGCTGTTAACTGATGTAAAACCAGGTGGTTAACTGATGTAAAACCAGGTGGTTAACTGATGTAAAACCAGGCTGTTAACTGATGTAAAACCAGGTGGTTAACTGATGTAAAACCAGGCTGTTAACTGATGTAAAACCAGGTGGTTAACTGATGTAAAACCAGGCTGTTAACTGATGTAAAACCAGGCTGTTAACTGATGTAAAACCAGGTGGTTAACTGATGTAAAACCAGGCTGTTAACCGATGTAAAACCAGGCTGTTAACTGATGTAAAACCAGGTGGTTAACTGATGTAAAACCAGGTGGTTAACTGATGTAAACTGACGAGGATACACAATGATCCATGACATCATCAGTAGCAACTATATATGTTACGTCTATATACATTTCTCTGTTGTTTTTCTTGTTTCCAATTCACTGATATTCAAAGTAGATTTGGAAAAAGGACAGAAGGAAGTGCTCCTATGGCCTGCATATATCAAAACTACACAAACACACGTTGGTTGATGCGTGTTATCTTCGTGTATTGATTGTATTGCACGCCCGTGCCTGTTCTGCCCCATCTTTTAATTGTTTGACGCTCCCCTGTGTATTCGTATTTTTAGCAGCTCAACTCGTGGTTTAATCATTTTTTCTCACGCTGTTCAGGAGCGCCACAACGCTAAGACGGTAGGAGAGATAAAGCAGTTTGTGTCCCAGCTGCCGCACATGCAGGCGGCCCGTAGCTCCCTGGCTAACCACACCTCCATCGCAGAGCTCATCAAGGACCTCACAAGTGCGTAAACGCCCCCCCCCCCTCTGTGGTTCAGTATGAGGATTCAAATGTATGTCTTGACAGCTCGGCACGTCCTAACATTTTTTAATGCTCAGTTAAGTCTTAAGGTGGTGTTAAGGTGTTGGACTCCCAGCTGAAAGGTTGTGAGTTCAAACCTCAAAGTGCATAGACCACCTGTAGGCGTCCTTGAGCAAGATGCTTTAGCCTAACTTCTCATTTATGATATGTAGATATGAAACATTGGAATGGTAGATGTAAAGCAATATGAGCTGGACCGAGAGGAGAGGTGTTTAAGGAGTACAGGAATGCTTTTTGATACTGATGGATTTGTCTTTTTCCCTGTAGCCTCCGAGGCGTTCTTTGATAACCTCACGGTGGAACAGGAGTTCATGACTGGAGTGGACACAGACAAGGTACGACCTATACCACCCAGGGTCTGTTTCCCAAGACCTCGAATAGGATGGAGCTCCTCTCCCGTGCTTTGAGTGTTGGAATACACAATACTTGTGTTCTATTTCAAGTATTAACCCACTGAAATAAATCTAATTTGCATCTGATGAAAACTTAAATTTCTTTGGTTCTTTTCTTTGGTTCTTTAGTAAATACAAACGCCCGTGGAGTCCAAATGGGCAATCTGAGCTGGATCTTTGTGTTTAAAAGTGTTGAATTTGAAATGTAGTGAATCCATTGTGCAGGTGAACACGTACATCGAGGACTGCATCGCCCAGAAGGACCCCCTGATCAAGGTCCTGCGTCTCATGTGCATGCAGTCCGTCTGCAACAACGGCCTCAAGCAGAAGGTGTTGGACTTCTACAAGAGGGAGATCCTGCAGGTACTTAGGAAATGACATATAATGAATGAATGAAATGAATATACATGATGATGTATATTCTCTAAATGAATATTGGGATTTGGTGACTTCCTGGCCGATCGATGAGATCTAACTTGACAACCCAAACCATTTTTGCATCTCTTGTCGTGTTCTCTCAGACGTACGGTTATGAGCACATGCTAACGCTGAACAACCTGGAGAAGACGGGGCTCCTGAAGCTCCAGACCAACTCGAGGAACAACTACCCCACCATCAGGAAGACCCTGAAGCTGTGGATGGAAGACGCCAACGAGCAGGTGAGTCTTCTCCTGTCCAGACCACTTCGACAGGCAGGTGTAGGAGAGGAGAGGGTGGAGGAAATTTTTTGCATCAATCGTCCACCTGCCTGCCCCTTGTTCGTGTGTGTGTGTGTGTGTGTGTGTGTGTGTGTGTGTGTGTGTGTGTGTGTGTGTGTGTGTGTGTGTGTGTGTGTGTGTGTGTGTGTGTGTGTGTGTGTGTGTGTGTGTGTGTGTGAATAAAGCAACAAAAAAGAATGTTCATTTAGGCTTATTTGTACAAAAAAACAAAATAATGAATATTTAATCAAATTAATTTGTGTGTGTGTGTGTCCGTCTCCAGACCCCCAACGACATCTCGTACGTGTACAGTGGCTACGCCCCGCTCAGCGTCCGGCTGACCCAGGTCCTGGCCCGGCCGGGGTGGCGCAGCATCGAGGAGGTGCTGAAGATGCTGCCCGGACCGCACTTTGAGGAGAGGCAGCAGCTGCCTGCCGGGCTCCACAAGAAACGTACGAACCCCCTCCAAAGCATTTTAAATAAAATACACCAAGAGAAGTCGTGGTGGTGGTTTGTTGGCCCCAGACGCTCTGTTAGCAGGAGCCAGACGGGTGTAAACAACCTGTGTGCTGCTGGGTGGAGATAAGGCCGTGCTTTGTTCCCTGCACTGTCCAGAAGCTGAAAGAAGCAGGCGATTTACTGTGGCAATCGACAATGGAGGAAAAGTGTGTGTGTGTGTGTGTGTGTGTGTGTGTGTGTGTGTGTGTGTGTGTGTGTGTGTGTGTGTGTGTGTGTGTGTGTGTGTGTGTGTGTGTGTGTGTGTGTGTGTGTGTGTGTGTGTGCGTGCGTTGTGGGGTCGGGAACGGTGTGTGAACGGTAATTACACACTTGTCTCTGAAATGTGCTAATTAAAATAGAATAACTCAACCAGACTTGTTTCTGCACGTCTTCCGTTGTACGACGAAAAAAAAGGTGTTAATGGGGGACTCAGATTAAGGGAGGGCGACGGCAGGATTTGTGTTTATTCCACATTTCCAAAGCATGCTGGTTTTAAAATGGGCGACCACCATCCCTGTGTCGCACTCATCCTCTTCCTCTCAGGGCGCCATGTTTGACCACCTGCTGCTCCTCTCACTCTCTGTGTGTTTTTGTGTGTTTTTATGTGTTTCTTTGGGGACAGGCCAACAGGGGGAGAACCGCACCACGCTGGTCTTCTTCCTCGGCGGGGTGACGTACGCCGAGATCGCCGCCCTGCGCTTCCTCTCGCAGATGGAGGACAGTGGGATGGAGTACATCATCGCCACGACCAAACTCATCAACGGCAGCAGCTGGATCAAATCCCTCATGGACCACCCGGAGACACAGAGCGCCTGAGTCACGGCTGGCATGGGGGCGGGGCGTGGTGGGCAGGGTGTGGGGGGGGGCCACATCAAACCCTTCTGCCTTTTTCAGTCTGGCCCTTCTGTGTGCTGCAGGTGTCCGATTGAAGTCTCGGTCCCGCCGCTGGCAGAACAGGTGTAGGCGCTTAAGGTCATGCAGGTCGTTGTTTGCAAACCGCACCGAGGGTCCTGACTCTGCTTTGTGTTGTTCTGCACGTCTGATCGCCCCGGCCATACGTTGGGTTTTCTGAGGTTATCCTTTGGGGCTGGTGAGCCGTGATGGATTCTGTATATATGTTAATAATGGAATGATGGAGCGATTGGAAAATGTGATGTGATTGCGATTTTTGAGATGGTTCCAATAAAAAGAGCTAATAAGAACTGAGATCTCATTTGGCCTTATTTCTATTTTGCAAATGCACGTATTGAATTAATTAATAAAGTACGTTCCAGCTAATTTTGTTATTTCGAGTTTTGTGCTTCCATATATTATAACTCAAATAAATAGGGGTAAGTATTGCCCTAATTACTAAACTTCATTTCTCTAAATACAGTATAATAATGACGTAATACAGTGTGTGCATCTCTCTCCCTGTGCGCGGAGGAGACGAGGAGCGGATAGGAGTGCACCCATCACCACATCCCCCCCCAGCCCTCTGAAGGAGCAATTAGCTCGGTAACAGGCTCCCCGATCGGCCGATAATGGCCCTTTGCTGTCTGGAAGAAGCCAGCCCTGTGGCAGCACGTGATCTGACAGCACAGGGTACTGATTGAATTAGGAAGCCATTTGCTGTGTGTTCCGGTAGACGATAACAGCGCTGGAAAATAAAAGGACAGTGGTGTCTTTTAGCAATCGATAGCCTGTCCATGCCTTGCTCTTATGGGCAGATATGCTCCTAGGTTGCCGGTCGAATACTGACAGGTGTATTGTTAGATATCTGAGCGGATAGCCTGTGACATCTTTTATGCAGAGGCTGTGTTTATTTTTGGGGGACTTGGATCAGAATATAATTTAAAGTAGAAAATCAAAATTTTCTTTTGTTGGAGGAGCAGGTGCACTGTATGGCTTAACCTTCCACTTAGAAGACCCCCAGGGCTATCAAACAGTTAAATAGCCTGGGGCTCCTCCTCTGTCATAAGGACTTCAGGCAGGCAAGGCAACTCAGTTGAGAAAGTGTCTCTGGGCTGGAAACACAGAAGCCCCTTCAGCGAGCAGTTCTGTTTACGGCTGACAGTCAAAGGTAAGTCACTTTTCTGCCTCTTTGATCCATGTTGTGTTTCCCATGCTCTTTGTTTTAAACTTGAATATATTATGTCTTTGTGGTGTGCAGGCAATTATCATGATGATTGAAAGTTAATTTGTTTCTGGGGGGGAAAAAAGCATCAAATAACAGACTAGAAGCAGGCGTAAGAATGGCTTTTAAAACTTGATCATATTGTATATTTATTTGGACTTTTTTGTCTGTCTATCTGTTCATTTATTCTGGTTGCAGATCAATACTGAACTCATTTTGTGCCATTTACAAATACATTATTAATGGCCCTCTTATAAATATCCTCAGCATCTACTTATAAAAGCAAGGCCGGTACACCTCAGGGCGTAACAGTTCAGCCTCACAGCAGGAGACTCTGGTGCGTGGCTGTGTCTTGTTAAATGAGAATTCCATTCAAAGAAATCTTAACATTTGAGTTCTGAAATTAGCTGGCCTGGAAACCACTTTGAAGGGATCCGAACAGCAGCAGCAAACCTCTTTTTTCACCTCTTTATTTCAGAGCGATGGGACAGATAAAAGCCATGGACCACCTGAGCCGCGGGGCTGGGCAGGAGCACAAGATCCAGATGGATTTTGAAGTGGAACCCCTGTCCATCAGATTCCTCCGGACATTTCGAGAAGTTCTGAAATTCGTTTTCTTCAGTTACACAGTTTTGTTTGGTGCTTTGCTCCTGGCCCGATGGACGACCTATTTCATGGTTGGAAAGAAATAAAGAAAAAGGGAAGAGAAGATTACATCTCTCTCTCTCTCTCTCTCTCTCTCTCTCTCTCTCTCTCTCTCTCTCTCTCTCTCCATATGGCTTAAAGGTTCCATCTCAAAGTGGTTGCAATTCAACACACCACGGAACCTAGATATCAGTGTTCTCTTTATGTTTATACAGCACTTTTAGCCTCTTTCTCACGTCAATGTCAGAGCATCGTCAGTGTTAAACCAACCTCGAATAAAGCTTATTATTAACTGTGGTATGTAAAAGCATCAAATGTTATAACCATTGAGCAATGGAAGAGTGCATATGGATCAGATCAGTGTCACAGTTTGGGGTTGCCAACTGTAGGCCTCATGATGGTCGAGGAGAATTCATTGTTCGGCTTGTTCCTCGATACAGAACATGATTCAGAAAAAAAAATTCTTCTGCCTCCTGGGGATGAAGAAGCCGGTTTCTTTTGATCCGGACACATGTGAAGACTGTAGGCATCCACTGCCTGCTCTCTATGGAACCTCTCGGCTCTCCTAGGGATCCTCACTTCCGTACTGTTTCTGTTCACCTTGCTGAGTACTTAATTCTTCCAGTGGGATACAGCTTTGTGTCCAGGAACCAGACAGCCGTCTGTTCATCTTAATCATCATAGTTTAACTGGTACATTGGGAGTAAAAACCTACCCATTTTGTGCTCACTGAATGCCATTGCTTATACATTTGTTCAAGTGACTTCATATGATTTTAGAATTAAATTATTGTCTTGAATTGTAGAATTGTATTTATTTGTTGGCTGTGATTACATTTGAAATACACAATGCGATAAAACAATTCTTTATTTTATATGCAATATCATCTCCATCTATTTTTGAAATTCAAAGAGGCTATGTATATCTTAGGAAGTGCTTTTTAAATATCCGCCTGATATGCCTCACTGCAAGCTATATTAAACGTGTATGTAGATACTATTCAGCCTCTCCTGTGGGTATTTAAAAGGAGCACAGAAACATCTATATTGCCCTGAAAATGCTATGCTTGACACTAATTAATTCCAGGCATTACTTTGGATTTGGATAGAGTAGCTGCAAACTGTGACTTGGAGAGGTCACATGTCATCTTAAAATAGTAAAAACTCCTAGTAAAAAATGACCAAAGTATTGTTTGTAAAACATTAGGCTGTCCAATAAACAAGTAAAATATGTCTTGGCTGCTTAACCCATCCAGGCACCGCTGTGGTTACTGAGTATCTCTCTGTCTCAGGAGACACTCTCAAGGTTTACATAGATTTGAGGCTTGATTTGTGAGTGGTTGCAGGTCAGGCTGCTCGCCAAACCTGCAGTAGCTGTATTGAATAGGATTGACTATCGAAGACCTCACCGCAGTCCCCTCTGTGGGGGGGCGGTTGCTATCCAAAGCCCATGTGGGGGGCCTTGGCAGCCTGGTGACTCACTGACTTCTTAGGACTCTGAAACCAGATCAGAGTTCTAAACCATAAAACCAAACCCTAACCCTAAGACAAAACCATATCCCTGAAACCAAACCCTAACCCCACGACCAAATCCTAACCCTAAAACGGAACCCATCCTATTCCTCCCCTCATGAACTCATCTCTATAAACAGACATCTGATTAAGCTACAGGCTGGCTGATGGGTTCTGAGATTGCTTAGGAACTGACTTGAGCACTTGACGTGCACTAATAAAAAATTATTTCAGAGCCACTGATGCATCCAGTTAAGAACCTCACGCAATTTGTCTGTTCAATTTACTGAAACGTAGTCCTCTGTTTGAATCACATCCACCAGCTAAACTTGTAACTTTAATGTATACCTGACATGTATATATATTATCCTAGTATACTACCGGAAAAAAAGCTTTTTCATAGCTGTCAGCCTTGTCAGCGCAGTTCCCAAAACAAACCACTAGGGGTGCTGTCATTTTCCTACGACCTATTTAGCCCGTCCTTGTGTTCTCTTGGGCACCGGAACCGGAAAAGACGGCTGAATATTGTTGTTGCACCGTGCGTCCGTGTGCTGCACTCCTAACGTATGGAGAACGCATTTCCATTGACTGCACCTTTTAACCGATATCGCATGCTAAAGCAATAAAAAACCACGGATGCACCTCGTCTTCGTATGAGCCAGACAGAGTAAACATAACTCTGTGTCTACTTTGGGATTGTATTGGTTCAAAAGTGCGGCAACGTAGCACTTAGCTTAGCCACCGCTAGCTAAACAGCTCCACCATGGCGGATGTGACCGCACGTAGCCTGCAGTATGAGTACAAAGCGGTAAGAGGCTTTAAACACTACTTTCGGATCTTTATGCCGCGATATATGTAATACTTTGTGTTTTTTCTGACGCATGCGCATAGGTGTGTGTATAAAAAAATATTGTTTTTGGTTTCACCGGGGTGAGCAGGAGCCGGTGAGCGCTCTTAACCTCTCCTTACGCGATCCCTCCAGAACTCCAACTTGGTGTTGCAAGCGGATCGCTCGCTGATCGACCGCACCCGGCGAGATGAACCCACCGGAGAGGTTCTGTCCCTGGTGGGGAAGCTGGAGGGCACCAAGATGGGCGACAAGTCGCAAAGGACCAAACCTCAGATGCTGGAGGAGAGGCGTGCAAAGTCAGTGCCATGTCTTCATCTGTTCTGTGTACTACTCTTTGACACTATCAGAGTTTTGTAGCTTTGCACGTCTGTCTGTGAGGTCGGATGACTTATTCATCCATTCATCCATCCCGTCAAATTTGCAGGAGGCGAAAGAGAGACGAGGACAGACACGACATCAACAAAATGAAGGGCTTCACCCTCCTCTCTGAGGGCATTGATGAGATGGTGGGCATCGTGTACAAGCCCAAAACCAAAGAAACCAGAGAGACGTACGAGGTCCTGCTCAGCTTCATCCAGGCTGCACTGGGCGATCAGGTACGCAATGCACCTACACTGCCACCATCATCATCATCATCATCACGCACTCATGATCGACAGACTGCGATTTCTGCTCATCCATTTGACACACTCATTTCGGTGCCTGTGGCGTCCAGCCACGTGACATTCTGTGCGGAGCGGCCGACGAAGTGCTGGCGGTGCTGAAGAACGATAAGATGCGGGACAAGGAGCGGCGGCGGGAGGTGGAGCAGCTTCTGGGGCCGGCCGACGACACGCGCTACCACGTGCTGGTCAACCTGGGCAAGAAGATCTCCGACTACGGGGGCGACAAGGAGCTGCAGAACATGGGTAAGGGCGCTCTTCAATGAAGCCACACTTTTTGAGCTGTTTTTTTTTGTTGTGAGCGTTGCACTGATTTGTCTATATGTCGTTCCTCTCTTCAGATGACAACATCGACGAGACGTACGGCGTGAACGTCCAGTTTGAGTCCGACGAGGAGGTGAGCTTTTAAAGGATCTTCCAGAAGAATCACAGCTCGGCTTTTAAGAGTTTTGAGCTCTCAAGAAGTATTTGTTGTTCAGGTCTCTGATCCAGCCTCTTTTTTTCCAATGATCTCCTCAGGAAGGAGACGAGGACCAGTTCGGAGAGGTGCGGGACGAGCACTCGGACGAGGACAGCGAAGGAGAAGAGGCTAACGTGGGCTGCACCCTCTCCGCCAACGTAAGACCGCTCTGCTGTTCTCTGATCCGTGAGGCGTGATGGCAGTGACCCCTGTTCCAAACGTACCCGCTACTTAACCGAAAACGTTTCCTTAAATTCCGTTCTTCAGCTCGGTGTCACGGGTGACGTGATGACGGCCAAGAAGAAGGACCTGCATCCCCGCGACATCGACGCCTTCTGGCTCCAGCGGCAGCTCAGCCGTTTCTACGACGACGCCATCGTCTCCCAAAAGAAAGCGGACGAGGTCCTGGACATCCTCAAGGTTCGTCTGTTTTGATTTTCTCTATACTCGTTTAAAGTAATGCTGAGGGCCCGTGCCTTGATTGTTCTCTCCTTGACTCATTCTGATGGTTCCTGTATTGTTCCGTGTGTCCTGCAGACCGCCAGTGACGACAGGGAGTGCGAGAACCAGCTGGTGCTCCTGTTGGGTTTCAACACGTTTGACTTCATCAAGATCCTGCGACAGCATCGCCGCATGAGTAGGTCCTCTTAGGTTCATAGCCTGTTATGTTTACATCTTTTTGCGGAATCAAGGTTGATTTAATCTCTGGTCCCGACCCACAGTCCAGTACTGCACCATGTTGGCGAGCGCCCAGAGCGAGGCGGAGAAGGAGCGCATCACAGGGAAGATGGAGGCGGACCAGGAGCTGTCCAAGATCCTCTACCAGCTGCAGGAGACCGAGAAGGAGGACATCATTCGGGTAAGTCGCCCCTGGGCGTTTAGCTACTTAGCCGCCGCCGTCTGTGGACTCAATGGAAACCTGCTGTGGATATTAAATGAACGCTGTGTTTCAGGAGGAGAGATCTCGCCGCGAGAGGGTCAGAAAGTCCCGGGTGGACGATTTGGAATCCATGGACATTGACCACGGAGAAGTGAGTGATCTGCCACACAAGGGTTTTATTCCGAGAATTCTGTGAGGGGGGGTGGAGGTTTGGGTTTCTGTCCCTGCAGCCGTTGAAGTATCGGTTCTGAGTGCAATGCATAGCATGTGATTATGATTGGTGGTTCTGCCCTGTAGTCGATGACTCCCCGGCAGCTGTTGGATCTGGAGGACCTGGCCTTCACCCAGGGCAGCCACTTCATGGCCAACAAAAGGTGCCAGCTGCCAGACGGCTCCTTCCGCAAGCAGCGCAAGGGCTACGAGGAGGTCCACGTGCCCGCCCTCAAACCCAAGCCCTTTGCCGACGATGAGGTACGCGTTCGAGACGGGGGAGAGAATGTCATCGCACCGCCCGGGATGGAAATCAAACATAAATGGTCCTCATTTAAATAGCTCTTTTATCCAAAGCGCTTCACAGTGTTGTCTGACATTCACCCATTCATGCACACATTCACACACCGATGGCGGAGTCAACCACGCAGGGCGACAGCCAGCTCATCAGGAGCAGTTAGGTTGAGGCGTCTCGCTCAGGGACACCACGACACTCAGCTAGGAGGAAGAAGTAACCTTGCGGTTACCAGCCAACCCGCTCTACCTCCTGAGCTAATGCTGCCCTGAGCTAAACATCTGTGACTCAACGCCTACCGTGTGTTCCCAGGTGCTTCTCAGCATTGACAAACTTCCGAAGTACGCTCAGGCCGGATTCGAAGGGTTCAAGACACTGAACCGCATCCAAAGCAAGCTCTTCAAGACCTCCATGGAGACGGACGAGAACCTGCTGGTGTGCGCCCCCACAGTGAGTCCACCGTGCTTTGTCTAGATACTCTTCTCCTTCTGCTGAAAGGGCCGCTCAGCTAATCGCCTGGCGTTCAAGTAGCACGTCGATAACGGCCTCTTGCTGTGTGCATACAGGGTGCGGGTAAAACCAACGTGGCTCTGATGGCCATGCTCAGGGAGATTGGAAAGCATATCAACCTGGACGGGACCATCAACGTGGACGACTTTAAGATCATCTACATCGCTCCCATGCGCTCCCTGGTACAGGAGATGGTGGGGAGCTTCAGCAAGGTGAGTCCCTCCATTTGGATTTGGATTTTTTTGTTGTGTTTGTCTGTATATCATTTATAATGGGGATAGCATTAGTGGCTTGGTGGCTTAAACCACTAGCTCACCAAGAAGGAGATATTCCTTGTAGCAACCCAGGTTCAATTCAGATCTGTGGTCTTAAGCTACATGTCATTCCTGCTCTCCCAACCCCCGTTCCTGTCTCTCTCTCCTGTCCATACATGCGTTAAAAGCCCATTGGACATGTGGACATAACGTGTCCGTTTATATTTTCACGACCATCCCCCCTCGTCCATGTCCTCTTTCAGCGCTTGGCCAGCTACGGCATCACGGTCTCTGAGCTGACCGGAGACCACCAGCTGTGCAAGGAGGAGATCAACGCCACGCAGATCATCGTCTGCACCCCAGAGAAGTGGGACATCATCACGCGCAAGGGAGGCGAGCGCACCTACACCCAGCTCGTGCGGCTCATCATCATCGTAAGTCCCCCCCCCCCCCCCCCCCTCCACAAAATAACCTTTATTCCATTCATAATGTATATATCGGGGGTCTAACTTAAATTCTGTTTGTGACTTTTACCAGGGCTCCACTTAAAATGTCTGCATTAAGTCAGCAAAGCAAGTCAAACAGTAGAACGTACAGAAAATGACAGAATGTCCAAAGAGTTGTGTCATTATTTACGAGCTTAATAAAACAAGGCCATCGCCTCACAGCGATGTGGGCGTCTAGAATGTAACCATGACCTCAAAATCGAGTAGAGGATTGTGACAAATCGCTACACCCCCGGTATATGTTGATGTGACACATACTGCCAACCCGGCCCTCAATACGTGACCCCCCCCCCCCGCCACCACGCTCTCCCTCAGGATGAAATCCACCTGCTGCACGACGACCGCGGGCCGGTGCTGGAGTCCCTGGTGGCCCGGACCATCCGCAACGTGGAGCTGACCCAGGAGGACGTGCGTCTGATCGGCCTCAGCGCCACGCTGCCCAACTACGAGGACGTGGCCACCTGCCTGCGCGTGGACCCCGCCAAGGGCCTCTTCTACTTCGACAACAGGTGGGTCCCTTAGCGCGCGTTGTGTGTTTTTGATATATATCACACTAACTTGGCCCCATAGCGTGTGTGTTTATATATATATATATATATATATATATATGTATATATATATATATATATCACACTAACTTGGCCCCATAGCGTGTGTGTTTTTATATATATGTATATATATATATCACACTAACTTGGCCCAAAAGCGTGTGTGGAGTGTTTAATATATATATATATATATATATATATATCTCACACTAACTTGGCCCCATAGCGTGTGTGTGTTGTAGTTTGTTTTTATATATACTAAACTAACTAGCCTCGTAGTGAGTGCTGTGTAGTTAGGGTGTTTTATATATATCACTAATGAGCGTGTCGTTTTATAATTACTGTTTTTTTAATATATATATAACCTTTGAGAAGAGTCTTTGGGTGTCGCACAGCAGAGCTCACATGCATCATTGTGAGTGGTTAATAACGCCATGCGGGTGTGTCTCCGCTAGCTTCCGCCCCGTGCCCCTGGAGCAGACCTACGTGGGCATCACGGAGAAGAAGGCCATCAAGCGCTTCCAGATCATGAATGAGATCGTCTACGAGAAGATCATGGAGCACGCCGGGAAAAACCAGGTGGGTGACCTCATCGCAAAAGACCTCAGGACATACCGTTATTATTGTTATTTTGTGAAAAATCTACAAATATTTTCTTAGCTCTTACTGTCCTACTGTCGACACGTGTATTGTAAATGACATTAAACATTGGTAAATCAATTTTGTATTACATGTTATTGTTACAGCATCATTTAAGTTATCTCTTCTATGCATGCTGAGGCACTAGACAAAATAAACGTAGGACACTCACACTTTGTAGAAGCACACGTTATTGCCACGCCAGTGATGCAGAACAGGCATTGCCTGCTCCACCCCGCCCGCACCATCTGAGCTTCCTCCAATACCCTCGTCCCTGTCCTCCCACAGGTGCTGGTGTTCGTCCACTCCCGTAAGGAGACGGGTAAGACGGCGCGTGCCATCAGGGACATGTGTCTGGAGAAGGACACCCTGGGCCTGTTCCTCAGGGAGGGCTCAGCCTCCACCGAGGTGCTCAGGACTGAGGCCGAGCAGTGCAAGGTAAGCCCCCCCCCCACCCCAAGCTGTTGTGATACAAATGCACACTCTTATGTTATAAAAAGCCACATATATATAGATGGATAGATCTATGGATCGATATATAGATCTATTAGGGCTGTCAATATTTAATCACAAAAACAAATTTCTGTTCCAAATAGGCCGTAAAGGGCAATTTTAAGTTTTTGAATTCTCTTAACATTGGAGTGGACAATATATGCCTGCTTTATGCAAATGTATTTCTATTTTTTTTTAAAATTGGAAATCAACTAAGAACCATCCTTGAGTCCACCTGAACACTTACTTTTTGTACAGTTACCATTCAGCCCCATTATTTCATTGACATGGGAAAAAATAAAAACCATCATGTTCACTGTAAAGGGACCGTTACTAGTATGCTATGATCTATAGTTCTAAAGAAAACTAAATGTAAACAAAATAATAAATCTATCAAAGAATCTCACCTGACACTTAGCTACTCGATGCTGTCCTAGACGAGGACATCATTTTGGAAGTACCTACTGGTATAGCCTAGTACCTATTGCAGTATTGAAAGTAGTATTAATAGCAATGACGTTGCTAAATCTCTGCTCTCCCAGAACCTGGAGCTGAAGGACCTGCTGCCCTACGGCTTCGCCATCCACCACGCCGGCATGACGCGCGTGGACCGTACCCTGACGGAGGACCTGTTCGCCGACAAGCACATCCAGGTGCTGGTGTCCACGGCCACGCTGGCCTGGGGTGTCAACCTGCCCGCCCACACCGTCATCATCAAGGGCACCCAGGTGTACAGCCCGGAGAAGGGCCGCTGGACGGAGCTGGGGGCCCTGGACATCCTGCAGGTGGGTGGGATGGGGACACCCTGAGGGGGGGGGGGGGGTCTCACCGGAGCTGCTCGGTCTGTTGAGAGCGTTTCTCCTCTGAGTGTACGGGTCGTTTGGGGTGGTCCGTCTTGGTCCGCTTCAAAGGGACCTGCAGTAGGGTATGCTTTAGGGGAGGACTTTAATTTGACTTCCACGCAGCTAATCAGTTTGATTTCGATTTTCGGTTTGTTTCTTAAGATTGCAAGAGCGATTGGATAAATGTTTGTTTATCCGTGTTTGTTTCGAAGGCAATCAAGCGACTCCTGACCAACTTTTTTCTAAGCAAATTAGGATGTAGTTTGCTCTTTCACATACTGCAGTGTGAACACAAATCGAACCTGGGTGAACGAGCAGCATTCAAAGTCTATATTTGTCTGTTGATGAACGCTGCCTGACGCGGCAGAGCCACAGTGCATGGGCCCCCGGCGCTGATGTGTGTGTGTGTGTGTGTTCGCTGTGGTTCAGATGCTGGGTCGTGCCGGCCGTCCCCAGTACGACACCAAGGGCGAGGGCATCCTGATCACGTCCCACGGCGAGCTCCAGTACTACCTGTCCCTGCTCAACCAGCAGCTGCCCATCGAGAGCCAGATGGTGGCCAAGCTGGCCGACATGCTCAACGCAGAGATTGTGCTGGGCAACGTGCAGAACGTCAAGGTGACCCACCACACTCACTCTGTCACTGACTCACTCTGCACCTACTCACTCACTCTGTCGCTCACTCTCACTGTGTCGAACACTCACTCACTCTGTCACTCACTCACTCTGTCACTCACTCATTCACTCGCTTCTCTCACTTACTCATTACTACACTTTATTACGAGTACCATTCATGATTAATTCAGTAAGTGGCTTTGGATGAAAGCATCTGCTGAATAACTTCATAACATTGTAGATGGGGACATAATGAACTGAAGCCAGCTGTCGTTTTCACACGTCGTTCCCCCTCTCCTCCCTCAGGACGCGGTCAACTGGCTGGGCTACACCTACCTGTACGTGCGCATGCTGCGCAACCCCACGCTCTACGGCGTCTCCCACGATGACCGCAGCGCCGACCCCCTGCTGGAGCGCCGCCGCATGGACCTCATCCACACGGCCGCCAACGTGCTGGACAAGAACAGCCTGGTCAAGTACGACAAGCGCTCCGGAAACTTCCAGGTACGGCTGATACGGATGAGTTGTTTGAAGGCCGTTCGATTATTTATTTATGTTTTGGAGACTTCATCAAGAAACCATTGGCTGTAGTCATTGGCTTAGGTTGGTTAAAATTCTAATTAGGTTTAAGGTGTCTTTTTGTTTTATTGAACTAAAACCCCACAGTGTAAAATCTATGCAAGCATTTTTGAAAAAACATTTTCCACCTGAAAACGCCCCATTTTAAATGCTACGTAGGCTCTGTTTTCTCAAGCATGACGTCTTCTGACGTCATGACTCTACGGAAGCCCTTTGGGCCCATGCACTCTTAATAATTATATACAATACAAAAGAATAACTCAAAATATGCAAATTAGACATTTACTAAATATGTCTTTTACAGACACCGTTGCTGAGCATTCTTCAATGTCTTAACGATACCATCTCACCCCTCCTCCTACAGGTGACAGACCTGGGCCGCATCGCCAGCCACTTCTACATCACGCACGACTCCATCCAGACCTACAACCAGCTGCTGAAGCCCACGCTGAGCGAGATCGAGCTCTTCCGCGTCTTCTCCCTGTCCTCCGAGTTCAGGAACATCACCGTGAGAGAGGTAAGCATCACACTGGACCATGGAGCCAGGCTCATTTAGAACCAACCCGACCCAGCCCTGTACGGTTTACCAAGGAGCCAGGTGTATCGAGACCCAGCCCCCCTCTGTTACGTCGTCCACAAACTGAGCAATGCTGTTTTGTATGTCTTTCTTTAGGAAGAGAAGTTGGAGCTCCAGAAGCTACTGGAAAGGGTTCCCATTCCAGTCAAGGAGAGCATTGAAGAACCCAGCGCTAAGGTACAGGTCTAACTAACTATTTTTGAATGATGGAGGCAACATATCACTCGTTAAACATATTGCCTCATATTTGTCATCCTGATTTCTCTGTAAACATATTTGCAAGAAATAGCTTGAACCACCTGCCGTTTATTAGTATAATAGGACCAGAGATTTTTTTATTTTAAATATGCAATTGGGATATTGAAACAACTCCGTGTTTTTTTTACAGTGGTTAGCTTCAGGTGTTTGTTATTAATAGCTATCCGTTGTGTGGTGTTCCCAGATCAACGTTCTGCTGCAGGCCTACATCTCCCAGCTCAAACTGGAGGGCTTCGCTCTCATGGCCGACATGGTGTACGTCACGCAGGTGAGCCCTGGCCTCCAGACGCTGCATTCTCTTCAACACGGTTCACTTTACCGTTGTTGTGACCTTTCTAATCCAAACGTGTGTGTGTGTGTGTGTGTGTCCACCAGAGTGCCGGACGTCTGATGCGCGCCATCTTTGAGATCGTGCTGAGCAGGGGCTGGGCGCAGCTCACAGACAAGACCATGAACCTCTGCAAGATGATCGACAAGAGGATGTGAGTCCGCCCGCCGCCGTCCTTTTGCCTAATGTGGTACTTTATACCAATCTAATACCAAGCTAATTCGATGTGATTCCTCACCAACGTTTGTGGTTTCTCCTCTAGGTGGCAGTCCATGTCCCCGCTGCGTCAGTTCAGGAAGCTGCCGGAGGAAGTGATCAAAAAGATCGAGAAGAAGAACTTCCCCTTCGAGCGCCTCTATGACCTGAACCACAACGAGATCGGTGACTAGAATTGGCTCCTTATTATTCTAACCAATTGATACTTGCACCAATATCAATTAAGAACGAAGGAGTATTCTTTCTATATGAATGCTTCGTACTTCGAACTTCGAAACTCAATGCAACGTGTCATTTTCCTCGTCCAGGTGAGCTGATCCGCATGCCCAAGATGGGGAAGACCATCCACAAGTACGTCCACCAGTTCCCCAAACTGGACCTGGCCGTCCACCTGCAGCCCATCACACGCTCCACCCTCAAAGTGGAGCTCACCATCACCCCCGACTTCCAGTGGGACGACAAGGTCAGTGACACCCCGGTGGCCCTGCAATAATTCATAATTATGAGTCGCTTTGGATAAAAGCGTCTGCTAAACGCCCACACAAATCCGCGGCTCCCTTTTGCAGATCCACGGCTCCTCCGAGGCCTTCTGGATCCTGGTGGAGGACGTGGACAGCGAGGTCATCCTCCACCACGAGTACTTCCTGCTCAAGGCCAAGTACGCGCAGGACGAGCACCTGGTCACCTTCTTCGTGCCCGTGTTCGAGCCGCTGCCGCCGCAGTACTTCATCCGCGTGGCCTCGGACCACTGGCTCTGTAAGTCCCACTGGGTGCTCGCCCGACGTGTAACGCCTTGGGAACTACGACAGGGCGGCATGTGGCTCAGGAGGTAGAGTGGGTTGGCTGGTTAGCCGGAATGGTTGCTGGTTCGATCCCCGGCGCCTCCTATAGCTGAGAGTCGTGGTGTCCCTGAGCGAGGCACCTTAACCCTATCTGCTCCCGACGAGCTGGCTGTCGCCCTGCGTGGTTGACACCGCCGTCGGTGTGTAAATTTGTGCATGAATGGGTGAATGTGAGGCAGTATTGTAAAGAGCTCTGAGCGGCCACTGAGCTCCACGGTCACTCGTACACCCCCCATGTCTCACCGCGCTCCTTTGCCCCCCCCCTCCTGCCAGCCTGCGAGACGCAGCTCCCGGTGTCGTTCCGTCACCTGATCCTCCCGGAGAAGTACCCCCCGCCCACAGAGCTGCTGGACCTGCAGCCGCTGCCCGTCACGGCCCTCAGGAACTCTGCCTTCGAGACCCTGTACCAGAACAAGTTCCCCTTCTTCAACCCCATCCAGACCCAGGGTAAGGCCCCGCGACGCCCGCAGGACGCGTCCTTATCTCTTCGCTAACCCTTTAAGTTCAGAGATGCCTGTCTTGGCATGTGGTGTGATCTTGGAAAGACGTTTTGTGTTTTCACTGTAGTACTTTGGATTTAAATTGGTGCCTTCGCAGCTAGCCTAATGCTGGGTTTGCTGGATTATAATGCTGGATTATTTTCAACATAATTTTTTATTTCATTCATGATTAAAACATTGTTTTATTATTATTTCACTTCACATGGTTTACTGCCATTTATTCATCTGTAACCCCCGATGCGTTTCCCCCTAGTGTTCAACGCCGTGTACAACAGCGACGACAACGTGTTTGTGGGTGCCCCCACCGGCAGTGGGAAGACCATCTGCGCTGAGTTTGCCATTCTGAGGATGCTGCTGCACAACGCCGAGGGCCGCTGCGTGTACATCACCCCCATGGAGGCCCTGGCCGAGCAGGTACTTGGCATTTAGCAGGCTCTTTTGTCCAAAGCAACTTAAAATTATCAATATATCACTGTCGGTACAGTAAGGATGTTCATAGTGCCAAGTACTAACAATCGCAACCCATTCCCAGTATACAACAAATATAGCTAGGATAAGATGCTAAACGATGCTAAGTAGTATTTTTAAGTGCCAGGACGTACAACATACAATAAGTGTGTAAGGGGTGTGGGGTGCTGGGGGGGAGGCTATACAAGTGAGTGAGTGAGTCAGTCTTCAACATTGCTGTACATGTGACTATCAGAAGAGACCCAGCGTGGAAAACAAAATTAGGAAAGAAAACCTACTAAATTCCCTGCCCTCCTTCCTTTTTAGGTCTTCCTGGACTGGCACCAGAAGTTCATGGACCTCCTGAACAAGAAGGTGGTGCTGCTGACCGGCGAGACCAGCACAGACCTGAAGCTCCTGGGGAAGGGTGACATCATCGTCAGCACCCCCGACAAGTGGGACATCCTGTCCCGCCGCTGGAAGCAGAGGAAGAACGTCCAGAACGTCAGCCTCTTCATCGTGGACGAGACCCATCTGATTGGAGGGGAGAACGGGGTGAGATAAACATCCCATCCCATTGGTTACAGCAGCAGCAGCAGCAGTAGTAGTAGGCGTGTACGGCCATGGTCTTTTGTAGGACTTGGCTGTAGTAGGAGGAGTCTCTAACGCACAGTGTTCTCTCCCCACCAGCCCGTGTTGGAGGTCATCTGCTCCAGGATGCGCTACATCTCCTCCCAGATTGAGCGGCCCATCCGCATCGTGGCCCTCAGCTCCTCCCTGTCCAACGCCAAAGACGTGGCTCACTGGCTGGGCTGCAGCACCACGGCCACCTTCAACTTCCACCCCAACGTCAGGCCCGTCCCCCTGGAGCTTCACATTCAGGTACGGCCCCCCCCCCCGAAAAACACCCCAACAACAGAGAAACGTCTTCCAACCCCCGACCCCACAGAGGAGGAGGATCTGGAGTCTGTGGTTTTTTAATGTTTTCCTCCTCCTGGCAGGGCTTCAACGTGAGCCACACCCAGACGCGCCTGCTGTCCATGGCCAAGCCGGTGTACCACGCCATCATGAAGCACTCCCCCACCAAGCCGGCGCTGGTGTTTGTCCCGTCACGACGACAGACGCGCCTCACCGCCATCGACATCCTGACCTTCTGCGCGGCCGACGTCGTCCCCCAGAGGTCAGTCCGGGGACGGACGTGCTCCGATGTTGTTGTCTGAAATGTCTGAGGATAGGAACTGTTTTTAAGGGGTACGTAAACCCCGGTTTCAGCAAGAGAACTTCTGCCCACGGGTTATGGTTGTGGATGGGATGTGAGCCGTCGTAAAGGTTTTAGAAAAAGACGCTTCAGGTTCCAGAGGACCAAGCCTGAAGGACTCCGTCAAACGTCACGATACCACACTAGCTCGAACAGGGGTGTGCAGCCAATGGAAATTCTAGTACTGGGGGAAAGTGTTTTTAGCCAGAAGAAGCAGACTTGGTTTTACAGAGAATTTCCCCACTATTAACTTCACACAATTTATTTAATTAAAAAAAAGAAACACAGAAACATTCACCCATACTGTGAGACGCCAACAGAACGGGTGATCTGGGGTTTACCTGCACTTTCAATAAGCAACCGACGGAAAAGGACTATATATGAATGTTAACCCCCTACGTCTCGGGACGTCCCTCCTCCAGGTTCCTGCACTGCGCGGAGAAGGACCTGGCGCCCTTCCTGGAGAAGGTCAACGACGCCACCCTGAAGGAGACGCTGGCCAACGGCGTGGGCTACCTGCACGAGGGCCTGTCCACCGGAGAGCGCCGCATCGTGGAGCAGCTCTTCAACTCTGGTGGGTGATCTCCTGGCTCTCTCCAACCCTACTACTGCTATTACTATACTACTGCTACTACTACTACTGATAATGCTACTACTACTACTGATAATGCTACTACTACTTCTATACTGCTACTCCTCCTGCTACTACTTCTATACTACTGCTATACTGCTTTGCTGTACTATTACGGCTGCTACTTCTACTTCTATACTATTACTGCTGCTACTTCGATACTACATGTACATTTACATTTAGGGCATTTAGCAGAAGCTTTTATCCAAAGCGACTTACAATAAGTACATTTGTCATTTTCAAGAAGTGATACAGACGGTGAATATATCACCGTCGGTACAGTAAAGATGTTCATAGAACCAAGTGCAAGCACTAACAATCGCCAGGCCGACCCCATTCCCCGTATCCAGCAGTGATAGCTAGCTACTGCAGATGCTACACAACTAAGTACATGCTACACAACATGCATGCACAACACAATTAAGTACATGCTACACACATACCACTGCTAGTAGTACTACTACTACTGCTACAGCTTCGGTGCTCCCATGTCCCTGACCACCGCCTCTCACTCCCCCTCTCCCCGCCTCCCCCCCTTTCCCTCCCAAACAGGTGCGGTCCAGGTGGTGGTGGCGTCCCGCTCTCTCTGCTGGGGCACCAACATCGCCGCCCACCTGGTCGTCGTCATGGACACCCAGTACTACAACGGCAAGATCCACGCGTAAGTCTCTGTTCGAGGCTGCATGCCCGCCGGCTGGCTGGCTGGCTGGCTGGCTGGGTTTGCCTCGGCCTCTGCAGGCGATCAACGCCACAAAGTCACTGTGTTAAAGAAACGCTCCCTCGCTTGTGTGTGCAGATACGTGGACTACCCCATCTACGACGTCCTCCAGATGGTGGGCAAGGCCAACCGGCCCCTCCAGGACGACGAGGGCCGCTGCGTCATCATGTGCCAGGGCTCCAAGAAGGTAGGCCTCCTCCTCCTCCTCCTCCTCCTCCCCTTTCCATTGAACTCTCCCTTCATGTCCGTCGGCGGGTAAACTACAAGTCCCGCCCCCCCTTTCCTTCTCTCCTCCAATAGGACTTCTTCAAGAAGTTCCTGTACGAGCCGCTGCCGGTGGAGTCCCATCTGGACCACTGCCTCCACGACCACTTCAACGCCGAGATCGTCACCAAGACGGTGGAGAACAAGCAGGACGCCGTGGACTACCTGACCTGGACGTTCCTCTACCGCCGCATGACCCAGAACCCCAACTACTACAACCTGCAAGGTGGGTCTCCCCCTCCGTCTCCCCCTCCATCTCTGTATGGGCTTCTGAGTCTTTCTTTCTCTCTCTCTGTAAAGGCTTCTGAGTCTCTCGCTCTCCCTCTGTCTGTCTCCCTCTCTGTAAGGGCTTCTGAGTCCGTCTGTCTGTCTGTCTGTGGGCTTCTCTACGGTGGCCTTGGTTTTTAGTTCACCCTCGCCACTTTTGTCCTCATCCCTGTCCCCCGTCGCGTCCCCAGGCATGTCCCATCGTCACCTGTCGGACCACCTGTCAGAGCTGGTGGAGAACACGCTCCACGACCTGGAGCAGTCCAAGTGCATCAGCATCGAGGACGAGGTGGACGTGGCACCGCTCAATCTGGGCATGATCGCCGCCTACTACTACATCAACTACACCACCATCGGTCAGTAGTGGCATGACTATGGCGTCCCATGATGCAACGCACACGCACACGCACACGCATTTGCACAAGCAAAGAAGGCTGGAGGGGGAAACTCGCTAAACATGGAAAGAGAAATGTACGATGCATTCGAAAACAATGCGTTCTAAAGAGCTGGTTGGCTGTCTGGTTTGATGGCTGTTTTTCTTTCGCTCGTGCGTGTTTCAGAGTTGTTCAGCATGTCTCTGAACGCCAAGACGAAGATCCGCGGGCTCATCGAGATCATCTCCAACGCCGCCGAGTACAACAACATTCCAATCAGGCACCACGAGGACACCCTGCTGCGCCAGGTAAGGACCTCTCGCCTCCCCGCACGGACCCTCCGTGCCGTTGTTTAACGATCTGTTAACCTGATCTGTTAACTACCGCCTGCCCTGAATGACAACGTCCCCCACTGAATCTGATGGATCCCCCGCTCTGCCTTTCAGCTGGCCCAGAAGGTGCCCCACAAACTGAACAACCCCAAGTTCAACGACCCCCACGTCAAGACCAACCTGCTGCTGCAGGCCCATCTGTCCAGGATGCAGCTGAGCGCAGAGCTGCAGTCAGACACCGAGGACATCCTGAGCAAGGCAAGGAACAAACCCTCGCCCACGCTCCCAGTATAACTGAACCGTGATGATTGAATCCTGCTGATCCTCCGGGCGGCATGAGGCCCAGGAGGTAGAGCGGGTTGGCTGGTAACCGGAAGGTCGCTGGTTCGATCACCGGCTCCTCCTGGCGTGAGAGTGTGGAGGTGTCCCTGAGCGAGGCACCTCACCCTGACTGCCCCTGACGAGCTGGCTGTCGCCTTACGTGGTTGACACCGCCGTCGGTGTGTGAATGTGTGCATGAAGGGGTGAATGTTAGGAAGTATTGTAAAGCGCTTTGATTGGCCACTGGTTAGAAAAGCGCTGTATGAATGCAGTTAATTTACTTTGGCGTTTATATTTTGGTTAACTTTGTGTGTGTGTGTGTGTGTCTCTCCACTGCAGGCGGTGCGTCTGATCCAGGCCTGTGTGGACGTGCTGTCCAGTAACGGCTGGCTGAGCCCGGCCCTGGCTGCCATGGAGCTGGCCCAGATGGTCACCCAGGCCATGTGGTCCAAGGACTCGTACCTCAAGCAGCTGCCCTACTTCACCTCCGAGCACATCAAGAGATGCACCGACAAGGTTTGCCCCCCCGACGTCTTACGTCTCCGACCATACTGAACGTACTTCACTTCTCGATCCCAGCTGTTGTGTGGTTCAAGAGCCGGTGATCTGACCGCCGTCCCCCTCTCTTTCCAGGGCGTGGAGAGCATCTTCGACATCATGGAGATGGAGGACGAGGACCGCAGCGGCCTGCTGCAGCTCTCGGACCCCCAGATGGCGGACGTGGCCCGCTTCTGCAACCGCTACCCCAACATCGAGCTGTCCTACGAGGTGGTGGAGAAGGAGAACATCAAGAGGTACGCCCGGGCAGCAGTGGTTGGCATAGTAACCGATAAACGACTGTTGGAATAGAACCACTCTCATTAACCAGGAGCAGGCTGTGTGGGTTGTGGATTCCGACTGGTTGACTGGTTGAACATGTTTATGTGCTGCAAACATGCATGCATGTATGAATGTAGATTAATGGTGTATTTTCCCTTTGCAGCGGTGGTCCCGTTCTGGTCCTGGTTCAGCTGGAGAGGGAGGAGGAGGTCACTGGACCCGTCATCGCTCCTCTCTTCCCCCAGGTACGGTTCAGGTGGATCCAGAGCGTTGGTTGAGTCCACACCTGGTGTAGTCTAGTTGTATTCAGAGGGCCAGGGTCTGAGTAGGAGTACACGGTCAAAGCTGGCATTACACACGTTTCTCCAGTGACTATACGGGCATCTTGGTTTTTATTTTAGCTTTTTTTGAAAGGAAGGATTGCTGTTTGACTGCGAGATACAAATAGGTATGGTTGTATGATTAATTGTTGAATAACCCTCATGTGTTTGTGTGGATTCAGAAACGCGAGGAGGGCTGGTGGGTGGTGATCGGAGACCCCAAGTCCAACAGTCTCATCTCAATCAAGAGGCTCACGCTCCAGCAGAAAGCAAAGGTCAGTGAAGAACCCAGTGTGGAAACATGTGGTCCCCTGTCGAGGTTGATTGAAGTGAGCAGAACATGTGTCTGTGCTGTGACTGTACCAATAATGGTATTTCCTATGTTCCATCCTCACTAGGTCAAGCTGGACTTTGTGTCGCCGGTGATGGGCGTCCACAACTACACGCTGTACTTCATGAGCGACGCCTACATGGGCTGTGACCAGGAGTACAAGTTCAGCGTGGACGTGAAGGAGGCAGACAGCGAGGGAGACAGTGATTCTGACTAGACCGAGCCCATAGGTCACTGGCGTCGCGTCTCATCCCCATCGGTGGATCGTCTTTGTCCTGTTTTTTTTTACTGTACATGGTTAAACCAGAATCTTGGCTCTTTTGATAATTTCAAAGGCATTTCTTCTTTTGTATGACTTTGTTTCTTAGTAGTGGCCATCCCTTGTCTTGCATACACCCGTCTGGAATTACGTTGTACAGGATTGACACGTCTAGTTTTTGTAAACTGACCTGTCCAGGAAACAGATTCTCAATATATAAGGGCCAAAATACTTAAATACAAAGTCGATTTTAATAAGACGTAAACAAATTATTTAACATCCCTGTTAATCCGGTCGATCTGTGCTGGGAACTTGAAGTGATCATTTGTAACTGCATTGTACTCTGTTCTGGCCCAATTGTTTTTCAATAAAAGAATTATGGTAAAATGACATTACTTGTGTGTTTCTGTATATAAATTGCACCAATGGACTCTAAATCATTTAATCTGTTCAGTTTTATTATTGGTATAATGTGTGTTAATTTTATAAAAAACATTTGCTTACAGAAAAGTGCACACAATTGCATCACAATATGCTATAAGCAGCATCAAAACACTTGGCAAGTTAATGTGGGTCACATCCCATCTGGTGCTACAACACTGATCATATTCACTGCATGAGACACTACTACAGCACGTCTTCACACTGGGGCTGGACGTGCTGCCAACAGCAGCAGTGCTGCATCCACTCATTCGTGGTCCGCCTGGTACTTCCAGACCGCTATCTCTCCGTTGTCGCTGCAGGTCGCCAGCACGCCCGCCTCCTTGGGGTTCCAGGCCACGCAGTTCACGTCCTGGCTGTGGGCCTTGCTGACGTGGGCCGCCAGGGAGAAGACGGGCTCGTCGGCGTCCGCGGTCGGGTCCTCCTTGAACACGCGCACGCCGTCGTCGCCGCAGGCAGTCACCAGGGCACCGGTTAAACGACACCTGAACACAAGGAGTGTTTGTTTTTAACGACTAGTTGACCTTGTTACTCCCCTTACCGTTCCCCCCCTTGCTACCCCGAATCCTTTTGCCATCCTAAAATAACCACGTGATCTATTGGAGAATGGATAGAGTGGGGGGCTTACCAGGCAATATCGTACACTGCCCGCTCATGGAACCCTGACAAAGTGCACACGCACTTCCAAGACATGTCTCCTGTACACAACACATGGAAATGACATGTTAGTACAAGCTCCATCAAAAACGCCTCAGAGCCATCTTCCACTAGGGAGCATATACTCAGCGCACCCGGTCCCTCTAGGTTCTGACACTTCCAGATCTTTACGGTCCGGTCGTCACTGCACGACGCCATCCTCTTTCCCATTGGGTCAAAGGTCAAACTCCAGACGGTGGAGGTGTGTCCCTCCAAGGTGGCCTTGCACTCCCAGTCATCGTCCTCTTCCTTGTAAACACATATGTTGTTGTCGTAGCTGGCTGAAGCCAGAAGCTGTAGTGAGAGAGAGAGAGAGAGAGAGAGAGAGAGAGAGAGAGAGAGAGAGAGAGAGAGAGAGTTCAGAAAATGAGGATGCTTAGGATTTTAGACAATGATTAACAGGCGAAGGAGATTGACCCGTTTGTGGTTGTTGACCCACCTCAAGTGTCGGGTGCCAGACCACGAGTTTGACATCTTGTGTGTGCGAGTTGATCACAGTCACACACTCATACTCGTCCTCCTCGTCAACTGTAAGAGACAATGTGGAATACTACTTTCAAATCTGCAGCAATGCAAGTCATTTAACAAAGATATACACACGTGTGTGATGGCACTCACCTTCCCAGATCCAGACACTCTTGTCTCGGCTACATGTGGCCAGTAGATTTCCTGACGGTGCCCATGTCACACACTTGACCTCATTTTCATGTCCTTCCAAAGTTGTCAAACACTGTCGCGGGAAAACAAAACCACTGAGAGACCATGGACACAAATCGACACAGTATTCTGCATTATAAAATAGGCTACTACATTTATTCTGACCTCAAAATCATCATTCTTCTTCTTCCAGATGCATGTGGTTGCATCGAAGCTGGCCGAGGCGAGGTAGGTCCCGCATGGAGACCAGGCGACCCTCCTCACGGTGCGCTGGTGCCCGTCCTGAAGCACACTCAAGCACTTCCAGGTGTCGCCTGGAAGTCAACACGTCAACATGCAACGCGTTAAATAGGATGCTACAGTGATGGCTGATCGTTGAAGCCGACCATTGATTATTGTTTTTCCCAGGATATACTCTCCTGACTCACCTTCCTTTCCCCATATCCTGATGGCCCTGTCTCCTCCACAGGAAGCCATCAGAGTGGCCGTGGGGTTCCAGGCCACATGCCAGCAGCGAGCGTCTGGATGGGCGTTGAACCGCTCAACGAGCACCAGTGCGTCCGTCATATCTCCACCTGTCAGACGGCCGTGGACCACCACCAGATAACTTCACTTGGAGACGCGCTGCTGCAAAACGGCCCCTAGAATCAAGACTGACGTCCGACCACTAAACGAGGTGAGGTCGGTGTTGATGGACGGGAAAACAGTGTCCCGTCTCCGAATCAATTACACTAATAATAATACTTTTGCTGAAATATCGCCGTTATTTCCTGATGGCTGAGTAACATCGTACAAACTTCCATTACATATTTCTAACTCGAAAGGCCTGAGTCAACGTTACGAACTCACAGCTCTGCCCCCTGTGGCCTGGAATGGTTTAACCCCAATGTGGCCCATAGTGTGGTTCCTGGTTCCTGCACTAGTCTGTGGTTCCTGCACTAGTGTGTGGTTCCTGCGATAGTCAAATTTAGGGTTTTGGTAATTAAGGCATTTTTTTTTATTTTTTTTTTTAGATATGGTTAACTTTAGGTATTAGGTTAGAGATAGTGAAGTTTAGTTGTTTTTTTTTGTTAGATATGGTTAAGTTTATGGTTATGGTTACATTAGTTAGATATGGTCAGGTTGAGGTATGTTGTGCAGAGACCTCCTCCTATCATGCGGTGCGTTGTTGTACAGTACTACCAGAACCCGCCGCCAGAGGGCAGCACGGTGCGTGATGGTGCTCTATCAGTACCCGCCGCCAGAGGGCATCAGGGTGTAATGGTGGTGCTCTACCGGTACTCGCCGCTAGAGGCCGCATGTTGCGTGGTGGTGCTCTACCAGCACCCGCCGCTAGAGGCCGCTGGAGCGCAGCGCGGCCGCTGGGTCATCCGACGCCGAGGCTGTGGGAGTGAAAGGAAGAATGGCTTGAACAAGGAAAACACATATCTCACAGGAAGGCACTGCGCTGTTTTTTAAGTTTTGTTTGAATTTGTTTAGACACAAAACGCGGAACGACTGCCCTTTCGACTCGGGGGTGTTTTCTCTCGGGCAATAGATCACATTTTTTTGATTCTCGGGGAGATTTCCAAGCGGCTGACCTGACATCCAAGAAGAGGCTAACGTTAGCCTAGTGCGCTAACAACAACAGCAGGCCCCGCAGCTCTATTGTCCCTCGCCTCACCCCCCGATCGCTTCGTTTATTTCCTCAAGCCTCCCAAACAAAGCGTGTGCTTCGTATCCTCGGTCTCGACAGCGGTAGTCACTGTCATCCCTGTATCTGCTGTCTGTTTTATCTGCTGTCTGTCATTCGGGACTGGCCTTCGTACAGGAAGTACAGTACACTGCCCCCCCATACGATCACATCCGTCGTACTAACCGGATACATCGCTAATCGTATCTCCACTCCCCCCGAAAGACGCCAAGGCAAGTGGGTGAACATGTACGCACCCCCGGGCCCCGCTGTCACCGGCGGCCGGAGGCGGAGAGGCGGCACCTCGCTGCCCAAGCAGCCGGAGCGCAGCCTGGCGTCCGCCCTCCCCGGAGCGCTCTCCATCACCGCGCTGTGCACCGCCCTGGCGGAGCCGGCCTGGCTCCGGATCCACGGGGGCACCTGTCCGAGGCAGGAGCTGGGGGTAGCAGACGTCTTGGGGTATATCGATCCCAAGCTCCTGAATGGTGAGAACTTGAAGAACCACAACCCGGTGACATGGCGACACCGGATGGGGAAGTGTGTGAAGTCTGTGGCCCGTTTCACATGGTGTAAACAAAACTTGTCTTGTTTCTTTCCTGTCTTCTTTCTCTCTAGATTATTGTGTGAACCCCCAGACTATCTTATTGCTGAGGGTCATTGCTGCCTTCTGCTTCCTGGGCATTCTGTGCAGTCTGACCGCGTTCCTTTTAGATGTTTTTGGACCCAAACACCCGGCGCTCAAGATCACACGCAGATATGCCTTTGCCCACATCCTCACAGGTATGACACCCACGGTCTCGGTCTGATTGACAGATATTGACAGAAATCACAAAGGCCTTATGGGCGACTTAGACTACATGATAGGATATTTTCAGGAGTTTTGTTGAATCTTTAGTTATCTGACCTCTAAGTAAGTCATATTTTGACGATCTACTGTATTGACATTTAGTTAAACTAATAAAACATTAAAGACAGTTCCTAACATGTTCTGTTTATTGTGTGTGAAGGCAGAATCAGTCCAAATCAGATCAAATGGTTTAATTTGCATCACTGTACAACCAAACCCTAAGCCGTGACCTCACTGTCCCTCTCCTCCGTGTGTCTCTCGTGTCCACCTCCAGTATTGCAGTGCGCCACGGTGATCGGCTTCTGCTACTGGGCCTCGGAGCTCATCCTGTCACTACAGCAGCAGCACAAGAAGTACCACGGCTCGCTCATCTACGTCACCTTCGCCATCAGCTTCTACCTGGTGGCGGGCGCCGGCGGGGCCTCCATCCTGGCCACGGCCGCCAACCTGCTCCGTCACTACCCCACGGAGGAGGAGGAGCAGGCGCTGGAGCTGCTGTCGGAGATGGAGGAGAGCAGCGACACCTACCCCGCCGACTATGACATTGCCAATCAGTTCCAGCCGCCGCCGGCGTACACGCCGTGATGCGCCCGCCCTCCTCCTCCTCCGACCCCTCTCTCTCTCTCGCTCTCTCGCTCTCTCCAACTCTCTCTCTCGCCTCGACCCCCGACCCCCGACCGCGCTCCAACGGAGTCGTCTGTTCTGTCTTATTAACACACGCTTCTCTATGAGCACCGCTTTTCTTTTAGTTTAAATCCGGCCTCTTCAGACCCGACCGGCGCTGCCCCGTGCAGAGCGGTGCGTCCTGGTCCCACGGTTACCCAGTGGACGTGGTGTTGGCGTTGTCTGCAATGAACACACCGCGCTCGGAGAGAGCGCACGTGTCCATTGATTGTAGGCTCGGGTGCATGAAAACTTAAAAAGTGTCAGCAGGAAATCTCGGAGAGTTTTAATTGACATTTCCTTTTGCTTTCACCCGTGGAGCTTTTTTTTTTTTTTTTTTTTTTTTAGGGATGTGCATGTAAATTGCGGTTGAGATTGGGTGCTTACATGTAAAGCAAAACTAAAGTAGGTGAAGTTCCGTGTGGACGTGGATCATCCCATCATAGTTAATGGAGTGGGTGTAGTAAGTCACAGCCAGTTCAATGCCAAATTGGGAAGCCGGGCGGGTCAGCCACAGTGCTAGTGGACGGTTGGAGCATTCAAGAGTGTAATTACTTTTGAATTTTTTTATATGCTTGCTGTGTGCTTGATTTGACTTTGCTGAAATGACTCTCATTTCTATATTTCGTTTAATGGTCATTTTAATTTATTCATTTTGCTGTCTCTAGTGCTGTACATTTTATTTCCCCTTTTCTCCGTAGATATGTTTTTTTAGTTTTATTTAATCAGTGATGTGTTTTGAGACGGAACAAGGAAATGAACTGATGTTTTAGACGATGCGGGACAGGTTGTACGTGTTGGTGGTGTTGTAGCATGTCTTGTTTCTTTTATAGTACAGCTGATTCAATTTGATAAACTTTTGGGGTAATAATAACAAAGGATGTGTTTGTGTGGTATTTTTTTTATAACCGATACGGTCATGGTTCACTAGAATTGTCCGACGCAAAATGACATTTTTATGACGGAAGGAAGCAGTCAACCTGCCCTGTGACAACACAATGAATCATCTATTCATTTGGCTCAAGTTCTGCCTGGGTGGTAAATGTGAATCTCATTGGAGGTTAAAAACCAAGGCCTAGAATTGTGTATAATGTAATGATACTTGTGACATGTTTATAATTTGATGCCATTTCTGCATTCTGTTAATTAAACTTCCTATAGTTCTAAAGTGTTAAAGTTTTTAAGTGTACAACATGGTGGACTGCTGAATTATACATGACAGAGGACAATAAAGTGAATGCCAAATTCCACCATCAGATGCCATTCATGGTTACACCGGGGCAAAGTAAGAGGAATCCCATAGGATCCTTAACATTGTAATGTTAAGGATCACAGTGCCTTGGAGTTGCTTCGGATCAAACCGGTTAACACAGCCTGTTGGCACTTGTGTGGAACCGGGTATTTCAAGGTGCAGTCTAGACAGTGGTGACGGAACAAGGCATTAAAGCGAGTAAGAGCCTTACATCTAATAGACTTTAAAGGGCATATAGAAGTGAGGCCACATCCAGCCACTGGTGTCACCCTGTGTAAAACACAAAGTTAAAAACTTAAGTTCTAGTGGCTTTCAGATGCTATGTCAATGTGAAGATATGAATGATAATATCCAACAATCACAATGGATCTCTTAGTCAGTGACGGAAGACATTCCAGACATCAGTAGGAACTCATGACACATTTTCACAATGAACATGCCAGCAGTCTGACATTAATAACAGAATACGCTTGAGTAAATATAGAATTGAACGAGGACGTAATACATTAATTAGTAAACATATACGTTTCATATGCATTTATTTGTTGGTGTACCTTTGCAACAAAAGCATATAGTGAAGCAAGAAATTCAACCAAAGAAAGGTGAGCTAATCATTTTTAATTAATTGGAGGACCAAACAAGTGATTAATAGCGGGGAGGTGTAAAGGAAGGTCGCGGGTCAAGCTGGTCAAAGAAGTCATGACTGATCCTCGAAAGTCTGGACCATGAGGCCATAGGCTGAGGCAACGTCACCTGGCCAGAGGTATAAGTACATCCTCGACCGGTCGAGGCTGTTAGCTTCATTGCAATTCAACGCCTCCAGGCTTCCACCTTACACCCAGAGACTTTTAAACTCTAAAAGTTAGCGCTCAGCCATGCTCGCCAGCCGTGCCATCCTCTCGAAACAGACCCTGAACGTGCTCGCACGTCAGCCTGCATGCTTCGTGCACCAAGGAGACTACGGCAACTGGGGGAACTCCAACATCGCAGTGGTGAGTGTACTGGCTCAAGATGGGAAGTAGGCTGCAGACTGGTATCAGGTGCCATGGGATTTTGTATATTTTTTTAAACCACATCCACTTCTACTTCAGGTGTTCTCAGGATGCGGCTGGTGGGACGGCACTGATGTGCATGAGGCCGTATAGTGAGTACCGTACCCGTTACCAAGTTACTGTGTTCTACCGTCATAGTTAACCAAATATAACAGTAGGCCTACGATTGTTTTGCAGCACTATGTATCACCTGAGCCGTAACGGGGCGCGCTTCCAGATGTTCGCCCCCAACCAGCAGCAGATGAACGTGATCGACCACATGAAAAAGCAGCCTGCGTCTGGAGAGAACAGGTAGGCCAGTAGACCTCGCTTGTTTTAGGTCACATAGACAATTATACGTCTAAAAAATACTAATATTACAAAGGAGTGTAGTACCTCCAGTGATCTAAATGTTGATGTTGTACTCGATTAATTACAAAACACAGTATATATGATTATTTTTGGCCCTTGCGTAGGAACATGATGGTGGAGGCTGCGCGTTTCAGCCATGGCCAAGGACAGATGCAAATGCAGGACCTGTCCAGGCTGGACGTCAGCTCCTTTGATGCGATCATCTTCCCCGGTGGCCATGGCATCACCAAGAACCTGTGAGACACGAGGGGTTCCCCTGAGGCCCTGGCTCTATTTCATTACGTAAAAACATATGCAGTTATGCAAATATATTTAAATTTAGTTAAAAGGTGACGATTTTTTTTCAATCTTTCTCTCTCTCTCTCTCTCTCTCTCTCTCTCTCTCTCTCTCTCTTTCTCTCTCTCTCGCTCTTCTCTCTCTCTCTCTCTCTCTCTCTCTCTCTCTCTCTCTCTCTCTCTCTCTCTCTTTATATATCTCTATATATATATAAAGCATATATCAAGCTAAAGTTTGAGTGTTTGCTACAGTGTACTAATATTACGACGAGCTGACCCGTGCTTTGCATTCCTCAGCTCTTCCTTTGTGAAGGAGGGGAAAGACTGCAAGCTCCACAGCGATGTGGACAAAGTACTGAAGGAGTTCCACCGCAACCGCAAGCCCATCGGGTAGGCCCTGTGGTCATTCTCACCATAGAAATATGATAGGATTCTAACCTACAGCCATTATGGTGCGTGGGGCCTGAGGATTTGTTTGAGACAGTATTTCGTTGTTTTTGCAGATGTTTTACATTTAAAGATTGTTGACAAAGGCCCACTTACCCTGAGACAACCTCCTCGGTTGTGTGGATTGTTTTCAGAATTCAGATTTATTATTATGGAATATTATGGAATAACCTTAGGGAATTGATCCTGTTTGATCATTTTTGTGAAAGAAATATTTATTTTAGCAACCATTGGTAACATGAATGAAGGAAATCTGCAAACCAAATGATTTTCAGACACCTGTCCTTACAGCGCCCTTCTCCTGGCCAGACAGGGATCATGGGTATGATAGTTATTTCAACGTTTCCGGGGCACACCGAGAGCCGGGCAGGGCAGTGTGCCTAAGGGCCTGCCAATGACATCCTACTGGGGAAAAGTACTTCTGTTGAAATGTTACAAGGGATCGGAAACCAGCTAAGCCAAAATCACTTCACCCAAAAATCAGTGTAGCTCTGAGCCAGGATCTGAAGAGACTTTAGCTCAACCAGGCTTAATGTCTTCTGTATTTAGGCGGACACTGCATGATTGTAATGACTTTATACCCACTGCCAGCTCTGGAAGTTGGCAGTCCCCTTCTACTGCAAGCAGTGAAAAAGTCTTTGGTCCAAGTCGTATTGTAACACATAATAAATATCAATGTACCTGGATAATTATATATTTGTATTATAAAAAAACACAAACTCTACAGTACCATTTAAAATAACAAGGATTATCTACGATTTCAGGGTTAATAAAACAAACATCAAATGGATATGCAAATATAAGTGTAAGCCGTAATAATGTGCAATAACATGGGAACATGTTATCCCAGGCAAGTTGTCCAAAAGGGGCTCCATGTGAAATACCTTTTTAACATAACGACTACTCTCAATGCTTGTTGCTGAATGTGTTTCCAGAAAGACGTCTTCTTATTCTTTCTCATCCTCCTTCCCGGTGAATGTGTTTCGTCCCCCAGCCTCTCCAGCATGGCGCCCATGCTAGCCTGCAAGGCACTGCCCGGCATCGAGGTGACCATGGGTTACGAGAAGGACGAGAACTCCCGCTGGGGCAATTGGCCCCACACCAGCATGGTGCAGGCGGTGAAGGGCATGGGAGCTCGCCACACCGTCCGTGAGCCATACATATCCTTTAAAAACAAACCAACCTCATAAAAGAAACTCTGAATCTGAATCTGAATCTGAATGTCCTTGAGCGACCGTAAGTTTGTAAGTCAGTGGTATTTGTACGCAGCCCTTTTCGGGCCCCACACTCTGTGTGCGGCTCTTGGCTGCAATAAGCCGGCCCCAGACACAAGTCTCTGGCGCTGCTTAATGTTCCTGAGTCAGCAGCCCGGTGGCTCGGTCGGGGTTAGAGGGACAGGTGGTGGTGGTGGCGCGGCCCGCTGCCAGCCACAGAGTAGCAGGCTTCCCACCAAGTCAGTGTTTCTGGCCCGGGATCCGGCTGGTGTGGCCGGTGCTACTGCGACCCTGCCCTGGACCATGAGCAATATGGCGGGCTCATTTCTTAAAGGTGACATATTATACCACCAGGTGTGAGTGTGAATAGCCGTTACAAGCCGTTTTGAAAATCTGCCTCTTCTGACGTCACAAGTGGGCATGTCCAACTAGATGTGTGCTGGATGGATCAGTCTACCAGCCTACCCAGTGGACTGTAGCAAACGTTAATCATCTATCCGTCATTAATCTAGGTGGACACGCCCACTTGTGATGTCAGAAGAGGCAGATTTTCAAAACGGCTTGTAACGGCTAATCACACTCCCACCTGGTGGTATATTCACCTTTAAAGAAAAACGACTATGAACTACTTACTTTTCGCTGTCTCAATCAGTGAATTGCTCAATTCAATAGTAGACTCAATTCAACCGTGGTTGAACCGTCAGTTATAGTGTGTGGCTTTGAAGGCCAAATGCTTCGTAACGTTATGCTGTGCATTTTCTGCACTCAGAAATATATATCTCACAATATACCGTATCTCATAGTTCCTGCGTTGACCTTGACTATAGCTGCATCACGAGGCCTATGTGGACGAGAAGAACAAGGTAGTCAGCACCCCTACCTTCATGTGGGAGACGGAGTACCACTACCATTACATCTTCGATGGCATCGGAAACATGGTGAAGCACGTGCTGCGCATGTCTACCCAGTGAGCTCAGACGGGAAGCCTGCATTTAGGGAGATAAGTCAAGCGCAGATGGCATCGATGAGCCCCGGATTTTCAACAAGCTACTCAAATTGTTATTGGCTATTTGGAATATGATTCAACGTGGTAGTGTGGAGAATGACTTTAGCGTCTTGATGTTAGAGTTGAAATAGAATATTCCTGTGAACGTTCATGAAATGACTGATTGGTATAAAGGCTTTCGTTGAAAATCAAGCCACTTGTTGTCATGTTTCACACACAAACACGTCTGAGTCTGTTGCGTTCAATATAAGTCACTTTATTTACTATAACATGTACAAAAAATAACAAAACAGCCAGGTGACAGAATATAAAACTTTCCAGTTTGTACAAAACAGCCAAAATATGCATAACTAGAAACATCTGCTCCAAGTGAACTTCTCTTGGTGGATCAGTACAATGTAAAAATGTATTCCTGAACAGTATATAAAAGAATGTATTTCATTTAACAAAATCACTCCTGGTCACTGAAGTCCACCAAATAAAGTAGGCTTCAAATGTACATTTTTGTCATCGCAAATAATAAAAAGGCATAGGGGGAGGGGCTACAAAATCATTCAAGTTATGATGGAGACTTCAAAAACTCAACCAAACATATTCTTACAGTGTTTTCTTTGAACAGTAGAGTACATTGTAAACATTGTTTGCCTCCTTAAACCATCGCAATAAATACATGGAAATCCACAATAAACCATCAATCATGCAAATGTATCAAAACGTTATCATAAACATTCAAATAATATGGTTTCCTGTTAGAATCATTCTTCAATTGACTGTTGCCTCTTTATGTTTATTAAAAGGTAAGGCCATAATATTCCCCATATGTTTCAGAAGGAATCGTTCCAATTTTCAAGTTTCATATTTTGTTTAAATGAGTACGGTTAAGATGGAATAAAATAATGTTTTCTCTTCTGACAAATTGCTGAATATTTACAGGCAGAGTTGACGTCAGGATAAACACATATCTGTACATAGGGTGTCTACAGGGCCCGGGTATAAACATTTGTACATTCTTTAACAATTAAAAAATAATACAGGTGTTATGTATTTCTATGGGACCGTTTAATTAATGTGGGAAGAGGTCACAGAGGGTTAAAAGACTATATTGGTAAAATCGTAAAATTATAATTACCGTGTATTTTTGAAGATCAAATTGTGAATGACTATTTCATTGCCAAATAGTTTTATCTTATTGTGTATCATATTCAACTTCAAACGTTAATAACAAAATATGTCCACTGTCATTAGATCAGAAACACATACATCATTGCAGATGCAGTTATTTTACAATATTTTAAGTTTGATCAATTCATTTTACACAAAAAACTTAATTTTTCAGAGATACAGAAATGCACCTAAGTGCTTTTAAAAAGCATACTGTTTGAAATTCAGTTTAGGTTGTGGACTTGTCTTTCTTAAAGGGCCCTCTGTATATGATTGTCAATGTGGACCAAATGGCACAAGAAACAATGCTGCCAGCTTCTTGTAAAACATGAAATCAAATATAAATCTAAAGGCATCGGAGACTAATACCGTGGGTGAAAAATACTGATACATTCTTTCACACCGTTGCATCGCGATCGATGATCGCAGTGAGGTGTAGAAATGCATCTTGTAGATCGAAAGAATAACTTGGACTTTGTCAGTAACAAAGCATAAATTAGAGGTAATATAGTTTTGATTTCATCAGTAAAAAAGGCAGTATAAAAAGGTCACAAGTTACAAATAGCTGGGATGAGATGTGAAGTCCTGCACCGCGGTTGTCTTCTGTGCTATGAAACAATGGCTATTTGGTTGGTTTTTCAGAAGTCCCTGTGAAACAGAGAGAAACCCACATGAGTCAACTCAATAAGGAAACGCCTGTGATCCAATAAGCACCATTCAAACCATCCTTACGCCTTCACTTGATATCCACAAAGTCACTGATACAACAACGATGTAAATATAACATGCACGGGGACACAGGGAAGACGTGCAAGGAGAGAGGGGTGAGAGGGGTGAGAGGGGTGAGAGGGGTGAGAGGGAGGATCAGGCGGGGGGACGGGACGGACCAGGATGCTACAGCAGGGCGGAGCCGGAGTCAGAGTCTGACTCGGGGTCGGGGGTGAGGCGGGCCTGGCGGGAAGCGGTGGTCTCCAGAGCCTGCATGTACTCCTGGTACTCCAGGCGGAGGGCCTTGAAGCGCGCCTCACTTAAGGGGCCACGCGGGTCCGAAGCTGGCGGGCTGAGTGAGGATGGAGGGCCTGGGGGAGGGGTGAGCGACACGTGATGCATGGATGGGGCACGACCACGTACAATGTTCACAACCAACCACGGCACAGCGGGACATGCGGCAGCTAACCATGAAGCACGACACTCACATGCGGAATGAGGGGAGCGGCTCATTAACAAACAGCCGGCATCACTGGCAGGTTGACGCTCACCTTGTCTTTTCTGGTCCCGGGGGCCATGAGTCTGATCGTAGCTGAACACCCCCCCGCCGGTGCCTGCCCCCAGCGGGGACCGATCGCAGCTCATGGCCTCCAGAACCTCGGCATCCGCACCGGGATCCACAGAGTCCCACTCATAACTCTCATCTACTGACGTGTTCCTTCTAACGACAGACACAACACAACAGGTTGGTGAGAACAGGGCAGAAAATGACAAAAACGACACGACAAATGAGTCTGAAAAACTGAAAAGAGAGACGAGTGTGGTTAATGCAAGAAAACCATGGCAACATAAACGGAAACCCTTCAGCCGAGGAAGACCCCCCCCAGAGAGGTCTGCAGCTATGGGTCCGAGGTGCGGCGCCGCTTCACCTTTTCGCTCTCCTCTCGCGGCGGTCCGTCGGAGCTCGGGGTCGCTCGCTCTCCTCCGTGGTCTCCGGGGAGCTGAGCAGCGTGGGCGTGATGGACAGGGACTGGCGGAGGAAGCCGGCGCTACCCCTGCCGCTGCTTTGGCTGGCGTAGCTGGTCCGGCCCCCCTCCCGTGCCTCCCGATACTCAGGCTCCCCTGCCCTCGCCGGCGGCCGCTCGACCGCCTCTCGCTGGCCGTCGGCCTGCCCCGCTGGCAGGGGGGCGAGGTGTGGCGAGGGCCAGCTGTTGCCTCTGGGTAGGAAGGAGCGAGGGGGGCCCATCCTGGGGTCGATGGCTCGCACCGGTTCCCCTCTGGGGAAGTGTCTGTACGGCGGCTGCGGCGGCGGGATGGGGGAGGTCATGGGGACGTATTTGAGCGGAGCGGCCCTCGGGTTCTCCTGGTACGAGACAGGCCACCTGGAGACCTCTGGGAAAACCGTAGTATGCCTGCGGGGATCTGAGGGCTCCATCCTGGCGTGGACCGAGGCGGATCTGGGAGGGTACATGGGGTAGTTGAGGTAGGGAGAGTTCGCTGGAGGTCTTTGGGAGGGGTGAAGCCTTTCCAGGTTCTCAAAGCTCGGGCGCCTGGGTGGAATGTACTCCGTCCAGGTGGGGCCCGGTCGATGAAGGTAGGATGGAGTGCGACCCAGACTACAGGACTTGAGTCGGACGTCAGGGTGGGGGAACTCGTCCCAGTAACACCTCTCCGAGATGTACGCCATCGGGCTCTCAAAGTGTTCCCATCTTTGTAAACTGATGGATTTCTTTAAGAAGGGACTAGGGTGTCCCATGCCTGAAAGAGTCCTACAGGGGCCTATGCTCAATGACTTCTTGAGGAACGGCACAGGGGCTTGACAGATTCGCGATGCGATATTGTTGCTGTTGATTCTCTTGGAAGAATGTCTTTCAGGTGGTTCCGGAACCACATGTCTATCATGTGGTAAGGGGATAGAGTACCGTTCTGGTGGTTCTGGAACCACATGTCTATCATGTGGTAATGGAATAGAGTATCTTTCTGGCGGTTCTGGGACAGCATGCCTTTCACGTGGTAACGGAATAGAGTACCTTTCAGGTGGTTCTGGGGCTGCCTGTCTTTCAGGTTGTACAGGGATAGAATGTCTTTCAGGTGGTTTTGGGACAGAATGATAGCCTTCTACAAAGCTCTGTGAGTGCCTTGAGACGATATCTGCCACACCTTTAGCTGCATTCAACAACGTGTGTGAACTGGAGGCGAGCCTAGACTGCGGCCACTCTGGGCTTTTGGTTCTTCTCCCAAAGATAAGCTGCGATTTCTCATAGTACAGCTGTTTGCTCGTTTTTTCCGGATTGGGCGATTGTGATTTAGACCTACCCAAAGTTCGCCCCTTGAGTGATGAATCCCTGACTTCCGAATGACTTGAGTATCTAAAGTCAGGCTTCCTATTTACATCTAAGCTTGCCTCTGCCGCACTCACAGGCCGTACGTCATCCACAAACGACACCGCCTTGTGGACTGGTTTTGTTTCCACGCTGTCCTTACAATGGACCTCCCAGTTTCTTGGGACTACATCTGGCTTAACCACCACAGTCTTGAGTTGTGAACTTTGCCGGCTGCTGTCAGCGAGTTCACTCTCTTCCGCAGGTTCATCCACGCTCATTTCAATGAAACCTGGAAGGCTGAGATATTCCAGAATGGCACTTGTCTGCACCAGGGACTTTTGGCTAGGTGAGGCTGAGCGCCTCACGTTGAAGACATCAGACATTCTAGGGACTGAGAAGTGCGACTGGTCACTCTCACACTCCTCTACAATAGTGAGCGGAGAAATGACGCTTGGACTTTCCGAGAAAAGACACTTATCACTCCTCCGGGAACGCGCTCTCACGCCCTCCTTCTCCAAATCGGTGTTAAACCCTGAACTAAGGTGCAGACGCTTTCCGTGGTCTTCTCTGAGATTGGCCGGTGCCCCTCGCTCACTGTGTTCATAGGATGAAGACAAATAATGTGAGGAACCAGATTCCTTCCTGTCAGTGACGTCCAGTGCGTCCGACCGACTGTATAGTGCAACAGCAGCCGTATAAGGCAGAGCAGGCGGACCTGCTGGGGGGGACCTGATCTCTCGCTCTGCAGGAGAAGCTCTGTGGCCGGCATCCCAGTGCTCTGTGGGTGTTTTGGACCTCACAGCCCCCTGCCTCTGATTCGTCCAGCCCGCATCAGCCAGGGACCTTCTGGGGCCTAAATCAGCCTCCCTGTCTGGGCTTCGCGACCTCCCTCTTCTTGTCGTTCCCAGACAGAGGATGGATGAGCTTTCTGAGGCAACGCTAGACGAGAGCATGTGCAGGGATGTGTTCTGCGTGGCCGGGGAGTGTGAGGATTCATCCGCCAGAGAGTCCTCCGTAGTTTCATGAACGTCCTGGGTGGGAGAATAAGGTCCTCGCTTTGGGGTATCTCGCGGGCTTCGCACAGGAACAATGCTGGTTGGGGAAGTCACAGGGCTTATGTCCCACTGTATGTGGGAGGAGGGGAGTCTATCCATAGGGCTGCTGGTGCTTCCGAAATAGCAGGCCTTCCTGAAGTCGGAAACCCGGTTCGTCTGGCCCGTGGGACGGTGCTTTTGTCTGAGGGTAACGTCCTGTAGTTTCCACACAGAGTCCTCCTCTGACTCAGGCACCTCTCTGTGAGGACTGCTGGCCCTACCAGACTGAGCATCTCCCCCTGCCCACCCCTTAGTCCTCTGGCTACCTGTGTAGGCCTTTAGCTGCTCCTCCATCTCCTCCCTCTCTTTGGCCAGCTTGAGACACTTGGCCATACTGTCCTCCTCCAGTTCACTGTCAAGTCTCGAGACCAGCGTACTGCCGTCGGTCAGCTGGCTCTCCCTCTCCATAGGCTGATAGCGTGAGTGGCTCGGCTGGTCCGCGTCCCTCTCCAGTCCCAACGCTCTCCTGCCGAGAACCGGGAGGAGGTCATCGGCGTTGGCCGGAAGGCAGTACCTCCTCGTCGATCCGTTGGTTCTCATCTCACTGTTGTCAGAGTAGAAACTGGCTCTCTCCAGGAGGGCTTCGGAACCCTGCTCATCGTCCGAGTAGAAGCAGCCGTGTCGAGAGAAGTTCCTCGCCATGGCCTTCACTCTGCCCGGAGAGGAGGGAGGCCGGCTAAGCTCGGCCACGTCCACGGTGAGGGGCGAGTCTTTCCTCTCGTCCTTCTCCGAGCTCAGGACACTGGACTTGGGGGAGTCCCTGAAGGACGTCCGGTTGCTCCCCGCGCCGCTGGCCCCGCCGTTGCACTGCACGATGACGTTCTTCATGTTCTCATCGCTGGGGGAACTGGAGCCTTCCGGCAGGGGCTGGACCAGAAAGCGTCCGTCTGGACCCCGGCAGATGGACTCCAGACCGGCGGACGAGGGCGCCTGACACCCCAGGTGGCTCTCGAAGAGGGTGTAGTGGGGAGGGGGGGAGGCGTTGGACAGGAGCTGTTTCTTCTGGTCCTGGTACTCCCCGCGGCTGCCTTTGTCGAAGGTGGAGCGGTCCGACTGCGAGGCGGACGAGCTGGGAAAGAAGGGCAACGCGGGGCAGAGCTTCAACTTGAGGATGCTGTCTGGGCTTCTGGGAGGCCGGCGAGATCTGTGACACAGGAGGAGAGACATCGGAGGATTAGCGGCAGAAACACCTTCAGCGAGCATGGGCTTTGTGGACATAAACAATGCTAATGTTTCCGTGGGTGGATATTTGTTTGACATTGGTCTTGATACGTACTCTGGAGATGTGGTCCTCTGGAAGACCGAGTGGAGATCTGGGAAGGCAAAGTGTTTGTTGTTATTGTACACCGTTGTATACCATGATGTTGTACACAATAACGCGACAGGGACATTTCTCCATGGTTCTTGTCTTTACCGTGTCTCCTCTTGATGCGTCGTTTCTGCCTCCGGTGGCTCATGAAACAGGCGGTCACCAGGGCCAGGACGATGGCCATGAACAGGAAGCACACTCCCCCGACCACTCCGGCCAACAGCGACTGGGGAACGTACTCCAGGAAGCTGGCCCGTATCGGGTACATCTCCATCCCTGTGAGTCAGAAGAAGCCCACCCATTTGTATTCTACTGATTCTAAATATATATATATAGATTTATATAGATTTATATATAAACAATTATTACCCAAAAACGTATGAATCTAAATTTTTATACTTTTTTCTATTTTACTATATATATATATAATAAAAAAAAGTATATATATATATATATATTTTTTTGTTAGTATAATTTGTGTAAATAATTATCACAAGTCTAGATACACATTTCACAATTTCACAAAAATATATAGGCCTATATAAATATTTATAAATATATATATAAAAAACGATATATATATAAACAAATATAAATATAGGCTATATATATATATATATATATATATATATATATATATATATATATATATAAAAACTAACCAATGTTATGTTTGTATGTTTGTATAAACATACAGCCCTATATTAAAGGCTGGCCCTTGATGAAAGGAAGTGTGTTTGTTGACATTGTTTGGTGCTGTTGTAAACCCTTTACCTGCGGTCGACACGTTGACAGACTCACTGGGCACGCTAAGGATCTTCAGACTTTGAGACAAAAGCCTCAGGTCATAACTGGAGTCCTGCACGAGAAAGACGGCAGAGAGAGAGAGAGAGAGAGAGAGAGAGAGAGAGAGAGGTATGAAGGATTAAACCTCTACAACCAAACACAATACCCATTAGCGAGGTCAGTATCCATTCTAGAATAAAGGAAATGAAAAAAAAAAAAGGCAGACGGATGAAAACGATGAATGATGAAACACGCGCGCACGTGTGTGCGTGTGTGTGTGTGTGTGTGTGCGCGTGTGTGTGTTGCAATAAACAAGAGCTAACCCTGAGCAGGCCTTGCACCAGCATGTCCGTCTGGCTGGCTCCCACGTCGCTGCTGAGGACCAGCCACTGGCCCTGCCCCCGGCGCGCCTGCAGCACGTAGCCCGTCAGGGGCGCGGCCGGGGCCTCCGGGGGCGCCCACTGCAGCAGCACGCCCTGCTCCGTCCGGTTGGCCAGGAGGAGGGTGGGCGGGTCCAGCGGGGGCAGGGTGAGGACCACCAGGGGGGCTTCCGTCGGCACCGCTGCGGCGGGAGAGACTGGAGGTGAGGTCACGCGTGAGGTTCAACACACAGAGGCTACAGACTGAGACAGAGGCGTAGGGGTCGTGTCTCGCTGCGGCACCGACCTTGGGTCCGCACCGAGACGATCTCACTGAAGGGCCCGGAGCCCAGCTTGTTTTGGGGCAGGACGCTGAACTGGTAGTTGGTGGCGGCCAGCAGGCCGGTCACCAACAGGTTGTCCTTGGAGGTGGGCACGGGCAACGAGGCCCATTCGTGTTTGCCTCTGGACGCCTGCTTCACCCTGGTAGAGGAGGGAGGATACGGGAAACGTCAATGAAAGGACAATGACAGAATTGCAAGGGCAAAGTTGTCTTGTTTAATTTGTGGGGGCGGACTTATGGGGGGAAACTACGGACCAGACGGTGAACTTCTGGGAGAATCCCCCGTCGAAGCCGGCCGTCCAGGAGACGTTGGCCTGGTTCATCTCAGCCGTGACGGAGACAGAGGTGACTGCATGGGGGCTGGTGCCTGAGGGGACAAACAAACAAGAGGTTTGTCTAGACTCGGTAACACTTTGGAATGGATCCAAGGACAGAACATGAATTTGGCAAATGAAACAGTAAATAAATCTGTCAAAAAAACAAAAACCGAACCACAGACCTCACAAATCAACTGTGTTTGGATTCTGATTTAAAGGCAGTAATTAAAACCTGGATGAAGTACTTTTTCTCATTAACCTTCAGTTTTAAAAGTGGAGGAGAATAAACGGTTTATAGAGATAAATCCTCTGGATAGATTGGCTCAGTTTTATTCTTGAGAAACTTGTTTGTTCACATATGTTTGAATGGAGTAAATAACTGCAGTAGAAAATACATCGTCAGACCCATTCATAAATGCTTATTAGTCTGTAACCCCTCGTTAACTTTTGATTTCCAAGGGGCTTCATCAACGGAAACAGACCTACAACCAATCAGAGCAACGAAACGTGTGACATCAACGTCGCTCCCATAGGGGCGCTCCACTGTACATTCATCCTATTAAACCCGCACCCACATTAGATGAATGATTGTGATGGGTCTGAACAGGCGTGGGTCTGAACAGGAGATGAGCCGGACGCAAATACCAGCTTAAACAAAACCTGAGCTCTCAGATTCGTCTTGTTCCCAGGATAGATCTAAATCCCGGAATTTGGCATGCGGGCAAAAAAAGACAAAATAACCACAGTTCCACCACAAGATGGCGCTGCTCCCCAGGTTTGACTTGGTTGTTTCTCACTGAGTCAGCGGCCGAGCCGCGGTCGGGCGGTCCGTCCCACTCACCCAGCGCCATGACCAGGGTGCCCGCGCTGACCGTGGCCACGTGGTTGGTGGCCAGGCACTCCCAGCCCCCGTGGTGGTCCTTGCTCAGGGGCTGCAGCAGCAGGGAGCCGTTGGCCAGCACCATGTAGGGGGAGCGTGGGAGCGGTCCGATCTGGGGACCACAGCAGACGTTAGGTGGTGTGAGGGCGGACGTCCCGTGGTGGTGCAGTAGGACAGTAGTGAGTGGATGAAGAGAGGCAGTGGCTCAGGAGGTGGAGCAGTTGACGCGTAACCGGAAGGTCGCTAGTTTGATCCCCGGCTCCTCCTAGCCGTCGAGGTGTCGAGGTGTCACTGAGACGAGAAACCTCCTCACCCTGACTGCGATCGCCCTGCGTGGTTGACACCACCGTCGGTGTGTGTGGGGAGTGTTGAGAAAAGTGCACGTAGGTGTTCTCTGAACCCACCTTGCTCCAGGTGATGTTGGGGACGGGGTCCCCTTTAGCCTCACAGGGGATGAGCAGATCCCGGCCCACCTCCTGCAGGTACTCGGCCCGGGGGGTCACTCTGAAGGCAGGGGGGTCCTGGACAGAGCATGTGGTTTTTTTTTTAGGGGTGGGGGAGAAAACTGATTCATGCGAGTGGATGCGTTATGTGGAAAAAGACAATATTTTAAATATTGCAAACCAATGTAAAACTGGCTTAGAATAATCCACTGAATGTAATCTTAGTGGAAGCATTAATGGTACCGTCCTGCAGAGGGCGCTAGAATGTCGCCAATGGTCAATATGCATCGACTACTTTTGTGCTCAACAACATTGACGGATACAGACTGACCTGTAAAACCCCAACTCACACGTTAAACCACACAAAATCGAACAACAGCGCACAACAAAACGTGATCGTATCGCAATATTAACAATATTAATATCCCAATAATAGAATCAGAATAACATTTAGTTTCGGCACTCAAAAAAAACCATCCCTTATCATTTTGTATCTTATATCTTTTGTATCGCTATGATCCACATTGTCCTTAGTGTTGTTCATAAGCTCCCCAGAGAGGCATCAGATCAGGTGGCCTAGCTCTTATAGGAGGTGGAGTACGAGGAGTGACCGTACCTTTAAGATGACCTGGGTGGGGTCCGACCGGCCCATGGTGCCGTAGCTGTTGTAGGCGGTGCAGGTGTACATGCCCACGGCGTTGTCGTTGGCCGTGGTGATGAAGACGGAGCCCTCGGAGTTCACCATCCAGCCGGGGAACTGCACCGGGCCAAACAGGGACACAACATGTGTTTAGTAACAACTCCGCTGATTTCACCGTCTACAAACATATTGGTGCATGTTTTGTTTTTTTTTGTTTTTTTTACATACATTGTCCACGTTTATGTTGTTCCCGTCTTTGGTCCAGTTGACGTAGAGCAGAGGGGGGTCCGCCTGCACGGGGCACACGATGACCCCGCCCATGCCCGACGGCAGGAAGGTCTGCCTGGACATGCGGCCCACCCGCGCAGGGTCTGGGAGGGAGAGGGGGAGACATGGCGGTCAAATACCATTCGACGGGTCCAGGCTGTTGGTAGTGTAAGGTATTGCATCTGGAGTCTCTGTCTCTCTTTCTGCTCCTTTGTTTGTGTGCTGTGAGTGTTTTAAAAGGTGTGAAATCTGCCTTAGCCTGTGTTTAAGTGACATCACAAGTGGCCGTGTCCACCTAGATGTATGATGGATTAGATAAGCAACATCTGCTACAGTCCACTGGGCTGGTAAACGGATCTATCCAGCGTACATCTAGGTGGACACGCCCGCTTGTGATGAAAAGGCAGATTTTCAAACGGCTTCTATTGGCTAATCACACTCACACCTGGTGGCATAATATCCCCCCCTTGATGTTTTCTTTGTTTTTATTGATGTATTTATTCTTGTTGTAAAGTGTCATTTAGTGCACGGAGAAAAGCGCTGTGTAAATAAAACGTATTCTAACACCAATGTCCAGGGAAAGCTGAACGGAATTGTTGGGGGGGGGGGGGGGGGGGTGTGCCGTAGTGGTCGGGCGGGATTGTTGACCGGGGGGGGGGTCTTCTTACGTTTGACTTGGAGGTGGGCGGAGGCAGAGGGAGGAGTCAGGATCCCGTTGGTCGGGACGCAGGTGTAGTTCCCGGCGTCTTCTGGCATCAGGTTAGGGATGAGGAGGGTACCGTCCACCAAGATCTTCACTCTCGTCTTCAGAGATCTGAAGAGGAAGGAGGCGCAATCGTTCATTGTTATCCAATCCATTTTATTACAGTGTTAGAAGACAGTGGCTATGGCTCACGACAAATGCAGTCGCCTTAAAGAAATCGAAAAAAAATAAATTGATTTTGCCTCTTAGCAGACCGGGCGATCGATACTAGGGGTGTAGCGATACACAAAAGTCACGATTCGGTACGTACCTCGGTTTTTAAGTCACGGTTCGGTATGTTTATTTCGGAACAGCAGTTTTTATTATTTTATTTTTATTTAACAATTGGATTTTGATTTGATTTATTAAATTGTATCAAACAAACGCCTTACACAAATGGAAAGGCATCCAATACAATTGAGGATAAAAACACAATAAAGTCCAGGACTTATTTCCATTGTGGTCCTCGACACAAAACATCAGGACAAGACAAGACACTCACAGAGTGTGTGATAATCAATAAAAACTTAAAAAATAATAATAATAATAGTATATATATATATTTTTTTTTTTTCGGTACGTACTGAAATGAAATGTGCATCGAACCGTACCGAAAAAATGCGGTACGAATGAGTGTATGGTTACACCCCTAACCGATAGTGATTCTTGGACTGAGGGGTGCGGGGGGGGGCTCACTCTATGTGGTAGACGTTCTGGCCGTGCTTCAGCCACTCGTAGGTGAGGTTGGAGGGGAAGGCGTCCGCCTGGCACTGCAGCATTGCATCCTGGGACATGTTGAGCGTGGTGTCCCCCGGGGAGATGAGGATGATTGGAGGACCTTGTGTTTCAGACGCAGGAGAGCGAGTGTGTGAGTCATCTCCTTTTATCACCCCACGCAAGTGCAGAGACGACCGGTGCGTGCGGCTGCATGTGCGTCAGCGATAGTGATTCATTCATTGTGTGTGTGTTTGTGTATTTGTGTTTGTGTGTGTTCGTGTGTGTTCGTGTGTGTGTGTGTGTGTGTGTGTGTGTGTGTGTGTGTGTGTGTGTGTGTGTGTGTGTGTGTGTGTGTGCGTGCGTGCGCGCGTGCGTGTGTGTGTGTGTGTGTGTGCGTGTTCATGTGTGTGTGTGTGTGTGTGTTCGTGTGTGTGCGCGTGTGTGTGTGTGTGTGTGTGTGTGTTCGTGTGTGTGTGTGTGTTCGTGTGTGTTCGTGTGTGTTTGTGTGTGTGTGTGTGTGTGTGTGTGCGCGTGTGCGTGTTCATGTGTGTGTGTGTGTGTGTGTGTGTTCGTGTGTGTGTGCGCGTGTGTGTGTGTGTCCGTGTGTGTGTGTGTGTGTGTGTGTGTGTGTGTGTGTGTGTGTGTGTGTTCGTGTGTGTGTGTGTGTGTTTGTGTGTGTTCGTGTGTGTGTGTGTGTGTGTGTGTGTGTGTGTGTGTGTGTGTGTGTGTGTGTGTGTGTGTCTGTGTGTGTGTGTGTGTGTGCTCGTGCGTGCATGTGTATGTGTATGTAGGGTGGGCGGGGCCGGCTCAGTGTTGTTATGACCGGTGCAGGCCACCGGGTGGCACTGTTGACCACGTGTGAGGCGTCAGAACATCCTCCATCATACCAAGAATTCAATTTCTTTTGGTTTGAAACAAAGAATAGAAAGTCAGTGTTGACATGAATCAGGGCATGCATGTGTAATCCCTTCAAGTTCAAAGCCCTGCAGGCCTGAGAGTTCAGCTTAAACTAGAGACTCGTGCTAAGCTAAGCAGGGATTTCGTTCTCTCTCTCTCTCTCTCTCTCTCTCTCTCTCTCTCTCTCTCTCTCTCTCGCTCTCTCTCTCTCTCTCTCTCTCTTTCTCTCGCTCTCTCTCTCTCTCTCTCAGCCCGCTCACCTTTGACCTGTAGCTGGGTGTAGTGAGTCAGGTTCCCCTCTGTGTTGGACACGTGACACTTGTACACTCCCGTGGTGTCTCTGGTGGCCGTGGTTAAAGACAAGGAGCCATTGAGCACCTGGAGGAGGGTCGGGTGAGGGAGGGAGGAGAGAGGGAGGGGGGAGGGAGGAGAGAGGGAGGGGCGTTCAGTCAGAGAACAAGGAGAGAACAAGGAGAGAAGAAAGGCTTTCATCGGGCCCCCGTCGGGCCCAGGGCCCTCGCCTCACAGCCCACCTGGCTGACGATAAACTCTAAGCCTACGAGTTCAGACCGCAGAGTCTCTCGTGCTAAATCGCATACGGACAATATTTACATTTACATTCAGGGCGTTTAGCAGACGCTTTTATCTAACCTTTATTTCACCAGGAAAGTCCCGTTGAGATTAAAAACCTCTTTTTCAAGGGAGTCCTGGCCAAGAGGCAGCAAAAAGGCAGCAAAAGTTACATAAGTTACATAATCACTAGGTTAACCCATCCCCCGTACACAACAAAGACAGCTAGGATAAGATGCTACGCAACTAAGTACTATAACCAAGTACGACATACAATGAGTGTGTACATTAAGTGCCATGACGTACATATACATACAATAAGTGAGAGGGGGTGGGGTGGGGGGGGGGGGTAAGGGGGGGGGGAGGCTATGCAGGGTCAAGGTGAACTCTGAACAGGTGAGTCTTGAGTCTTTTGCAGAAGCTGCTGAGCGATCGATCCACGCAGACTGTTTGTGTAACACAGTCGACCCCCCCCGTCGGTCGCGCCCCCTACCTTGATCTTCTCGTGCCTCACAATGGGGGTCTCGTCCTTGTGCCAGACCACGGTGGGCCGCGGGTTGCCGTGGGCGCCGCAGCTCAGCGTGAGCGAGTCGCCCAGCAGGACCTCCACGTACGCCGGCGGAGTCTTGATGAACACGGGCGGGGCTGCGACACAACAACAATAATGACAATAATAACGACTTGGTTATTTATTTTATAGCGCCTTTCACGATACCCAAGGTCGCTTGACGAAAAAGGGGAGAGTGTTAGGAAGGGGGGGTTAGGGGTCAAATGAGTGAAGAGGAATGTTTTGAGGTGTTTTTTTAAACGCGGGACGGGGCAGAGCCGATGTGGAGTGGTAGGCCGTTCCAGAGTGTGAAGTGGTAGGCCGTTCCAGAGTGTGGAGTGGTAGGCCGTTCAGAGTGAGGAGTGGTAGGCCGTTCCAGAGTGTGGAGTGGTAGGCCGTTCCAGAGCGTGGAGCGTGGCATTTGGACAAACGTGGGCTCCACCAGGGCCCGGACTCGACCCCTGACCTTAGTGTGAGTGCAGCTGTTGAGAGAGGACGCATCAGGGATCACACAGCCCACCTGATCTC
>NC_140275.1:1489261-1501761 GCF_964030765.1 Micromesistius poutassou
CTCTCTCTCTCTCTCTCTCTCTCCGTTTGAAATCACTTGAGTCGCAATTCAAGGTTCACGATTAACCCCAGCGGAAAAGAAAGTCGGCGAAGGCAAACACTTCGCCCACCTCCGCAAACACCAACGGTATTATCATGCCGGTTTTAAGGTTAACCAAGTAAAGCTCCCCTTTGACCCGGCTCCATGACCCCTTTCCTCCACCCCTTGTTAATTATTTTCTTCCGCAAGCCCGTTGCGAAGGCCGCGAGTGCAGTCAAGTGGCGCGGTCTCCACGGGAGGTTTAACCCGGGGGGGTGAGGCACAGGCCGGGGCCAACGAGGTCCCAGCTGCACGGAGAGGAGAGGCGGTGTGCTGCCCTCGCACTGCAGCTAGATTAAGAACCTTCAGATCCTCCTAGAAACCCAAAACACTTCACTTTTTTATAGCGTTCGCTGAAGTCTTTGTGGGACGTAAATGGTCGACGGACTGCATTCATACAGCGCTTTTATCCAAAGCACTTTACGATATTGCCCGACATTCACCCATTCATGGACACATTCACACACCGACGGCGGAGTCAACCACGCAGGGCGACAGCCCGCTCGTCAGCAGCAGTCAGGGTGAGGGCGTCTCGCTCAGGGACACCTCGACACTCAGCTAGGAGGAGCCGGGGATCGAACCAGCAACCTTGGGGTCACCGGCCCAACCTGCTCTACCTCCTGAGCTACTGCCGCCCACCTCGACGGCGTTCATTGGTGAGGTCTTACCCTTGTAGTTGGGGTGCACCCGGGGCGCGTACACCCCAAACTTGATGAGGATGGGGACGTTGTAGCCCAGCCGCACCCACTCCACCACGTGCAGCGGGAAGGGGTCCGGGGCGGCGCCGGGGGCGGCGGCGTCCGGGGTCCAGGGGGCGAGGTCGCAGCCCAGCTCGGCCACGCGCCCCACCCGGGCCCGCACCAGCGATGCCCCGCCCGGACACACACCTGCGGAGGACGGGAGAACACACACACACACAGTTACGCACACACACACACACACACACACACGCGGCCATGCTGCGCTCATGAGGATCTCAGGCGGTGATGTAACCTGGCGCCGGGCCGAGCAGCGAACACATGAATCACGTCGCACGCGGGCAGCGAGGGCGCCGGGAAACGCAGAGTTACAGCCGAGGATGACGCACCGAGCGGACCTCGTCGGGGGGGTCGTTCCTCCTCGGCTCGTTTGCTCCGCAGAGAGGCCGTCGTAAAAACTTTACGACGAAATCTGGGTTGCTTCAAAGTGTGATGTGTTAAAGGGGTAGGGGGAAACAGACGCTGATAGGGGAACGGAGGCTATGATCACCCTCGACGGAGGACTATGATGGGGAGACCAGGGTGGACGAGGCGTGAATTCCTAGTAAGGAGCTGGACTGGAGTCCATGTTCTCTGTGGCGTGTACTCAGCATAGTAGCAGCGTCGCCCAGGGGGCATGTAAACCCAAGACGCTGCAGTCCGCGACATGATGGAGAAGGAGGCAGCCCAGCCTACACACACACTGCAATCCCATTAGTGACACCTGGGGCCGTCCCTCCTCCATCTTAGAGTCCTCTCCCTCTCTCCCTCTCTCTCCCTTGTTCTTACTCCCTGACTCTCTCTTATCGTATGTCTCTCCCTCTGTCTCTTCTATATCTCACTTTCTCTCTCCCTACACCCTACTCTCTGTGTCTCTTTCTGTGCGTGTGTGAGAGTGTGAGGGATTTCATGTACGTGCATGTGTGTGTGTGTGTGTGTGTGTGTGTGTGTGTGTGTGTGTGTGTGTGTGTTCATGACTGTGTGAGTGCGGCTGTTTGTAACTGTGTGTATGTCAGTTTGTGACTGTGTGTGTCTGTGTGTGACTGTGTATGTGACTGTATGTATTTGTGTGTGTGTGTGTGTGTGTGTGTGTGTGTGTGTGTGTGTGTGTGTGTGTGTGTGTGTCTGGCTGCCAGTGTTGGCCCTGCAACTCATCTGGCCTGGTGATTACACTCTAATCTAGTGTTGGGGGCTCTGATGCAGGGCACCAGACCCCCTCCCCCCCCTCCCCCGCTGATCTCCCGGCTCCGAGCCACCGCCCCCCCACCGGCCTCCCACCGCCCCCCCACGGGCCCCCGCCAGCCCCCCTGCCGTGCACACATGGCAGGCGCGATCATGTGCACACTCCCCCTACCCCTTGCGACCAAAAGCGTGTTTTGGGATTGAGGGGGGGTATAGCGCAAATCCCAGATTAATCCCAATCCACACCCTGTGTTGTTATTTAAGAGCGACTTTATCCTCATACTCTGTCTGCTCCAGAAACAACCTCCTCATCACTTTCCCCCCCCCCCATGTACGGCGAAGGATAAACTGATAAACTGATAAACTGCGGCCGTATGCACCAGGGCTCTGGTCTGGCAGCTTAACCACGGAGCATCATATCACCGCCTCGCTCTTTGTTGCCCTGTCATAGTTCACGGGGCAAACAGTGGGGTGTTTGGCATGGATGTTAGCTGTGAAAGCCATGATCCTAAACAGGTAGAATACAAGCTTTGAGCGGAATACATGGATAACCACAGACTTAAGTGAGAAAGGGGTGAGGTCAATGAAAAGGCCTGAAAGATCTGTCTTCCGGGGTGTCGTTGGGGTCAGAGATTGACAGCAACAACGTTCCCTATCACCTGTTATCTCGTATGTTAATGTTCTGAAGCGGGGTGGTGGTGGTGGTGGTTGGGCGGAGGTACTTACTCAGCAAACAGAGGGTCAGAGCGGTGGTGACAGCCAGAAGAAGCCACCTTCTCTCCTCTCCCATGGCCGTCCCTCACACTCCTTCACACATCTCCCGACCTGGGACGCACACAGAACAGAACAAACACACACACAGACACACAGACACACACACCCACAGACACGCACACACACACACACACACACACACACACAGGTTAGTCATCATCAACACATACCCATGCTGGTAAATGTCATTATAGCGTAATAACTTAACACAACACTCCCCTCCCAATACCATCACCAGACAATTAGAATCCTTCAAGTTACCATCCGATCTCAAAGCCATTCAATATCCTTAACCAAGTGGGAAATGTCACGTCTCATCTGTGTTCAGACCTGTGCTAATAAATTCCCAACTAGTAGAATGAAGTGTGTGTGTGTGTGTGTGTGTGTGTGTGTGTGTGTGTGTGTGTGTGTGTGTGTGTGTGTGTGTGTGTGCGTGCGTGCGTGCGTGTATGTGTGTGTTTGTTTGTGTTTGTGTGTGAATTTGTAGCATGCACGTCCACTCAGCTGATTGACTGCGGCCCTACGTGTTTAGGTGCAGATTAGCCGGTCGCGTGTGATTAGGTGTCAGCTCAGACACGAGGTGACACCTCGTCGAGCTGACGCTAACTAGGCCGGCGCCAGCGGACAGGTGACGCAGCAGAGGTGAGGACGGGTCGACATCCTTTAACCCAGATGTTGCCTTAAATACCGCCGCTTAAACGCACTAAACCCTATGTAAGCACGGCGGCGCTAATTAGTCACACTCACATGAGGCTAACGCCGCTGCGCGAATGGTATGAGTGGAAGTCATTTAATTCAGAATTATCCTCATATTCAAATGAGGATAACGCTGGTTTAAATAACGTTCCCTCATTCCGTTCCCACAGCGGCGGCGGAGACTAGGGGGATTTCAGCGAATCAACACAAGGCGTCGCTGGGCTTGTGGGGTAATACGCTGAAATTGGATTTCAGGCGCATGTTGAAGTATAGTGTGAAATGGAACAAGAGCTGGCTCCCGTCCCTTCCTCCCAGGGCCCTCAGTCCTAACTTCATTCACTACCCCTAATACCAGCTTATTACCTTAAGTTAATTAAAGTGATATAAGAGGCACACTATTTTTAGGCGGGGTTGTGGCTTCTCCTTAGTGGTGGACGGGACAGCAGATGTATTTCAGGAGCGCCAGGCGAATGAAAATATTCAGCGGTGATGTTTAGTCTCTCGGTGCTAATGCCGGTACTTAGGTCCAGTGGAGTTAACCAGCTTCCTCGGATAGGACGGGGTAGACGGATGTGTTTATCTCGGTGTACTTGGCCCACATTCGCCGGTGTACTCGCGTGATGCTGTGTTGAGGTGCAGGCTTATTGGGTGGTATTGTTCTAACCATGTCAGTCAAATTCCCCCTGTATGAGACCCGGACAAATCGTCTCAATTGTTACTGTCGTTTATCAGTTGTCATTTCCATGGAACCTTTGTTTTCCGTGAACTAATGGCATAACGGTTAACTATCTGTCTGTCTATCCAGCCATCCTTCCATCCCATCTATCTATCTATCCATCCATCTCTGTATAACCAGCCATCTGACTGGTTTACTTATCTGGTTTACTTCACTGACTGACTCTAGTTCCCAGTGTCTTGTATCTGAGTCACTGCTGTAGAACTCACAAACAAACACATTCCACAGCCGAGATCCATGTGAAATAAAACGTATTCAAGACATCCCTCAGGACAACAGAGGGGTTACTCAACAACAACAGTCGTGATCTCTGAAACGTGTTCGTTCCCTCAAGATGTAAACATGCATCAAACTGCTGGGTAACGACAGTGAGTCACCACAGAATATGATTTACCCAAGTGGCTGAGGCTGTGGGCGATGCTACTCACTCCATCAGGCAACTCTCATACCGGCCGGGCGCCAGGGCACTCAAAGGAACAACCCCTTATCTATTGTATCCCATGGCACCAATGTTTAAGCTAGGATACATGCATGGGGAAACCTTGCTTCTCGGCCAATCACATCTTTCCCGGGAAGTCATTGACACAAATTGCTTCGGACCTAGGCATGACTTAGCCTTCTCCAGGTTTCCCTGAATCGGCCGAGCTAATCCTGGCCTGCCGCACGCCACTCCTCTTAATAGCGTAATTGAATTAGAAATCAAAGGGACGGATCACCGGCACTCTGTCATCTTGGCTGTACCTTTAGTGAGCATGGAGGCTCTGACAGTGCAGCACACAAAGGTCTCAAACCTGAATACTGTTTCTACATTCCAGCATGCAGACAGACCTGCATGCAAATCTGTTCTGTTGTTTGTGTCTGATGGGTAATGTGTGGACCCCGGTGAGACTAGCCGACTACAGCCTTAACCTTAACTGATCAAGAGTCTTTAATCCAACCCCATGCTAAATTAATAGCATATAATAGTCCGTAATACTACAGACTATTATACTGTTTTACAAGACAGTGTTGCCTTGCTCTCTGGGAAGGTAATCTCTCATAAACCGTCTCATACAATCTTTCCGATTATGAGTGGTGAGCATGTTGAATGACTTAGGCCTAATACATGTCAGATAACCCTTCCCATGGTGCTATGCAGAGCATGGATTCAAACATGTTCAGATTTGGCTAAGCACCGTAAAGAAGATTTAACAGACGGCAAACGCAGCAGATTTAAACAGCATGCATGTTTAAATCTCATTTTGTTCCAAAAGAACAAGAAGTACAAAAAACACCAAATCATGAATTAAAAAAAGATCTACATGTTACTTTGCATTTAACAGTAGTTAAACGCTAACAGCATTTGATTTACATTTCCAACAATCAACTGACTTAATTCTATGAAAAATCACTAATAGATGGACGATGGCTGTGTGTGTTCTTATGGTAAGTGATGCGGTGGTGGGTGGTAGCAGTGGAAGGCCTGGCAGGAGCGAGGCCTTCTGAGTAATCCTGGTTAATCCACACAAAGGCCACTGCTTCGGCGCAAGCCAGCCTGCGGGACGAGGAGTGTCACTGGAGCAGGTGCCAAACCGGAATCTTATCACACAACGGCAAGTCAACAACTCCCCTGTGCTTGGGATTTGGCCCACACAGTTCGGTTTGCGTGTGATGATCACAAATCAGGCCACCGCACTGAACGGGGACCAGCTCATGCAGAGTAGTAATCAATTAATCAATTATTTTCTTCTATAGAGGCAGCATTCCTGCCTAATTCTGTATTTGTATTGATATTTAATTACTACGATAGGAAATTAGTTGTGCACGGGTGGCTTGTACTGCCCAGGCAGGCCATTGATCCCTGGTCGTGTGTGTGTTGGGGTAACCCATATGGACATGGATGGGGGGAGAGGGTAGGCCCACCTACGATGTGATCTACAAAGTACATACGCCAACGTGCATTATGTTTATCGCTCATTTGTCCGTGAAGGTGGTTGGGAGGGTGATTGTGTAAGAGCACATTGCCATACTCATAGTCATACATCTCCCTGGCTTTACGACCCTGTGTATGAGCTTATAGTACAAACAAGGTGGAGGCCGAGTCAACATAACTTGTGACAGCCATCGTATATTATATCCTCTGTTTAAGCTGGGCAGCCTTTGAGGCAGTGTGCCAAACGCTCCTCACAAACCCCTGAAGGACGTGTCTTATGAGTTATAAAAGGTGGTGGAGGTTTCTTGGGAGATGAAAGCCACTTAGTGGAGCAGACGGAGGTGACCCTGGGGTCGGGGGGAAAGCAGAGGGCTGATTCCCGGGCTGGAGAACCCTGCTGCCTTTCATCAGCTCTTCGCATGACACATTTATTCATCCTTTATTAAGATGAATAATAACAACGTAGTGGTGCACTGATAATTAATGTGGATTTGGTTTGAAATTTGCTGAAATAAGTGTGCAGTAGCCTTAGCTTATATGTTACTGAAACTATTGTTATATAGACCATTTTCCAAGTTGTTTTGCACTGTTGGGAGAATGATGTTCTTCATAGGTAGGGGTGAGGCCTCAGGGTTTACTGAAGGCACCCTGGACCTCAAATAAACATAGACATCTCTTTAAACAAAGTCCAAACCCCAACTCTGTATTACATCTGTTTGACAAAACCAATGTTACAGGTTTTTTTTTACGACACCGCGTTAAAGCGATGGGCTGGAGGCTATGAGAACCAGCAGGACGACAGTGGGAGGTCCCGATACAGTCGTTCTCGACAACGCCCTTCAGTTCAATCGTTTGGTTTCAATGTCCTCTTACGTTGCTGAGAATCAGCTGAGGGTTTACCTTGTCTGGTTGAAGTCCACAGGAGTCAGAGATCTGATGGGGTTTAAAATAGTGTGGAATGCACTTTCTTTGCATGCTATTGCTATCTCGTGTCTGTAACTCAGGCCCTCAATATATTCCTTATTACTCCTGTAACGTTTTCCCTGCAGTTCCACACCATTTAGCAAGACAATAAACATGTTAAAGTCAAATCAGTGGACATTATGACAGGCGTCACGTTTGGCCTCCAGCTTATCTGTCATATTGTTTGTTTGATATGTATGGCGTATCTGCCATATTCCAAAAACTTGGTGAATCAGATATGAGCCTAAATGTTGATGATCCTGGAGCCTAACCCTTAACAGATCAGGTCAGGGGCGAGGAGTAAGGGACTTTATCATTCTCGTTCGTGTGGAGGTCTATCAGTGTCGATGGGGTGTTGTGTCTTGCTATTGTCCTTGAGGGAAGAAAAGGATTTCCAGGTTGTGTGGGATTGGATGGAAGAAAACAGGCACAGAAAACACTGTGCAGTGGTGCCTGTAATAAGCATGCACACTGAGGCTGGACCCAGTCTATGGCCCGACGTTACACCAACAAAGGTTGGATTCCTTGATACCCACCGCAAACTGGGTCGACCCAGACTGGAACCATCTTATTTATTAGAATTAGTATTATTTGGGGCCCCCCTACAGTGGAACACAAATTTCTCGTTTCATTCCCGTTTGTGAAAGGATTAAGGAAAACAGGTGCATCTTTTGTCTGTTGTGTTTTTGTTGTTTGTCACCAATCGGATCGACTGAGGAGGATGTCCAAAAGAGTTGCTTTCTATTGACAAGTCGTGCCTTGTTTATAGCTGTCGTACACGTCATTACAACAATGAACCTCCATGATACATCTTCGATTTCACAGATGGAGCTTTGCGTCGCAGGTCAAAGATAACTCCGGGCACCTGAAACGTGACACGTGACGAACGGAATATGAAGAATGGTGTTCATATTAATTGTTCCTTGTTTCTAAACTTTCCAGACTAAACGAGCACATGTGGGATAAATTACAACAGTAGTGGACTGGGGGAGGGACGGGGCTGGAGGAGGGACGGGGCTTCAGGACCACCGCTGCGGCGGTCGGTGCACACAGCGTCGCCTTACCTTACTGGAGGCACTTCTGTAGATCAAAGTAGGAAGTCGAATCAGTTAATCCATTGACGGTAGGCCTATTCCCCAGGCACAACAACCTCACATTTAGAAAAACATTTTTCCCTATGAAGGAATATGTTTTTTTTTAAACGCTCCTCATGAATTTGTCCCAGGTCGCAGGTGGTCACATCTCTGGTGGCACTCCCAGTGCGAAAACAACAAGTTTTAGAGATCTCTGAAAAGCACAACTCGCCAAAACACTTTCCACGTTTCCGACTTAATCCGGATAGTCCATCCGAGTCCAATTCACACGAACTGAAGTCCTTTTAAAGTTCCCTCGCTTGTAAACGAAAAAAGCGTACAGTTCCTCCTTTGTCCGGGGTGCTGAAAGTAAGTTACAACCACGAATTTGATTCCTAATCACATGCGTTTTACCAACAGGTTAGCGGCCCGTCCTAGGATTCTCCAAACCTTCCCAAAACAAGCCACCGTGAGTCGGAGGAGAGAGCAGAGGGACGGAGCACGTTGGGTGAACCCTCGCTCCTCGGCGTGTTGTTACTACACTGTGTCCCCCGACTCCCCCCGCGGGTCTCTCCTCCCATCTCTGCTTTATCCCCTCCTCCTGCTCCGCCGCTCTGCCGCGTTGCCGCTCTGCCGCTCCGCCGCCCTGCCGCTGCGTCTCCAACAAAAGAAGCGCCTTTCCGTGGGAACGCAGGACCGACCTGGGCTGCGTCGGGTTTTATGGGCATGCCCAACAACCCAACAAAAGGCAAACGGTTCACCGTGGACAATTTGGTTGAAGTCTGCTCTACCAAAAGGGTTGCGGGCTTGGGAAGAGCTGAACTCCTATTTTAAAGGCAGTAGCCATCTGTGAAATTATCAATAGGGTGTAAAATAAACATAACGGTATCTGATGTTAAGAATTCCTATGTCTCTGTTCACCGTTTACCAGCCAGATATGGGAAACGTTCGCATTAGTGCATGGTCTTTAGACCACTTGAAACCTGTTTGAATATCGAAGCCCCGCTTCGGTGCAGCGTGCTGCCCCGGGCCACTAATCGAGCGTGCATCGCTTGGCTTTTGGTAAGCGACTCTGTCCACTCTTCACGGCCCGTGTAACACAGTAATGACTGCTACCACAAGGGGGCGTGAGTTGACAGAAAAATACCCTGCTGTATTTACCTCTATTTTATAGTAGTCAATTACGCTATAGTTTTAGTAATAATTAGTGACATAAGAACAAAATACATGTGTTGATTTTAAAATAATTGCACATAAAGTTGTGCAACATAAATTCCCGTTTTTAAAAAAATCCAGACGTTGTAACCGTCTGTTGGCAATGGCATCGACTTTGCTCAGTTTTAAACGTTGTGTACTGGTAAACTATGGAGGTAGATTTGTGTCTTTATTATGCAATCAAACAGAATAGGTTTGAGAGCAAAACTTTCCACACTGCAATCAAAAAATAGATTTGAGAGCAAAACTATCGACACTGCAATCAAAAAATGTTTTATTGCAAGTAAAATAAATGTGATTAAAAATGTGTTAATGGGAATCCAAAAGTTTTGTCTGCAAATCCAAAAGTTTTGTTTGCGAATCCAAAAGTTTTGTTTGCGAATCCAAAAGTTTTGCTTGTGAATCCAAAAGTTTTGCTTGCGAATCCAAAAGTTTTGCTTGCTGTTGAGCTGAATCTTGTGGGCGGGACCTACGCCGAAAGATGTAAGACACGTCTCTATTGGCCAGTCTTGATCGGAGTGACAGCTTGGCAACATCCACAGTTAGTAACGAGAGAGGGAGTTTCAGCTCAACAGCAAGCAAAACTTTTGGATTTGTAAGCAAAACTTTTGGATTCGCAAGCAAAACTTTTGGATTCGCAAGCAAAACTTTTGGATTCGCAAGCAAAACTTTTGGATTCGCAAACAAAACTTTTGGATTTGCAAACAAAACTTTTGGATTTGCAGACAAAACTTTTGGATTCCCATTAATACATTTTTAATCACATTTATTTTACTTGCAATAAAACATTTTTTGATTGCAGTGTCGATAGTTTTGCTCTCAAATCTATCTTTTGATTGCAGTGTGGAAAGTTTTGCTCTCAAACCTATTCTGTTTGATTGCATAATAAAGACACAAATCTACCTCCATAGTAGATTTAGAGCTCCAAACCAGCTCTAAATAAGGACAAGTGTAGCCTTCCATACAGTGGCAATACAATGTGCTTCTCATAAATAAAAGCAAAAGGATAGTAGGTGATATGCTACAAGGAAATAAAGGTGTGCAAACTTGAAACTGATCCTACTAAGTTCTGTTTAGTTCTGACTGTTTTTTATCGGATAAAAAAACCCCTGCTGTGACTAACTTTTAGATTCCCAACGCAGTGCACATGAACGGTCGCTGTCGGGAACACGCGTAAGCGTGAGCGTCATCACTGGCGAGCCGTCTCGTTATCACCAGGACCGTGAACGCGCCTTAAACAGTGCAGTGTGATGGTGTCACAAGTTGTGTTACGCTGATTGGCTGAAGGAGTCTGTCTGTCAAGGCAGATACTCCCGCTCCAGACTGATCCGTGGAGGGAAAATAATGGGAAGTCACGTGTTTCGGAAAGTCTCCAGGCTACACAATTTTATAGCCAACTGGGGAAATATACACTTTTACTATGGTTCTGCTCTTTATTTCTGGCTATTGAACGGGACTAGGTCACATTCAGGTCAAATTCTTGTTGAAAAAGCCAAGTCTGATAAGACTTGAGATATCATCTTCATTGTTTTAAATAAATGGGCCCCAAATGATTAGACAATATGCTACAGATGGGTGAAATATAAATTGATATTGATGATTTGATAAAGAGACTTGTGTGGGACTTGATTATAATTATCTCATCGTAAGGAGATGTAAGGCGGTCTTGACCTACAGTAAAACGATTCAGGTTTCTGCTGCAATAGAATAAACAATAAATTCCTCCCTGGATGCGGTCACCATATCATCACGCAGAACGGACCGCAGCCCTGATACGCTGAACACACACTTCACTATCTGATCAGCAGTGTTTGCCTAAAGCTGAAGAAATGCCGTAGACCACTAAAATATGGATGACTCGAGGAAAGGGTCAAGAGCTCGCTAAAAACCACACAATCTTATCGGGAAAGTCAATACTTCTCAAGTGAGTGTAAAGCACGGAAACATTAAAAAAAACGAATCAATATAGATTACAAAAGCAATATTGGAAGCCAGTTGTTCACATGAGTTATTCATGAAACAATGAGTGTGTGTGTTTGTTGTCGTGTGAGGTTTAATCGAATATTCATAAACCATAATGTACCGCACTTCTGCGTCTGGTTGTAAATTACAGTCTTATGTTTATTCATTTGAGCCATGGCAAAGACCTTTCTGCCACTGTTAATGGACAATTCAGATTAAAAAAGAACTAATAATCTCTAACAGTTGGTGCTTTTTCTTTATTTCGATTTTATCTTTTGTTTGTTTGATGATGTTATCATGGAGGGTAGCTGTATATTGGAGAGGTTAGCTCATCTACTCTTCTTGAACATGAATGAATGAGGGAATGATGACTGAATGAATGAAATGAATGAGCATTTGACCATGAAACCAGACAATAGAAAAGGTACACCTACAACACAGACAGAATCATCAAAACTTTATCTTTTATTAAATGAAACTGAGGCAGAAACCAATGGCAAAATGTGTGTGTAATCCATCATCGCAAGTGCAAAGCCACCACTAATACTTTCAACGGTCATGTATTCGTCCAGCAGACAAAAACACAACAGATAAATAAATCACATTTAGCTGTCTTAAAACCATGAAGGTGCTTTTGGACTTGAGCTGAAATAAGATATAAAACAACGCTGCGAGGGCGAACTCTGCGAGACTTGCGTCTACCTGTCCACTATAGAGCTACATATTGGAATATATCATCTGTTATAACAGCCGGCAGCTCGGGTCCACGGAACAGCCAGGATCCTGAGACTAAAAGGGACTCAGTCGTCAAAGTCCGGAATGTCGTCATAGGAGTAACCACGGTAACCCTTTGATGCGTAGTAGGCGATCCGGAGGTGGTAGAACCCAGGCAGGAAGACCAGGATTCCTATAATCAGGACGGGCACAGTCCGGTCGCTGTTCTGGGAACACAAGGACAACAATACACACATATTAACATACGGCTACAATCAATGGTTAGGGGCATTTGTGTGTACGTTGTGCCCTTCTAGTGATGGGGTGATGTGTATGCACTCACTGTGACACCAAAGTACCCAGCCAGCAGCAGGGAGCCAATGACGATCAGCAACGAGCCAATCAGGAACAGGAATGTGGCGAGAGCGATGGCCTTGTAGGGGACTTTAGGCGGGCTT
>NC_140275.1:1509261-1551761 GCF_964030765.1 Micromesistius poutassou
AAAACCATCGGTGGGCTCACTACTCTTAATGGTCTCATGTGACCATCTAATCTATGGTTATTTAAGGAACAAGCTCATAACAAAGTATGGCGCTAATCTGCAGGAGATTACTTGCACATCTGTGAAGGTGCAGAGGTTGATGCGGGACAGGGTTTCTAAACCGAGGAACAGTAGACACTGGCTCAGAGTAAGGGGATATATCCGATCCAAACGGGATGCAGAGAGCCCAGCACAAATCAATGCACTGCGCACGTCATGAAATGATTCTAGTAAAACAATAAAATGAAATATGGAATGACCACGTAAATCAATGGCACTATATTATATGTACACACACCTTGTGTTCAGTTGTGTCTTTGTTTCTGGGTACTAACACACCGAAAAAATAGGTGAAACCAATGACCAAAGAAATGGAGTATTACAATCTCATTCCACTTGTTATGGAAAGCTGGATTCTAGTAAAAAATCAAATGAAATATGGAAGGACCACTCGAGTAAACCAATGACACTATATAATATATAGATATATACACACCCTGTGTTCAGTTGTGTCTTTGTTTCTGGGTGCTAAGAAACACAGCACAATAATAAGTGATAAGAAAACACCATGAAATGGAGAAACACAATCTCACTTTTCTTGTTATGAAAAGCTAGATTCTAGTAAAAAAAAAAAAATGAAATATGGACTGACAACAGGAGTAAAGCAACTGCAATACAGTGGTAGGCACCAATTTGTTTTGTGAATGAATAATGTATCGTAAATAAATAAATGTTCTCCATTAAAATACAGGGTGCATAAGTATAGACACCCCTATGTTAAAATCCCATAGAGGCAGGCAGATTTTTATTTTTAAAAGCCAGTTATTTCATGGATCCAGGATACTTTGCATCTTGATGAAGTCACCTAGGCCTTTGGAATCTCTCGGTATGGTGAAAGGTATGTGATGATGTGGGGCTATTGTAATTCCAAAGGCCTAGGTGACTTCATCAGGATGCATAGTATCCTGGATCCATGAAATAATTGGCTTTTAAAAATAAAAATCTGCCTGCCTCTATGGGAATTCAACATAAGGGTGTCTATACTTATGCACCCTGTATTTTAATGGAGAACATTTATTTATTTACGATACATTATTCATTCACAAAACAAATTGGTGTCCTTAAAGGTTGGATTTTTCCTCATTTGTTTAATTAAGGCATTAAGATAAATTTCCAAAAAATGATTTTTTTATTCCTCTTTTTAGTCAACTTTAGCATGTGTGCCTAAACTTATGCCTACCACTGTATATTCTATATATACACACACACCTTGTGTTCAGTTGTGTCTTTGTGTCTGGCTGCTCACGCGGCACAAAAATAAGTGGTGTGTTTTCCGTCAAAGCCTGTTTTCTCTGTTTCTGTTTCCAAAGGTTCACGACCCAGTGGCTGGAGCTGCTCTCATCATGGACGTCCAGCCTTGGCTCCCTGCCCAAGCCTGGCTCATCCACCCCTCTCCCAGCGCGTCATTAAGGACAGGACACTCCTCGCCTCGCCACGGCCAGCAGATCCAGTCACCATCCTACAGAAGTATGATGATGATGATGATGATGATGATGACGGCCGTATCCCTAACTTTATTTAAAACTCTAAAACCTCAGAGGCAGGTGCATTGAGACGCATGAGGATGTATCGCTAATGATATTGCCATTTTGGAATAAATCCTGTTCCTGTGGCCCTGCTGCATAATCACTTTAACATCAGTGACATTTGTATAATAGATTACCCGGTGTCAACCCTGGTGCTGTGCTTTGCACGGATGATTTTTTTTTGCAGCCGGTGCCTTCTGCAGCATCCTTTGCCTGCTGCAGCTCTCAGTCACTGGGGTGGCTCACTATGATGGGGACATACTCATTTAAATGACGTGTTGACAGCACCGATTTAATGTTGTCATTATTGTAATGGCTTTCATTGCACCACTCTAAATCCCGGTTTCCTTCCCCTCAACCCCTAGTCCAGCCACAGAGACCAGAAGACGGTAACTGGTAAACGGACTGCATTTACTACATTCTACGACTGCTATTCACACACCGACGGCGATGACAACCATGCAAGGCGACAGCCAGCTCGTTGGGAACAGTTAGGGTGAGGCGTCTCGCTCAGGGACACCTCGACGCTCAGCTATAGGAGGAGCCGGGGATCGAACTAGCAGCCTTCCGGTTACCAGCCATCCCGCTCTACCTCCTGAGCCACATGACGCCCAGATGCCTCCCTTTGGTGTATCCCTGCGGCACAGGGCGACGTAACCCCTCATGGCTGCGTTAGAGCAGATGGTTCGCTCCCTCCCGGACAGCATGACCTCAGAGCCCCCGGGTCACAACTGCTCCAACTGCAGCAGCAGCCGGGGCCAGGGGTCAGGGTTCAACGCGGTGAAGGCCGTGAGCCTGGGCCTGGTGCTGGGGGGCATCATCCTGTTCGGTGTGGTGGGCAACATCCTGGTCATCCTGTCGGTGGCGTGCCACCGGCAGCTCCGGACGGTCACCAACTACTTCATCGTGAACCTGGCGGTGGCCGACCTGCTGCTGAGCTCCACCGTGCTGCCCTTCTCCGCCATCCTGGAGATCCTGGACCGCTGGGTGTTCGGCCGGGTCTTCTGCACCGTGTGGGCGGCCGTGGACGTGCTGTGCTGCACCGCCTCCATCATGAGCCTGTGCGTGATCTCCGTGGACCGCTACGTGGGCGTCAGCTACCCGCTGCGCTACCCGGCCATCGTCACGGAGCGGCGGGCGCTGCTGGCGGTGGTGGCCCTGTGGGCGCTGTCCGGGGTCATCTCCGTCGGCCCGCTGTTCGGCTGGAAGGAGCCGGCGCCCGAGGACGAGACGGTGTGCAGGATCACCGAGGAGCCCGCCTACGCCGTGTTCTCCGCCGTGGGCTCCTTCTACCTGCCCCTGGCCGTCATCCTGGCCATGTACTTCCGGGTGTACGTGGTGGCGCACCGCGAGAGCCGGGGCCTCAGGGAGGGCCGCAAGACGGAGTGGGCCGACTCGGAGTGCGTGACGCTGCGCATCCACAAGGGCAACGCGGCGGCGACGGCCACGGCCACGGAGGAGGACGACGCCCTGCGGAGCCGCACGCACTTTGCACTCCGCCTGCTCAAGTTCACGCGGCAGAAGAAGGCGGCCAAGACCCTGGGCATCGTGGTGGGCTGCTTTGTGCTCTGCTGGCTGCCCTTCTTCCTCGTGCTGCCCATCGGTGAGTGATTAAGTGGTCCGCGTCCCGTCTGTGACCCCCCCCCTCCCCCCCGGGGGACGGGAGGCAAACGTTTTAGTGCACGCTCTCCGGGGAGAAGCACCGGAGAGAAGTGGACCTCGTTCATTATTGAAATCGGTGGTTTGTGTTTAACAAAACGAACAATCCCATCCCATAATAATGATGCCATGTGTTTATTCCTCCTATCAAATTAATCATGTCAGGAACGCCCTCTTGCAGCCAAATTAAAAACAGCCATGCATTAATTGAGTATATCTATTAATAGAGCGTATTACTTCCGATGTCATTAGAGTGACAACGTTAATTGAATCTCTCTTCCAGAGGGCCGGGCAGCAGCCCTCTGTAATGCAGATGAGCTGGAGGAATGACGGGGAGGGCGCTCGTAAACGCTGCAAATAATCCCACAAACCATTGTGCTACTTATCATTGGCCATTAAAGAACCCCACGTCTTCTATAAATAGACCACTACTCAGACAGCTCCTGGAGCCCTCACCTCTCTCTCTCTCTCTCTCTCTCTCTCTGTCTCTCTCTCTGTCTCTCTCTCGGTCTCTCTCTCTGTCTCTCTGTGTCTCTCTGTCTCTTTCTCTCTGTCTCTCTCTGTCTCTCTGTGTCTCTCTCTCGGTCTCTGTCTCTTTCTCTCTGTCTCTCTCTGTCTCTCTCTCTCTCTGTCTCTGTCTCTCTCTCGGTCTCTGTCTCTCTCTCTGTCCCTCTCTCGGTCTCTGTCTCTGGGTCTTTTAACACAAGGGCCTTTAGGACACTGGGGTATCACGACGAGCATGGCACCCTCTCGTTTTTCCTCCTCCACGGCCACCCCCCTCCTCCTCCTCCTCCTCCTCCTCCTCCTCCTCCTCCCCTGTTTCACCTACGCTGTATCGCAATGTCATCCGAGGCGCGACACAGGGAAAGAGAGATCAGCAATAACGGCTAAGTCAGGGCTCATTGGACATATTGACTGGGACACTCACGGACATCCTGTGATTTTTAAGGGAACCAAAAAAAAAAAAAGTGAGGTTGCACATGCGCACACGCACGGTTGCAGTGCTGTGCATTCACGAGAGGAACGCCCCTCGCTCTGTGGCTAAGTGGCAGAAGGCGAGCGCCCCCCAGGGTCTGTGTCCTTTCTGAATTCGTATGCTCATAAATATAGCGACTGCTACTGTTTGGCTGAGGCTTCTTCCGGTGGCTTCCAGGCGTCCAACTCCATGACAGTGAATGAAACAGTGTAGACGCGGCCACGGTAGTAGCAGGCCTGTAGCCCATTTGGGGATTTGTGCTGAAAGGGTTTAGCAGGATTAGTCTGGTTTTTCATACAAGATAAAGGAAACGTAGTCGATGTGATCCAGTCAGATATCAGGTAAACACCGGATTTGGGCTTCACTTTTGGGATTGTGTTCCTCTGATTTCCCCTCCACATCTTTTGATCTCCCTCATGGAAAAGTAAGTTAAAAGTGGAAGATTCAATTGAATCGTATGAGTTTATACAATTTATGATATTGTTCTTGTTCTATAGTGTCTTTCTGTTAATCCAACATAAATGAAAACACCTGAAAAAATATGCCTGACTATATTCCGCATCGATTTGAGAGATTTTGAGTTTTCAACAGAAAGCCAGCCCCCTCCCATTTGACCACCTGCAATAAAAACGTCAGTTTAAACTCAGAAACACAAATCAATCAAGCGCAAAAGCAATAATAGGAGCGTTTCTTTTTGGGGCCATTGGGGGATGAAACGGATGACTTGCACAGCCGGGCGTAAAAATCATGAGCTCTTGAACCCCTCACCTCTTCGCCCCATCCATCCTCACCCCACGATGTCATCTCTCAAAAAGCCCACATTTAGCTGTCTCAGATGGAGATGGATTTCAGGAGCTGACGAGCTGTGAGCCCCTCTGAGATAGATGCTTTTTTTTTTTTTTTTTGAAATTGCCCTGCCTTCCACCGTGTCAGCTGTTTAATTATTTGAACGTGCCACTGGCAGCCACTGCATATGCACGCCGTCACCTGCACCGGCGATGACATTGGAGCCTACACTACATGTAATGAGCTAGTTAATCAAATCTGTCACTTTTTCATTATCACCCTGAACATGTTTTTTTTTTTTTTAACTGTAATTTATTTAAATATTGAAAAGCAGAGAACTTCTTTTGATGGATTTACAGTGTGCCTCAGACGGAATGTTGAAAGAGGCAATTAAAGTGAGACGCTCACACCAAACACACATTCCTCCACTGAACAGCCTTTCATCGAGGGTTTGTTTCCTATTCAAAACCGAACACGGCACAATAAAACCCAGATTCAAAACAACAAATCCTCTTGTTGTATTTGGGCGCAGGTGCCAGTTGAGTTTCTTTCATTTCTTTCCTCATCTCTGTCTGCGACTTCTGTCTCCGGAGCAACTTCACAACTCCCCTCCCTCTCTCTGTATCTGCCACGCCCGACGCAGGTGCCATGTTCCCCAGGTACCGACCGTCAGACACCGCCTTCAAGGTCACCTTCTGGCTGGGCTACTTCAACAGCTGCATCAACCCCATCATCTACCCCTGCTCCAACCTGGAGTTCAGGAAGGCCTTCCAGAGCCTGCTGGGGATCCGCTGCCTGCGGGCCCCGCCCAAAACCCCGCTCCGCCTGAGTCCGCTGCAGAGCCAGCGCCACGCCCCCCCCCCTCAACCTCCAGCTGGACGAGAGGCGGGACCCCTCGCGCCTCAGCCCCTCCTCCTCCGCGGGCCTGTCCCGCACGCCTTCCTCCAGGGACGGGCGCGAGTGGAGGGCCCCGTCCGGGCCGGGGGCCAGCAGACGGGGCCCGGTGGCGAGCAGCGGGGCCAAGGTGGCCAAGCTGTGCAGCAAGAGCTTCCAGACCACCTGTTGCTGCGTCATGGTGGGTGGCGGGCCCCCGGAGCCCAGGCCGGGGCCCCAGCACCCCCGTCTGTGTAAAGAGCTTCCCACCATTAAGATCCACCAAATGTCTCTGAGTGACGGAGAGCCGGTGTGAGCGCAGGTCGTTGGTAAGCTCCGCCTCCGTTACTCATCCCCTCTTCCCTCCGGGTGCTGCACTATTTATAGACTCTCATAGAGACGCTGACAGACTGGACATGACTTCCCGAGGAGGAGCCCGTGGATGTGGTGGAGGTAGAAAGACGTGCCATTATATACACAAAAGAGTTGTGGATCAAAGTCTGTGATTAACCGGAATGAGTTGATGTTTACATTTCTTTCCTAACTGAATTGCCTAACATGTACTGTACATAAATGCCAGATGATATTGAATATATTGTGTCGCATCATAAGCTGTCCCCCAAAAAAGCGTTTTTATTGCTGTATTTGTAGCCTCAATATACAGACTTAAAACAGTTTCAATGTTCAGGCCTCAGTTTGTTGGACTGTACATCACAAACCCAGAAAGACTGTTGGTCTGTTGAACAACAGCTTACATTTGGAACGGAACTCATTTTACCTCATCTTCCCTCCGTGTATATCCGGCAGATGGACTCTGGCTGCGATACTTACCGGGGGAATCTAAGTAACCTTGTGGTTTCTGACCTAAATCCCGACTGACCCACAAGCCTCTTAATTCACCAGATTCAGAGCTGCCAACTCTTGACATGTGCGGTTTCAAATATCCCTCTCCCAGGCAGCACTGCTCTGGGCTATGAATCGCATTCGCTCTCACACTGCAGCACTCGAAAGGGACTTATTTGGTTCCTGTCTCTGATTACAACAAAATTGAACGTGTGTCATGTAGGGGGTAAGGGGGGGGGGGGGGGGGGGGGGGGGTCTGGCCAATGTTAGCATGCGCCACGGATACATGCGGCCATCCGTTTCTGATGAATACTGACAGGACAAAAGGGCAAGTACTAGTATTGATCAGTTCTGGGCTTTTTCAACAGTAGCGTCACGTTGCACTGTTTCTGAAAGTCTGAGCAATAGTTCCAACAATAGACACGACGAGCATAAGCAAGCGCGTAGGCTCATACGCACGCACACCCACATGCTCGCACACAAACACACACTCCTGTACAGGGACACACGCACTAACTCCCAGACACACCCACAAGCTCACACACACCCTCCTGTACAATCACACACACACACACACACTAACTCCCAGACAGTAGACACACCCACAAGCTCACACACACGCACACTCCTGTACAATCACACACACACAGACACACAGACACAGACAGACAGAGACACACACACACACACACACACACACAAAGAGAAACACACACATGCAGGATGAGACACACACACACACACACACACACACACACACACACACACACACACACAAAAAATGCACGTAGACACTCCCCTGCCTACAGCACAAAAAACTATTTAGAAAGGAGTGGGAGAAGGGGGGTGATGTCAGCGGCAGACGGCAGCAGACGGCCGGTCCCCTGTGCCATCGTCTGTCAGGTTGTAAATCACACCACCTTCTCAGACCGGACCTGGGAGGAGGGGAGGGGGGGGGAGGAGAGAGGATAAAGGGGAGGGGAGGGGGGGACACCCACCACCCACCGCCCACGCTGCCTGGCCATCAAACAGCAGACATTTTCAATCAACATGCCCAGCCCACGGGCCCGGCCGTTACTTATGAACGGGAGAAAGCTTAATGATCACAACCTTGATTAATTACCTTTGTGTTGAGATCTAAACTGAACACGTTTTTATCCTCAAACTCCAGACTGAGATTATGGGGTTGGAACATACACAGTCTATGGTTAGAACAGGCAAAGGCTATTTTACGTCCTCCTGCTGTGATGTTGTATTGTTGATGAAATGCTTTCGTAACATTGCTTATTTTAATTAACTTATTTCTTAAATGAAAGACAAAAAGCTCCCAAGTCATCAGAAACATAATTAAACGGGTTCTGCTTTCCAAAAACCATTCTGAATTGCAGGCTGTGTTGCACAAGTAAACACACTGCTTTAATTCATCAGTGATTAGAACAGAACCAATCTTGTAACTGGGGGGCGGGGGGCTTGTGGGAATTGTAGTTTGCATGCCAACGGGCATGAGTCATATCTCAGTACAAAGTTTCCCAGGAGGCTTTTTCTTGCTCGCCCTACGGTTCTTTACGCTCTCCTGATCTGCTCAAGAAGTTGACTTAATGTTGCTCTCATGGCAGTGCGTCCATCCATCTCTAATTGGACGATGCGTCATACAAACCACAGGGCATAAGGAAAAACTTAAAAAAGCGATCCTCAGAAATAAAACCCAACAGAAGTGAACCCAGTGATGTGAATCATCCGAACCAAGTTCATCCTTGTGTTTTGTGGACGCCTGGGCATGGAGATGTCTGACAAGGCTCAAGGTCTCCATCTAGTGGAGGCAGATTCTGTGTGAAACCAAAGAGAACAGATTTTCTTTTCAATTAGCGCCTCAAAAGTCACACTGGAGCGCGTGTTCATGAAACCCCAAAAGGCGCGTGTGTAGTGTGTAATGATTCATCTTCACAAATGACTCGGGACAAGTGTGGTATTTACTGTATTTTTTAATCCACTGAAGTTAACACAGACTGGATCGAATAATAACGTCAGGGAGCTAGGATCTCCCCCAAATTCTGATTTGTCTACATAACATACATAACCAAGAGTATATCACTAGTTTGGAAGAGTGTGACAATGGTGCTCGACATCAAAACCGAAAAACAATAACAGAAACAGAAAACCCTGCTGGCGTCTTACTACTGTGGCTTTGGAAACCAACACTTGACGTGGCGATAAATAAAGTATTGGTAGACTGGTTGAAGCAGCAGCCTGGGGGTTCTGGTGGTCACTGACACTACCGCACATAGGACTGGGGAGTCAACAACGTTAGATCAAGCAAAGGAGCGCGGGACTATCGGATATCTGAAGTTCATTCACAACACTAATAGGGCTCAGAAGAGCCACTATTCTATCAACGATTTCATAGAGAACAATGGACACATCAGCAGCACACTGGAATGGATTCATACACAAACAGAAGCACCTTTCATCAGGTTGATGTTTTTTTGTTTTTTTAATCTTTTTAAAAGCGCACGGTTTTCTTCTCCAATTCTATTTATCAGAACCTTCATAGATGCATGAGTCTAGTCTTGCAGTGTGCTATCATATCTTATAGAATAGGCAGGCAAGTAATTAGGTTTAAATGAATATCCTTAAAACATATCAATAATAATAGTCATATCCGACACAAATCAAAGCCCACGGCGACCTCTCACAGACATATTCACTATTTGGGATTGGATGCAAAAACGACGGCGGTTTTATGACCGGAAAGTGATGGGTACGTAACGGAAAACCTGCTCATGTGGATGCGGGTCGTTAGGATCAACTTATCTGTCCTCTGCACAAACACAGCATGGGTTGTATAGCACCAGGTGCAGAGAGCGTGGTTGGCAAACTAGGTGAGCGCTCTGTGCTGTCTGTTGGTTTTGGTTGGGATGTCACTATGAACACACGTGTGGGGTTTGGAAACACACAGAGCTCAAGCTTATTATGGTCTGTGAGCTGGAAGAGAAAGATAAAACGATAAAAGATTAAAAAAAAAAAAAAGTGAATGCCTTGAAATGCTGCTAAAAAAAACAAGATCAATAATGTGCCTTTTTTTGTGGACACAGAGTGGAGTTGAGTTTAACGCTATATGTAATTCTAGAACACCATCTTTCAGCGCAATCCATGCACTACAACACAACTATGGTTTCACCATGGCTCAACAACAAAACACACGTCACGATTAGAACTAAAGAAAACCACAACTATGAAACCATGGGGAATAAAGTCAATACATGTGCCCCGTCTAGACACCATTGTAAGATCAATAACAAGTCAACAAAAGTTTCAGATTGTTCGCAATTTCATTTTTGTTGGTCTTATGTTTGATTGAAAGAGGAATTTAATAAACATATAAATAGAACAAGACAAGAGAATATTAAAAACACATTCTTTTGTTCAAACCACGGTGACACAAAATGTTTCCCTTCATTGACTCGTTAATTTTCTTTTTTACGTTCGAACCAAGAAGGCAACTACATGACGTACACGTGAAATAATATTTAAATGTAAACAATATCGTCAAGAAAAAAAGAAAAAAAAAATCGGTTAAGAACCTCAACAGAAATATTAAAACACGCCCCCCCTACCCCCCCTTTAACACACGCCTTCCGGAAACGTGAACAATCTTACAAAAAAAACAAAAAAAAAACGGAGGATTCAAAACAAAACTCAGCGGCTGTCTGCAGTGCGGTTATTACTGGGGGTGGAGGCTGGGGAGGCTGGTGGGGTGGAGGTGGGTGCAGGGGCAGATGCAGGTGCGGGTGCGGGTGCGTTCGAGTGCAACAGTTTGCTGCGCGGACCGGGTGAGATGTGACAGTGGTTTTAAGATGGCCGCCAGTCCCGCTGTAGCGTCGGCACCGCAGTGCCGTCGCGTGGTGGCGGCGCGCGGGGGGGGGGGGGGGCGCCTAGCCCAGGCTGGTGATGTTGGCCCGGCCGCCGGGGGGCGCCACGATGCGCTGGGTGCTGCGGCGGGGGATGTTGTCGTCCACCTGGGCTCCTGCGGGAACAACGAGCGGGAAAGGAAGGAAAGACAAAACTCGCACGTTAACGAACGACGGCTCGTTAGGTGTGATGACCACAGGCAGGGGGTCGCCGCGCCCACAGGGGGTCGCCATGCCCACAGGGTTGTGGGTAGGGATGCATTGGTACCGATACCAGTATTCGGGCTCTGGCCCGATACTGTGCTCATGTACTTGTACTTCTTGAAACTTCTCAGATACGACCACCCGATTACACTTTGCGCAATGCTACGTAACGTTGAAGAGCCGATGAACCCAAACGTTTATTTACTTATTCATTATTTAACACGGCTCTTCTGACCCTATTGTACACGGCTATGGTGTGTGTGTGGATGGTGAAGCTCCGTTGGGCTTCCCGGACACCTAAAGTATAACGCTACAGTGTGTGGTGCATTTCATATACGACATCGCTCACTAGTTACACAATGAGGGAACTAACAAGGAATCACAAAATGACTGCGGGCCGTAACAAAGGTGATCACACTTGCTCTTTTCTAGAACTCTCCACCCAAAACGCTTAAAAATATATATATATATATATATATATATATATATATATATATATATATATATATATATATGTAATGGGTGCCTCCCTCGTGGAGGCTGCAGGAGTACCCACCAGACAGGCTGAAGCCGGACTGGTGCAGGTTCCTCATGGGCTGGGCGGCACTCTGCTGCTGGTGCTGCTGCTGCTGCTGCTGCTGCTTCTGCTGCTTGGTGGGCGAGGTCTTCGCCGTGGACGCCCCCGACATCGCCTTGGGGGAGGGGGCCACGTCACACACCGGCCCGTCGTACTGGCCCCTGGGAACGCCCCGCAGCTCCGTCAGCTGGGGAACACACCCGTCACCGGTTAGTGGGAGAAACGCCACCCCCGCTGGTTAACGGCCGGTTAGTGGATAAACCCGACCCCGTAATGAGCTGTCGGTTCACTAGTGCGAACGCACCTCCTACCCGGGGGAGGGACTGGAATCACCGGGGCCTGGGCATATAATATGCTTTTGTGATGTGGATCCTCTCTAATATGTTGAGATGTTTATGGGCAGTACAGGCTACCTTCCACAATAAAGGCCAACTTACACAATAAATGCCACCTTACACAATAAAGGCCCCCTTCCACAATACAGGCCAACTTACACAATAAAGGCCAACTTACACAATAAAGGCCAACTTACACAATAAAGGCCAACTTACACAATAAATGCCACCTTACACAATAAAGGCCCCCCTTCCACAATACAGGCCAACTTACACAATACAGGCCAGCACAGGCCACCTTCTAGGCACCATTATTCAGATTGTCACTAGGATAGCATTGACGTTTGTGGCTCACTGTAAACACAATGACACTAGAGAGAGTGTAGTGGAGTGGAGTGCGCTCTGCCGGTGCCCTCACCCTGCTGCGGGCCTTGATCCTCTTGTACACGTTGTCGGGGAAGGGCTTGCGGGTGACGTAGCGTCCGCAGCCCTCGGTGGTGTGCAGGACGCCCTCCTCCAGCACCACCTTCCCCTGGCTGATCACCACGAGGGGGCCCCCGCGCACCTCCACGCCCTCGAAGATGTTGTACTCCACGGACTGGAGGGGGACGGGGTGGGGGGGGGGGGGGGGGGTGGATGGGGGAGAGCAGAGTGGAGGGTTATGCGTGGTTGGTTAGAGGGGACGGCTTTTCAACCAATTCTTTTTTGGGATCAAGAACTTTTTCGCAGACTTGTGCGCATGTGAGCATGACAGCATTAATAAATACAAATGTATTATTATAATTAGAAATGTAAATGATCTAGTTCTGAAAATAGATTTTGTCGACACTAAGTGATACATCGCCGTCATCATAAGGGGGGGGGGTGGAGGGGGGACGGGGGGGGGGGAGCAGAGTGGAGGGTTATGTGTGGTGGTTAGAGGGGACGGCTTTTCAACCAATTCTTTTTTGGGATCAAAAACTTTTTCGCAGACTTGTGCGCATGTGAGCATGACAGCAATAATAATGGACCAGAGTCAGACCCTCACGAACCGATGAGACCGAGCCACACACGACGAGACGCCGTCGATGAAAGCAGATTTGATTTATTCCAACCAAACCAAGATGTGATGCGTCATGTTCAGGTCATGAACGTGATTTGTCGACGTGATCAAATTACATTTGTGGAAAGGGCAACAGTGACTGACGTACACACACACACACACACACACACACACACACACACACACACACACACACACACACACACACACACACACACACACACACACACACACACACACACACACACACACACACACACACACACACACACACACACACTCACTCCCCTCTCACCAGGTTGTGGGTCTTGGCCGAGATGATGTTGGAGACGTCGGGGTCCCACAGCACCAGGTCGGCGTCCGAGCCCACGGCGATGCGCCCCTTGCGGGGGTACATGTTGAAGATCTTGGCCGCGTTCGTGCTGGTCACCGACACAAACTGGTTCTCGTCCATCTTCCCGGACACCTGGGGGAACACAGGGTCGTTCACCCACCGGACGCAGGCGGAGCTGTTCCAATACCGGTACCAGTATCGGAAATTCCTCCGATACTGGCTAAAATGTAGTATCGGGTATCGGCGCGTACGCAAGTATATGCTTCGATCCGATACCATCACATGTCTAGCTCATTTACTACACAGGAAAGAACAAGAACATCACAAACACGTGCAGCACGCGTTAACGGCCAGAGCTGGAAAGTCGGAATCGGAAACGTGTCATCTCCGACCTACGTGTTTTCGAGCTAGAGATTCGGAAAAAACATGAAAAAAAAAAATACAAGAATACAAATGTATTATTATAATTAGAAATGTAAATGATCTAGTTCTGAAAATAGATTTTGTCGACAGTAAGTGATGCATCGCCGTCATCATAGGAGAACCCGTCAATAAGAACAAGTGCTAGTAGGTACAATGCTAGACGCTGTACCGGTATATACTCTGTATCGGCCGATATTCAAGTTCAGGAATCGGATTCAGGAAGGAAAGAATGGTACGGGAACATCTCCAGAGGGGGGGGGGGGATGCAGTCAGCGGCCCGGACTCAACGGGGGGGTCTTACCACACACTTGTCCCAGATGAGGGACAGCCTCTCCTCCGTGCCGTTGATGCCCTCTGGGATCAGGGTGAAGTCGTCCTTGCCCACGGCGCGCTGGGAGGTGGAGAAGGTGCAGTGGGCGCTGCCCGTCACCTGCAGGTCCCCACTGAGGAGGAGGAGGAGGAGGTAACAGGACCGCAGTGAGCATCTCATCCACAGTGAGTGAGCGTTCACCACAGATCAATACTGTCTAGACACTGGAGTGGACCTGATTAATAAACTAAACGAGCCCGCTGGTCAATAATCATGTCAGCATGTGCATCGGATTTTATAAACTATTCATTTAGATGATATGATGTGGGATCTCCCTGCATTAACGGACACACCACTCCCTCTGTTGGGCGGTTAAAGCCACCACATTGTTTCGGTCATTTTCCGACAGCAGTAATCCTTCACTCAGCTGAGCTTGATCGACCTGAAAGAACACTCTGAAAGAACATGGTGTCATCAGCCGCACACCCTACACATGACACGGACATAAAACACACACACAAAGATACAATGATGTGACTTTAAACCCCACCCTGACAAGATTGCACTGTATGCGCTGCATTCATTTTATTGTTTTCATCAGCATGTGGCCTCAAATCTAGATCTAGAGCAGATTTTAACTTGTCCTAGGCAGAGGATATAGCACATGATGTAGAGCAGGGATGGGCCATTCATGATAAAGACGGCCACAATTTTTCATCATCACCATCAGAGGGCCACATCACCGCACACTTCCACTAATCTGATATGAGAGAAGCTACAAAATAAGAACAATATATCTGTATATACAGTATATGTCGGAATCAGTGGCGGCTGGTGATAAAATTTGTGGGCGGGAGTAGTCATGGACGGGGAGTCTGGGGGTCCTTCCTTTAAAATTGTTATTCAATTTTTAATTATCTGCGGGCCCCACTGAGCGAGGACGTGGGCCGCATGTGGCCCGCGGGCCGCAAGGTGGCCATCCCTAATGTGGAGAACATAGCAGAGGAGGAACCAGAGGAGGAACCAGAGGAGGAACCAGAGGATGAACCAGAGGAGGAACCAGAGGATGAACCAGAGGAGGAACCAGAGGATGAACCAGAGGAGGAACCAGAGGATGAACCAGAGGAGGAACCAGAGGAGGAACCAGAGGAGGAACCAGAGGAGGAAGCAGAGGAGGAAGCAGAGGAGGAACCAGAGGAGGAAGCAGAGGAGGAAGCAGAGGATGAACCAGAGGATGAACCAGAGGAGGAACCAGAGGATGTAACAGAGGAGGAACCAGAGGAGGAACCAGGGGAGGAACCAGAGGAGGAACCAGAGGAGGAACCAGAGGAGGAAGCAGAGGAGGAACCAGAGGAGGAACCAGAGGATGTAACAGAGGCTATAGCGGAGGACGCAGGCGGGCCGATCACCCACCAGGCGAGCAGAGAGTTGAGATAGTCGGGGGTGGTGGGGTCCGTGCTGAGCGGCGGGGAGGTGATGTAGGCCGCCGCCGTGGCCCAGTTCTTGCTCCAGTAGTGGGTGCCGTCCGTGCCCAGGCTGGCAGAGATGGGCTCCCCGTACACCACGGCGCCTGGCGGGGCGCGTCAGGAGAGAGACCCAGAGTCACACGAGCCACACGTCGTCGCTAATGGCAGGACGGGTCGTCCTCAAGTGCGGGCGTCATCGTTATTTCTGTTTTTTTCCCTCTCACCTTTTTTCCGGGCGCTGGCGATGACATCAGCGGAGCTCTTGCTCATGACCTTGGTGATGTAGAGGGGGCAGTTGGTCTGATTGGCCACCGTGACGGCGCGATTCACCGCCTCGGCCTCCACCTGTTCACCAGGGGACACAGAGAGTGTGGCTTTCACACCGGGGGACCGGAGGATCCGAGTCGGATTCCGGTTCTCTACGCGTTCCCATAGACACTGGGTCACTGTTAAATACATGGTTTCCGGTTTCGTTTTACAAGGGACCTTCAGGGTTGAGCAGGTCCTGCACCAGGTTTTACTTGGACTTTTTTTTTTAAAGGTGACATATTACCAGGTGTCAGGGTGATTAGCCGTTACAAGCCATTTTGAAAATAATGGCTAGTCACACACCTGGTGGTATAATATGTCACCTTTAAAGAACCGTGTGCTGAAATAGTCACGGGAAAGCTCAATTCACAAATCTGCACTTTTGACTGGTCCGATACGTCGAGAGAACGGGTTGGAGTTTGCACCTGAACCACAAAACTTTACCAGACAAATTAAAAATAAATAAAAACTAACTTTAAACCCTGCACTATAGGGACAAGCGCAGCTCAAGGGATGGAGGGAATAAAAAGTCGACGGGGAGACTGAAATAATCTAGAGGGATCAACTGTAATTAAATGTGGTTGACTATTTGTTTAGAACCCAAGAGAAGGATTCCTGTTCCAGCATATGCATCTCACCTTTACATTACGGGACTAATTATATTCTAGAGGCTGTATTCCAAGACTGGTAGGGCTTTCTCAGGGATATCATCTGCCTACGGACTGTGAAAACAATCTAAACTTTCTCTCAGAAAAGTTCTCCCTAACCAACCCTACCCTATTCCTCTGACCACTTCTTATGTACCTTGGCAAAAAGCAATTTCCCCAGTCCCGGTTGACCATATTAATACAGAATTGAAAGGCACGTGTGGTTTTCCTGAGCATTGCTGTGCATGGTTGGTATTTTCTCCATCGTATGTCTGCCATCGTTTCTTACAGAAACACATCCCAAACATAGTCTCTTATAGTAGTGGTTTTAAAATAATAAATCAATGGATTGATGAAGGGACTGAAGAGTTCTCACCTCTTCTGGGCGGCTCAGCGCGTGGCCTTCTGGCCCAGTGATGCCCAGATCCAGGATACGACGCTGCTCCTAAAAGCCAAGACAACAAGTAGAAGAAACACAAACAACCACATGACTGAGACCCAAGAACAGAGCCATGGGAGCGCTTTCAATGATTTGAAGGGAGCTTTCAGTTACCTCAGCAATAATGTCGCCGTTTTCCGCGTGCACCTGGGCAATGGCCCCCAGGTCTCTGATCACACTGAACACCTCATACATCTGCCAGAGGGTAACAAACACTTTATCATGGCGGAGCTCGCACATCCAAACCTCTCGCACCTAAACGCTTCTCAGTAGAGGCTAAGCAGTGAGCCGACACACACACACACACACAAACACACACGTGTAAAGAACAACAGCGACCAGTGAGCAAAGATTAGGTTAGCCAAGCATACCTCAGAGTCAGATAGTTGGAAAACATCCTTATAGGCCAAATAGACCAGGAAAGAGTTGACACCTGAAGATAGAGAGTTCAGGAGGGGAAGAGAAAGAGCCAAGGGAGCAATTAAGAGCCAGAAAAGGGGAAGACATCCAGAACCAAGCGAAGAGCAAAAATGTTAGAGAGCATCCACATCACAAAAGCCTTTTCTGCACGTAGCTGTGCTTTGGAAATAGGAAAAGAAATGTATCTAGATTACAAGAAAAGTTTTTTTTCCAGACACAACAGGCAAGAAGTATTATCATGCATAGGTTTCTATCGCGTCACGCTTTGTTAGCCACATGACCAAACGGCTTCAAATCTTAGCATTCCCTTTGACGGATCAGATCATGAAGTCAGAAAGAAAAAGAAAAAAAAACCACGGCGGGAGGATCTGCTGTGTGTTCAGTGCGTAGACGAGACGCATTCGCCACCGCCTGCTGGTGGACCCGGCTCAGTGAGCGGCCTACCGTGGTCCTTCACCAGGCTCTCCATCTCCTCCTGGATGCCCTTGTGCCACTCGGTGATGTCGACGTGCAGCGAGTAGTCGCAGCAGGACTTGCTGTCGGCCCATTCCCTCCACTGGTTGAAGGCAGCGATGAGGCCCACACCTCGCTCCGGCACCACGTGGTCGACTACACGAACACGCACACAAGACATGGGTACAGTCACAAAGACAGCGCAAGGGAATCAAACTGTTACACAGCGTGCACACACTCCAGTCCCATGGCAAGTTCATGTCCTCTACGAGGGTTCACTCTGTGTTCATAATCAAAGTGGTGGGGGTGGAGGTGGGGGTGGAGGTGGTGGTGGTGGCTGTGAGATACGTACCGATCATGGTGGTGCCTCCAGCCAGGGCAGCACGGGTGCCCTGGTAGAAGTCATCAGCGGAGACCATGCCTCGGTCCGGCATCTGGAAGCGTGTGTGCACGTCGATGCCCCCGGGCATGACCATCTTCCCGTGGGCCTCGATGATCTTCACTCCCCCGGGAACAATCAGGTTTTCTCCGAGCTGCCTGAGAAATAAAAAAACAATTCCAGATGATTCAAAGTGGAATGAATTGAAATTGATCATTGGTGAGTACTTCGTTTTTTTTTTAACAAAACAGTAAAAACGTTTTGCATAAACTACACTAATTGCTGCACAAATTGGATCTTTTGATGTTGTAGGACAGATTTACACGGAGCTTTGATGCAGCCCAAACATCTTTATATATTTTTTCCTATAGCGTTTATTAAAATAGTTTTTCTATATGATTAAAGACCATGCCTTTTTCTGGAGTTTCACAGTTTCTCATGCAAAACTAATGGACATAATGTACCAGTTCAACCATTCAAATAGCATATATATTGAGTATTAACATTAGAATATCCATGGCCCAAAGATATAATGAATTAGGATATGAATATTGCATATGCATATTATAATAACTTTAGCTCATGCAAAGCAATGTTTAAGTGGGGTTTTGACAGGCGATTAAACTCACTTGATGACTCCATCCTCCATATAAATGTCTGCCATGAAAGACTGGTCATCGTTGACAATCTTGGCTCCTTTCACGAGAAGACGATCGCTCTAAAAAGATAGAAACAACATTCAGTGTCATCCACAAATATTCACCTCCAACTAGTGCCTCATTTCAAATGTAAATGGTCCTCATTTATATAGCGCTTTTATCCAAAGCGCTTTACAGTGTTGACTGACATTCACCCATTCATGCACACATTCACACACCGACGGCGGAGTCAACCACGCAGGGCGACAGCCAGCTCGTCAGGAGCAATTAGGGTGAGGTGACTTGCTCAGGGACACCACGACACTCAGCTAGGAGGAGCCGGGGATCGAACCAGCCAACCCGCTCTACCTCCTGAGCTAATGCCGCACTCGTTCGGTCACTGTGGAGGAATATGGACCAGTGGATGGCTGCAAGACATGACGAGCCATTGGCCCAGAGCAGGCAGAGTCACCACAAGGAACAGGCTATTTTTAAACGGACAGAGGAGAAGCGATTGATGCAGTAAAATACATCCTTACAATATTGAGCTTGTTTATTTTTGCTTGATTTGTATAAAGTCATGTGACCGATCCCATGGAACCAAGTTCCAAAATGAACTTGTTAAATATATAACCCTGAATTTTTGTACCTGCCACATCTCTCCACCATTGCCTGGAGGCAGTGTTCATTCTTTAACCCCTGGGGGGGTTGTCACCCTGGGTAAGGGCCCCAGGTGCAACACGGTGGCCAAGTCCCTCCTCTAATGGTTACAAGAACCCACCAGCCAAAACGTGGCTGCCAGGGGAAACCGGGCTAGCGTGCATTCCCAGAATAACCGAAAAAACTTCATGAGCAGCACAAACGACTTTAATCCGAATGATGGGAGGGAGGACACTGGGTACGTCGCAATCCATCAAGTCTCTGGAGAGAGGGTCGATGAAACAAAACGAAGCCTAATTTGGACAAAAGCCCACTGGGAGGGAGATGCCGACGGTGGCCCTAATGGAGGGGAGAGAGGGACTACATTAGGCCCAGTAACCAGGTTGTATTGACTGATCCATCAGACCATTAGTAGTTTAAGTGGGTCATAGGAACCAATTCGGTTCCTAACCTCAGTGACCCAGGAAACATTTGTTTGGGCTGATGTTTTTTTTTTCCTTTGCAAATGGCAGATAAGATGCACTGGAATGAAAATACCACTTAATGCAATGCATTTTGAATCATTCAAATCCTAACTTCTGTCGTGGATCAATGACTGTACATCCGCTTCTTCAACAAGGATTTTTTTTAGAAAAGATTTACTAGCCATCAAAAGTCTGACAAAGCATGGCTCCGCAACACAGTGTGCGGGTTTGTTGTTGAGGAATGATTATTTAGGCAGCAAACTCTATATTCTGCATAGAGACTGACAAGACAAGACATCCTAGGAGTTATGGTTTCTCCAGACGGGACTGTGCTCCATGTCTCCAAGCCAAGCAGTCTACCCCGTCCCTAAGGGTACCCTGAGGCTGCAGCCCAGGTAGAACCGTCTCCATGTTGTTCCTGGGTCCAGTGGGTTACAGCTGATGGTACTACAGTACATACACTTGTGTGGGAGATCCAACAGATGCCTTCAATGCAAAATATACCAGCCAGTCTGGAACTGGGGGTCATAGCATTTCCGTTTTATTTCAATGGTTAGGTTAAGTTGGATTTATGCTTTAAATATTCATAGTATTACAGCCCATGCTATTAAAGCTGCATGATCACAGCGAACTGCAACCAGCTCTGGGATGGATATTTTCCAGTGACCTAGTTCGCAGAAGGGCTTTAACTTCTATTGGCAGGGATGCTAGTTTCAATATAGTCGGATGGTCCATTGACGTATGAGATGAAAAACAATGGGTGCAAAAACAATTGCATTTAATATACATCCGATTTACTCGGAGCAGAAGGCCTAAAGCATCCCTTTTGCAGCCCTGGCATTATCTGGAAATGCATCCGTTTTAAAACGAACACCACTGTGGATGGTGCACGGTTGCTTGCAAGCGCAAGAATTGAAACGTTAAGAACGAGCAGAGGGGGCTGTTTGTTTGGTCGTCATCTTGCAGCTACACCCAACCAGCCAACGCTGCAGGTGCCAGCTTACCGCCGTCGCCCCACGGTGAAGACACAGGCAGCAGGGGAAATGAATGGTGCAAATGTTGCACCGGACTACATCGCCAATGATTACTCCAGGCACAGGGGCCAGGCGGCCACCTCGCCTCACCCAGCTCATTATATAAGGTGTCACTGCTGTCAGATGGACGGCCGAGTGGCGGCGGCGGGGGGCTGTGGCTAGCGGCTAGCGGCGGTCGATGCGCGGAGAGAGGGGCTTAGCAGCCGCGGCTAGCGGGCTAATCCGTCGGGTGGCCATGTAATGTTCATGTGGCCCAACCCCAGCGTGTTTACCAAGGAAAAATGACAATAAAACCAATGGTTTACCGTGATTCTCGGGATGTTTTTCTTGCCCTGGTACCCCGACATCTTGACGACCCCTCAGATGCTGGCTGTATTTTCCCCACACTTGGTAACACGGACTAGCGCGTCCGGGAGGCGGTAGCTGCCGATGGGTGGATGCTCTGGGTGCTCACCAGACGACGCCCCGGGGGAATACTTCTGGTAACGGTGGCTTTCACAGATGTAGAGATGCTATTGCTCGAATGCGACGCCAACGTGAGCGGGTCTAAGGCTTTGGAAAACGCTATTTCGGGGGGATTTATGGGGACGGGTCCCTGAAGACTGTGCAGCAGGCAGCAGATAGCGAGAGCTACGAAGGCGAACCGCGCATGCGCAGTGCCCCGCCCTTCGATAGAGGCCTTCTTTGATCTTCTCATTTGACAATGACATATATTTTTGCACTTGTCTAATCCACCTGTCAGTGGATCTTGTAGTCTGGAATCCATGCAATTGAAGATTCTCAGTAGTGCAAATAAAAATTTCATCAGCCATTTTGGTGACCCACAAGTGTCACCAAAATGTTTGATGTATTTGTCATGTGTGGCTATTACTAATTAACTATCCATTAAAACTGGTACGGTGAGGAATATGACTTTTATTTTTTGTTTAGTAATTTTGTTATGACCACAATATATGTACACATTGTAACACAACTCTCATCGCCAGCCATCTTTTTCTGTCACTGCTAGAATAATAGATGACCTTTCGGAGGGCCCTGCCCTCTGTATGATAATGTACTCTGATTCTATGTAAAATAAGGCTACTAACATGACATGCTTAAAGAAAAGGTCAAATGTTGAACAGAAACGTGCTAGTGTCTATTATAAAGAGACATGCAAATTATTAGTTTGTGATTAGTCCTTCTCTTCAGTAACTGCAATTATAAATGAATACATTTGCATGGCAACAATTTACAAAAGCTGTGCTAAAATTTAAAAAGCGTAGTTTTGCAACCCTTTTCTCTAATTTATAACATCAAAAAACAAGACATTAAATTTGTCTAATATCAAAGGAATGGTAATTCTGTCAAGATTACAACTCTTATTTGTTAGCACAGAAAAATAGTCTCAATAATTAATTTTCCATCAGAAACACCCATTTAAGCCCAGTTTATCAAGTAGCAAACAACTGTTAAACTATACACAGAAGAGAAAAAGTAAATTATAACTCACGCTGCAACAATTTATAAGCTAAACTATTAATATGAGTTAAGTCACAAGGTGTGTATTAAATTGAAAAGATCACAGCTTTAATTACTTTCACATCTACTTAAATACTTTGTAAGACATGTAAGACAATTTCATTATAGATCACCGATGTGCGGAGGTGATATACATATTTGGCACCCAAACATATGTGGGTTAATGCAATAGATATATACTGCAAAAGGTTGAATGGCCTGTCAAATGGTCTGTCAAACTTATTTTCACAACTTATTTATTCATTAATAACACACATTTACATTGTTCCGAAACAGCATGTTAGATGCAGCTGAACTCGTGCAAAATGTTGACTCAGGAATACATAATTACAAATATTTTTGCCAAAATGATTGACAAATCGGGAGAAATTCCTTGCCCCTTAATGACCTCCTTCATCAAAAAAAATCACAATTTTAGTTTTTTAGCTCAGCGCAAGAAAAAATAATCTTGATTCAGTTTCGGAGGGATTTCACCTCCTTATAGCATTCTGCCCTATATAAAAGGTGAGACAGTGGAACTACATAATGTGATTCATCCTACTAAACCTAGAAGCAGTCACAACTCAATGTGTGTAGGCAGAGAACTGTAGGAGCACACTAAAGGTTGACCAAGACATAATACAAAGAACAGAATCAGAAGAGGATGTTTAAACGACTCGTAGACTTCTCGTAGATTTCTTCAACATCCAGGCACTGCTTCCTCTTTTACTCAGTAAGAGCTTGACGGCGATGTGGCGATTCTCTTCCCGATATAGACCCTGAGAGAAATAAACAGAGAAATTGATTTGATTCAAAGACATTGAAAGCAGAATAAATACATGAATTGATTGCTACTGCATCTTTGGCACATTGACTGACCCAAGGCCGATAGCGATGATGTGTGAGAGGAGCAGGGAAGGGATGAAGACTTTGAGAAATTCGGCGGAGAAGACGCCCCCTTTCTTCATCACCCCGCTCTTCCTCATGCTGAGGGACCCCGAACGCCTAGGATGCTTGAAGTGAAACTCCCTGAGGATGGACAACCGCTCAGTTATGAACAACGCAGTCAAATAAACCACAAAACAAACCTAACAACTCAAATTAAACACCTATTTGAAACTGTCATTTGCAGCTCATTGGCGTTTATAATGGATCAACAGACCAATGGAAGGGCCCTTACTTTGGAGGAATATTTTCAGGTCTACTCGACCAGTCATTCACCCAGTCGTCGCCGGTGTTCATCAGGATGTCTTCTTCCCTATCCTTCTCTGCGTCTGCCTCCTCCTCCTCAGACTGAAAAGTACAAAACACAGCAATCTGCAACGTGAAGCGCTCAAAAACACGCATGGCTTCATTCAAACCACCGTCACACACAACCAATCCTCACTGGACTCCAGGTGGTTTTCAGGTGACTACGAATGAGAGGCAGCAGCAGCAGCAGCACTGGCGTCTCTCGTTTACCTGGCTTCCCCTTGTGCTGGACATGTCCACATCGAAGGTGATCTGTCCCTCGTCCTGGTCTTGGTCCGGGCTGGGTGGCCTGTGAGGACTGAGGCGACACTTTAAAATGAAGTAAAACTCAAAACTCCCTACCAACCCCCCCCCCCATGTACAAAGCCAGTCAGCACCCTACCTGTTACAGGAGGAGCTGCTCTGGCTGGACTCATGCTGCGCATCCAGTAAGATCTTCTCCATGTCTCCGTTGTGAATGGAGGAGGAGGAGGGAACATGCTCCAGTCCTCCCACCAGGCTCTCCTCCAGCTCCTCCGGAAGCACCCCCACGGTGGACTCCCCGGCGTTTCCATTCAGTGGTTCAGGGGCGGGGGCCACTGGAGGAAGGGGCTGTGTCTCTGTGTTCCCATTGATTTCCAGTTCTACCCAAGAACCTGTGGGAAGCAAGAAAGTACCGTAGAGCGGTTGCGCAAGTACAGTACACTGGTATTGGATTTTGGTCCAAAATGTTCCATGACAGAGCGTTATCAATGTGAGAGGCCAAGAGTCTTGCTTGTTATTTTTGGTTTAACTTGTCTGTCATTGAACCAATACCGAGATATCCCATGGTGAGGCGGCACACTTAAACTTACCATAGATCAAGGTTTTAACCGTTAAGAAAAAAAGTAAATGGTAAGGTTAGTCATCTGTATTGACCGATGCTGTTTATAAAGTATAGAACTAGAAACTATTGACATGAACAATTGTTATTGATGATGGTTTATTTGTTGAAAAAAGTCAAAATCTTGAACAAGAATAATAGCATATCTCTAGATAAGAGTATGCACCCCGCACATTATTTTCTCAAGACTTCATAAACAAGCATTTGTGCTACTGCCCTATACACACAGCCTGCGTCCTTCAGCAGGGAACTGGGTTATGTAATCTCTGGACGCCACCAGGCTTGGCAGCGCCGATGGACTTTTCAATGAGTCAGATAAAACACAAAACCCACCCAAAAGATACGACCGAGTGGACACACACAACTAAAGCATGAGTGGTCCATGTTTGTGTTATTGCATAACCCATAGGCCATGCATATCGTCGCTCCAGCAGGGACCCGTGACGTGCCCCAAAATAAAGAAACAACATAAAGTCCTGGAAGGAAGACTTCCGTGGACGTTACCAACTGGACTAATTCTTGAGGAGAACGTAACTGCATCTGCAGCGTAAAATATGGCGCATCCCATGTGATGCATGTACATAAATGACCCATCAAATGGTAATAGGTAGTAATAACATTTATGAAACTCAATTTCTTGCATATTGTTGGAGATAAATAACAATTCACTAACTAACATGACATTTTATATCAAACGCAGTACTGCATAAACATACAACGCCATTTCAAACGAAATTGCGCTCATCTATTGTCCCAAAGTTGTTTTTATTTTCGGCTAGAGCCCGCCCATTACAGCTGCCCGTCTCTGGTTGGTTGAGACCCCAGACATCAAGCCCGCCATTGGTCGGTTCGACGTAACGTTGAGCAACGTCACAGCCCACCCCGCCCAGAAGAAGAAGAAATTCCATTCCCAATCGAACTTTTTCTCTATATCTCTCTTAAATGTTGTCGTCGCGAGTACCGTCCGTTCATGAAACATACAGGAGTGATGGTTCGCACCCTCGGGTGTCAAAGAGCGGTCGCGGGCACCTACCTTGGAGTCCCGGTTCTCCGTTATTGTTTTGTTGAGCAGCAGCGGTAGACATGTTGACTACCAATGTTTAGCCTCTCTCCACAGTACACTAGACTCCACTGTGCGCATGCGCACAACAACCCCTGGACTTTGGCTGCTGTTCAATTTACATTTATATAAAGTATAGTCTGCATTTAGATGGCCACATTTGTGTAATGGTAAGGGGATCTGATGTTCACGGAAGAGCAATCAATACATTTATTTATTTATTAGAATTGCTCTTACGGTTATCATACCAATCAGAGTCAGCAGCATCCTGGCTGATGGGAGCACCAGTTTGGTGTGTGATGAATGTATAATGTAAATGCTGGATCAGACTGAATGAACCATTGTACGAGGAATACAATAATAGAATAATAATAATAGAGAAATGCATTTAAAAATGTAATCCACTTTAGTTACAGGCTAAAGAAGTCAAATGTTAACTGATGATCATTTTGGTGTTAGAAGAAAAGATATTATTCAGAATTCATATCTGGGAATCTTTCTTTCCCTCTAACTTTATTTCGTTTAACAGACAGAGCTATACATCTGAACATTTTTTTGAGATCTTGTTTTTAAACACATCACCAAATACCTTTAAATCTTTATTAGCGAGCCAAACATACAAATCAATTAAATCCTCACAAATAAAAGTGCATTTCGTTGTTGACTCATACATTATACACTTATATTATGCTGCCATGGAAAAACACCAGAAATCCAATCAGGATTTTTTTTCTTGTTGAATCTTGCTTAAAATGGAGGTTGTGTGGTCCTCTATTGGTGTATATAAGTTGCCTCGGTCCAGTGCTCACAAACCCCATTTAAAATCAATTTCAAGAATGCATCCCCAAACTGAAAATAAGGCAGTTTTTCTAAACCCCTGAAAAAAATTCACATATTAAAGAGACAAGGTTTCGACCGGTCAGCAGCAACGATTTCCCCTGAGTAGTCTCCTGTCTGCCAGAGAGTTCAAGAAATAACCATTTGATTATCTAGTAGTCATTGCTCTGAGAAAGGCAATAGGGTTCCTCTGCATTACACTTGGTCAAGATCTTCCATCAAAACCTTGCATAAGAATGGCCAAATAATAAAGACCAAATACTGAATGTGACGGTGGGGGAAACCTTTTTTCTAGCAACTATTGATTAGATACAGTGCTAACCGTTCCATCATAAGGTTGGACAATTTCCTCGCATGTTAACTGCATGCTTGCCTTTTAATTTGGAAATTTGGAAAAATCTTGCCAATCTGAAAACGAGTGTGATTTGGTGGAGACATGTTTCTTTTTATTTTAGCAATACTGCGTTTGTGAAAACAATGTGACTGCCAATCTATAGAGAACCCAAAAAGAAAATCACATTTCAGTCGTAACCCAATTCACAAAACGCTGTTAACAAATTGAAACAATTTCATTGACGGATTTCAGTGACCATTTTACCCAGTGACCGTTGAAAAATAAACAGTTGCCAGGCTATACGATTCCCAAGCAGTGTGAAAAATGGAATGAGATGAAATGGACGAGTCGGTACTTGTGTTGTATGTGAAAGTCTCCAGAAGACAGTTTGAAGACTGAGGGCATCAATGACTTGAGCACATCTCCAGGGCCAGAAGACTGACTTTGGTAGAGCACCATTATATGGATTACATAAAGTGAGCATGGCTAATTGTTGGCAATTCTTATGGGTGGAAATAAGGACTGAAAGCACATTTATATTAGAATAGCCTAATAAATGGTACACTATTATCACCCATAAGGAAAATATAACTCATGATTTACCCATGTGACTTGAGAACAGCTGGAGGCATAGTGTGACTGAATAATCCATTCAGTTGCGAGGATGTGGCAAATACTATCGAATTAGGCCCACTGTTTTTTGAGAGCAATCTGGTTGGATATATGGTAGATAAGAGTGACATTCCTGTTTAGGCCAACAAAAGCCTATATTTTATTATTATTATTCCTTTTTCAGCAAGCATTTTTCTCCAATCCAGAAACAAAAATGGCACACGAATCAAACTTTAAGTTAAGATCCAAATTAATTTTAACTCAAAGGCATCCCAAATAGTTTCCACAAAATCTGAATTACAGTAAGCCAAATTCAAAAGAAAATAATTTAGTGCGTATGACCACGGCTGTACGGACACAGTATGTTAATTTAGTTTGTGCATCCAATATAACAAACAGACTCCCTTTATTTCGTTACACATTGTTTAGGTGTCAACCAATTGCCTGCAGGATGAACAACACTCCAATGACACAAGTGATCATCTCGTAAAGCAAACGTCCTTCCACATACAAATATTTCCAGAACATACCGCCTTAAAACTACAGTGATTAGACCGTAAGCCTATTACCTTAATTTGTATACAAAAATAAACCGGCTATGGTGACTTTTCTCTGGTACAGTACAAAATCATAAACTCGCACAAAGAAAAAAACATCAAGAAAGTAAACCACTTATTCGGCAACACCATGACAGGCGGCTATGTAGAGATGTTGGCAACCTAACCCGCCACGCAAACACAGAAATAAGCCACTTTAAGACCTTCTACAGTGACCGTGTACAACAGACTTAGTCCTGAGAGTGTCATGGCTGTCCTCCAAAGTGTGAGGGTAAACGTCACACAGGGGTCCCCCTGGGTGTGCTTGCCGGACCCCAGCAGCCCGTGCACCACAGGGACCATGCGTGTCAGATCTAACCTCAAACCTTTCAAAGGACAGCCATCATCCGGATCGCTAGTCATCCTTCTCCCAGGCCTCGCAACCCGTCCTGCATTGTGGTGCCGGTGTTGAATGGTAGTGCGCTGTACAAATTGGGGTAGTGGGGCACCCTAACGTGGCAACTGGATTTAATGAATCAGGGACAATATGGAGTGTTTACTGATTATATTTTCCAGTGTTCTAGGCCCGAAACAAATAGAAGTGTGAGACGAAAATATCAAAAACACATGACAAAAGAAAGAAAATAAACAAAAAAGCGCTAAAGTTGCAAAATAAAATCTAAACTTGGTATCTACGACATACAAAAAATGTCATGATGGCACCAAATAAAAAGTAATATTGACCTAGCCAAATAACTGTACACAATCGTCATCATTCCCCTTTTGGTTGGGATGTAGTGGAAAAGAACTGCGTTGGTGGACAAGGGCTGTGGTGTGCTCCTAACAGGGGAATCCCCCTCAGGCCGGATCCCCAGAGTCTGGCCCCAGGACCCAGAGCTCTGCACATGCAGATATTGGTTGCACTATTGGAAATGCACCTGTGCTGGCCCCAATGGAGGGTATTGCACGGCAGCAAGAAAGAGATTGCACCATTCACAGGGTGCACCGGGCTTATACATATGCAAATCCAAAAATCAGCTGGGGGGCAGATCACAGGGGATGCAGCCTGAGAAAGCCATCAAAAACGGATCACATTGTCTAGGTGAATATATGAGTGCTGGGGCTGGGTGTGGTTGGGTAGGGTAGGGCTAAGCAGAAACTGGGATCTGGAGGGTTCATGGAACACTAGTTCAGTTTGTCCTGGAATATGTACAGATTATTGGTGGTGGCCACGGCGATGATGTTGTCCAGGGGGTGCCAGGCCGTGTGGAGGATCTTCTTGTTAAAGTCCAAACTATCTACACTGATCTCATCCTTTTTGCGCTTCCCACCTGTGCACACCTTGCGCGGCTTCAGCACGGAGCGGGGCTTGCTGTTCTCCCGGGACGCCTCGAGGGTCACGTCCTGCCGGTAGCCCCGATCGAACATCCGGAAGAAGTTGTTGTAGGAGCCTGTCATCACAACACTGTGGGGGGGAACAGGGAGAGAGCTGAGTGGTGTGGATGAGGAGCATGCGGATACAGAGAGAGAGAGGCACCACTTGTATGGACGCGTGCCGTTTCACTGGGAGGGAAACTGGTGAACTAGTGGCACAGGGCTCTGTCGCCAGCCGATAAGGACCGGACTAGAGTAGGAGGGATCATGTGAGGGCCCGACAAATAACCATACAATGGTTATCGACTCATAAGTCATTCGATGATGGAGATTACAAATAAAACATTCCAATGCTTTTGCTTCCACAATATTATATATATACTTTATTATTTTTATATTCTATAAATATTATTTTAATATTTCTATTTCATTGATCCGTTTGAATGCAAATTCTCTTCCTGTTAGGAGGCCGATGAGGATTTTCAGGACTGATGCATCACAATAAAAGGTAATCTAATTATAAATATGCCTATTGCCCAAAATATCAAGTGTTTAAATATTCTACAGCGGGGGTCCCGATTCAGCATTGACCGTGTAAGCAATGCACGTCCACACCCTCCAAAATAGCTCCACTGTAGGCCACTACAGATTCATTCTGATCATCGTCTGACCATCGTTGATCGACGGTCACCACTAACAAAATCAAGTAACCGCTCCTAACTCTAGTCTCTCCATTCCTCAGCGTAAACACTGTGTTCACATGCTGCCCCCCCCGTTCCACAGCAGCAAGATGGAACGGGGAGGAGTGCTTGGGCGGTACCTTTGGCTTGTTGATTATCTGCACAGCTAGGGAATTGCCTCCTTGTTGCTTTACCTTCATAGTGTAATTAAATTCCCCAAATTGAGAATTTTCTGAAAAAACCTGCAGCCCAGAAACTGTCCTAAATAAAGCCTATTGAAGCCGATTGGATATATTCAGCTAATTAAAAAGATTGTATCACCAAGTGAACGGGAACGCCAACGATTTTTCTGTGTGCATCTAAAGTGGTGGGAGGTTAAGTTATTCAAGTTCACCTGAACAGCAAATGATTTCTCTACCTTTGTCACCAGTCAGATTAGATGCCTTGTACCTGGCCCTGAGACAGGCCCATTTTGGTGCCGTCTCTGCCTGTAAAAGTCCATTCATTGGGCAAATTTTTCCCTGGCTGAATAGGACCTGGCATAGACCACTGCTACAGAATCGTGTTTTTCCAATGGAACCCTTTTCCTTTCTATAGCTATTTTAATAACTCAAAAGCAAAACGACAATATCACGTAGGACTGCTGCTTGGACGCCAGTGACTTTCAGATCCACTCATCGCTCTGAGTCTGATGGTTGAGGCAGAGCTTCAATGTAGAATAAAAGTATTTTAGCTTCCTTAGTAAGAGAGGCGGCCTACTTCCAATCATCACAAAGAGAATAGGTTTGGCATCGTTTTGATGAAATTGCACGGCAGGACAATTCGCTATTCACCAAGAGTTCAAGAGTGAATAGCGAATTGTAATATAATATTATGCACATAAATATATCTGTCATTTGAAATGATTTAATCTCTCATACAGGCGCTATTGTGCGCAAAGGAATACCATAAAAGGAAAATACAAAAAAAAAGGCAAAGAGGTGTTACATTTGGTGCTTTGGTGTGTAGCATTGCCGTGACCGTTTTAGGCTGCGTGTGCTTACAAGCATTTGATAACCTTTCAGATAAGGTCACCGATTTGAGGAGCTATGAAATAAAATATGACTTTTATAAGCTTCAATCGGTTTAGAAAAGGTCAAAATTTCTAATGATATGGACCATAAACACTTATTCTTAAGAGGTGTGCTTTAAAAAGGCCAACAACACCCACTAAAGACATGACTTCAGGCAAGAATACTTACAATATCAATGTCTCTGACCTGCTCTACTATCATTGGCCATTTACCTTTTATATTCCATTCACAAGTTGTTTTTTTTGTCCGCAAACCCTCCTAGAGACTTAACATATTGTGCATAATGGAATAGTTTTCACTTCAGCCACCAGCCAAAACAAAATAATGGCAACATAAATTCCTGTGCAGGCCTCGGCTAGACAACGACACTGAACAGACGGGTTTGTGTTGATGATCGTCTACACATAAAAACACAAACCCACACACACAGCGGCTCACCTGTCATTCCCGTTCCAGCAGCACTCAAACTTATCAAAGATGCAGTCGTTCTCATAGAGGGAGCACAGCTTACTCCTGAGATATTCATGCACCTAATGGGGGAAAGTGACAGCAAAGTCAACAGCTTTACAGCGGCGCCTCATCCATTATTTGGTAGAAAAACATTCTCATACCCTGCATGGGCCCATGGAAGGATTGAGACATTGTGATGTACAGAGAGAACAGCCTCGTTATTGATATAGATGCACACCTGATACGTCTCCACTGGCCTGGTCTCCATGTTGAGGTCCCAGATTTTGACGGACAGGTAGTCCCTGGTCATCATGTAGCGCCCGCTGTGGCTGAACTTGACGTCGGAGATCGACGAGATGATCTCGGAGAAGAAGGAACGGTTGTTTGGATCCTCTGGCTCTTCAAACACTGAACAGAGGAGGAAAACGTTTTGGTGAGTCACTTAAAAGGCAGCGTACAAAGATGTTCACACATGTTCTGCTTGTTTTAGTTTTTTTTTTTACCAGATTATTATTTATTCGCGGTACATGAACCTGATTTAAGGACACGCAGATTTCTCACCGAGGCAAAGTGTACGTCCTGGCACGTACGTCCTGGCATTTATTGTATGTTGTACGTCCTTGCACTTAACGTACGCACTTATTGTATGTTGTACGTCCTTGCACTTAATGTACGCACTTAGGCCCTGTCCCATTTCTCCCCCCTTAATACTTCCACTTGGTTTGGAGTGCCCACAACAGTAAATGTTCCACTTTGTTTTAAGCCTGCATCGGACCTCACTACGTTTTGAGGGTTGATTATAAGGGCAAAATAGCACTCACCCTGCTCCCTACAGTAATGGGACACCCTACCCCTACACAAGAACGCGCAAAATCTAGGGTTAGGGCAAAAATCTAGGGTTAGGAGCCTTAATATATGTTGTACGCCCTTGCACTTAAAGGTCCCATGGCATGCTATTTTATGGATGCTTTAATATAGGTATTAGTGGGCCCCTAATACAGTACTTGAAGACGTTCAAGAAATTCAGCCTTGGTGCAGAGTTACAGCCACTACGAGCCAGTCCCATAATGTACACTCCACAAACACGCCGTTTTTAGAGGCGGGTCAAGGTGGAGGGTGGGGGTGTGGCCCTGAGCAGCTTGCGGCCACGGTACCATGCGCTAGTGTTTACAGTGGAACACTGAACACTCCGGGTGCTCCGGCGGGAGTCCTGGAGCTCTATATCTAAATAATATCATCTATATAATATAATATATATTATCATGGTCAAAAGCTGTTTGCGCCTCCGGATGATATTATGACTCTGAAACGACTGCGTCGGGTTCTCAGACGCCTCTGGTTCTTCCACGTCAATATTAAGTACAGGCCGCGAAATGGAGAAGGGGATTGTTGCCCGCGATTGTTGCCCGGGGTCGTCTGCGTTGGGTTGGTTGAGAAGGAATTGGGAACCGCAACATGGAGGCGAAAAGGATTGTTGCCCAGGTCGCCCGCCCAGCCCCACTGCCACGGCAGCGGTCCGTCGGAGCCCCGCTGAACGCTGGCCGCCCCCGGGGCTGGCTGCTGAATGCTGGCTGCCCCCGACGGACAATTCTGGGCAACAATGCTTTTCTCCTCCATGTCGCAGTTCCCAATTCCTTCTCAACCAACCCGACGCAGTCTAGTCTTTTCACCAAATGGGAGCTTTATGCAAGCTTGCGTTATTGTGTTGCGTGTTATGCGCCATAACACCAACAGCAGAACGGTTATCCAAATATCAAAGAACACTTGCGTTACAGTGTGTGTATTCACACACACACACACACACACACACACACACACACACACACACACACACACACACACACACACACACACACACACACACACACACACACACACACACACACACACACACACACACACACACACACACACATCGAAGCGTTTCAGCGATCTTTTTTTCAAAGACGACGTAAGATAGCTACTTCTCGGTTTACACCTAATGTAATTTTTAGCTACTGGGGGACCATAGGGAGGCTAGGGGAACTCAACTTAATGTGAAAAGTGAAATTGTCACACCATGGGACCTTTAAAAAATAGTACTTGTCATGGTGTAGCATCTTCCGCTAGCTATCTTTGTTGCAGATAAATAAAGATAAATAAATTATTGTTTCTCTTTCTTCTGACAAATGTACTTATTGAAGTCGCTTTGGATAAAAACGTCTTCAAAATTCCCTCAATGTAAATGCAAAAGCAAAAACACCCACTCTTAGAGTGCTGGTCGCAGAGGGCAGAGGCCCTCATGTCACAGAGCCGGATGGTGCCCTTGCTGCTGCTGTAGACGAAGGTGTTGCACTGGTTGGGGTGGAACTCTGCGGCGGTGATCACCTCCGTCAGCTCCTCCATGTTGGTGGGCTTTATGTCAACGATGTCTGAAGGGGTTCAGGTCAAGGACTCCAAAATGGTAAATGGACTGCATTTATACTGCGCTTTTGTAACCAGTGGCCACTCAAAGCGCTTTACAATATTGCTTAACATTCCAACCATTCATTCAACCATTCACACACCGACAGCAGTGTCAACCATGCAAGGCGACAGCCAGCTCGTCAGGAGCGGTAAGGGTGAGGAGGGGACACCTCGACAGCTAGGAGGACCCAGGGCTCGAACTAGCAACCTACTGGTTACCAGCCATCCCGCTCTACCTCCTGGGCCACATACCACCCAAAACACTTCATTTCACAGTGTGTGTCTCACCAAAGGACAAGCTTCCAGAAGCCAGGGTGAGAGATTACACACACACACAATTGAAAACACATAGGGTTAAAAGTTAATAGTGAAAAGAGGATACTGAAGCTGCGATCGGTGATCTCCAGATTCCACAGGTTAATCCTGAGGTCGTCCGCAGACAGGTATGTCTCGCAGTCGCTATTCACAGAGATGGAGTTGATGTGGTACGTGTGAGCGTTGGCAAACACGCGCCGGGGGCTGGCCTCCACCATCAGGTCCATGGGACGGAACACGGGCACCTGGAGGGCAGAGGGACGTTGACACAGTCACTAACAGTCGTAAATAAAACATACCACGAGGTGTGCGTGGGTTGAGGAAGCAACGCAAACACCACGACCGGTTAGTTTATAGGGCTAGGTTGTCGGAGGATACCAACAGGATACACACACAACCGCATTACTGGCAGGCGAGAGAATGTGTTTCAAAGAACAATGCATGGATTTAGGAGCAGGATAGTGTAGTGGCTAGGCTGTGCCGCTTACAGCTAAAAGGCTGTCCCGTGTCCCATCCTCATATGCTCCTTAGTGACATGCAGCTCAATTCACTGTAAGCCGCTCTGGACTAAAGGGTCGGCCAAATAGTAAAATGGTAAACAGTGTGAGTGAGAATTGAGTCATCCCTGTGTAAACACGCACCCGCAGTGTGGTGACGGTGTTGGGGTCTCTGTAGCGTCCGTCCTCCTCCTTCAGGTTGTAGCCCTCCGGTCGCTTGTCTCGCTCGCTGATTTTCCAAAGCTTTATGGTTTTGTCTGTGTGACAAAAGATCAGAAGAGAGATTAGGCTCCAAGGCAGAGGTGCGATATATATATATATATTTAACACTACTTTAGAAATGCAAAAAGGCAGTCGCTGCTCAACCAACCGTTTGTGGACAAAAGAAACTGGGCGGCATTCTTCTGGGGCAGCCATCGGATCTTGTTGATCTTCTCCTCGATCTCCAGACTCTTCAGGTAGTCGAACTCGGGTTCGTGGCTCTGGAAGGTGCTGTACACGTTGTACTCGCCGCGACACTGGGGCTGGTTCTTACTCTACAGACAACAACGACGAGACAGAGCCATCGTGAACACACATCACTCGGGAGGCAATGGCGAGTGTGGACGAACAGGGCTGTTGTTCGGAGGAGACGGGAGGGATGTGATGAGCGGTGGCGGCGGTGAGTCACACCGGCTTACCTCTGGCTCCTGCTGGAAGATGACGACGCGGCCACCCTTGTCCCCGGTAGCCAGCAGCTCCCCCGAGTGGTTGAATTCAACAGTTGATATGATGTCAGCTGTCATGGACAGACAGTGGAGAATTGTGTTAACTCTACTGCTCCATATTGTGCTTTAAATATGGTGCAGCATGATTATTGTACACAGAACATCACAGAGCGTGTTCATTGCGCTCTTCAATGGAGCGAGGTTCTCGAGAAGTGTATGACATCCTTACTGAAGCGACAGCGATATATATTGTTCTTCTGAAAAATGTAATTATTGTCAGTCTCTTTGGATAAAAGCGTTGGCTAATTTAAATTCCCTGAATGTAAATGTATGAGGCAATGGGATGCCATCGTGTCCCACTCATCCACAGAACATTCAACAGTCAAGAGGGGAAAGACATTTGCACAGATCACGAGCACAAAAGTCAGAGTTATTAAAAGGTTTTCCAGTTTTGTATCCAATGCACTAAACCTTGAGGGGATCTTAACACTGATCCCGTGGACCCACTCCAGGGCTATTGTGTGCTCTTGTGGTCTGTGCAACCTGGAGTGTCTAGAACCATTTGGTTGTTCGATGGCTCAACTACAAGGTCAAGCCTGTGGGCAAAATGGTTTGCTGTGAAAAGACTATGTTTTGTAATCGTTTATAAAGTCAAAAGGAAAACCTTTTTAGAAATACCCGCGAGGTGAGAATTGATAAAGTAGTTCATGTTCAGCAACCATTCATGTTCAGATATTTTGCAATGAACGTTTGCTTTAAAAGTGCAATTTGCAACACAGGGTCATCATTACAATGATAATCTCTGTTGTTCAATCCCACAGAACAATAGATCCTTTATCAAATTCCTGCATGAAAATAAGCTAATACTAATTGCTTGGCTAACAAACATAGCCTGCTACAACTTGACTCCACAAATTTACCTTTTAGAAGCCAAAGAAAGTGGTTAGACAACTGTGGTGCCGAGTTGTGCAACCAGGCCTCTTAAATGTCTTGTTTGGGGACACTTCAGCAAACCTAACATTTAGGGTCATCCTTAGGTAAAGCTTACTGTAAACAGCCACATAGCTACAATGGCAAGTCCACCACTTACTGATTGTGTAATTGCATGGGACCGGTTTGCTTTAGGTGTCAGCATGAGATAGCTGCTGCCAACCCTTTTAACAAAAATATATCTCTTATATGCAGATATGCACAGGAAGACATACTGAATGTAATCACTATAAAAAAATACCCTGTATTGAATAGATTCTTGAAGGAAAATAGTAATATTATAAATACATTTTGCATGTCAGTGTGGAATTATGATTAATATTGACATAAAGGGAGTTTGAATGAGTGAATATATATTAGGGTGGGACTAAACAAAGGATGGAGATGGGAAGTATGTGTATTGATCTTACAGGCTGTATCTACAATAGTGTGAGTTCTTATGGAAGCCCCAATGGGGTAGTCAGACTCAGACTCAGTGAACCTGATTTTCTCTTTGCAGTATGTATGTATGGTTTTGCAGAATTATTGTATTGATTTTAAATGAACATGCAATCCATCAAGAATAATCTACACTTCCAGATGTGCATTAGTGAGCGTGGTATGAATGCGCTCGTGTTGTGCCTTTCAATATTTCAAGTAAGAAGAAACACTTTTGATATTGGCACAAGGCCAAACTATTAAATCTCACAGTAGTGGTGCTAAATTGTGGCAGGCAATTCTGTGACATGCCAAACCACACGCCATGTCCCGTCAAAATCCATTGATTGAATTTGGACTCTGAGTCACCGACTAGACATCCATGGGACTAGACGTCAGGCCCTATTCTGCAAACCTGTGTTCAGTGAAATAGGCAGTGATTCTGGAAAGATTCTCTCCATTCGTATTAGCACAATGCAATCGACCCATACATCCATGGTGAGCATTCAGGTCCCCATGCTAACCCATGACGCCCCACATGCACTTACCCTCCGCTACATCGTCATCAATCGCTCCCTTGACTTGAGAGAAGCACCACTGGACATCGTTGCACCCACCACCGGCTCCTGCAAAACACACACCAAACACGAAAACACATTGAACGATTCATCGATTCATCCTCCAACCAAGGAAGGGTGGCTCCAGTCATCCAGTCACAATCCTCACGCTTCCTAAGCAGGGCCACACAGACAGGCACTCCCAAAGCTCTTCAAAACGCCCCGCAATAAAACAACCATGTTGGCATCTGTAGCCAACAACGACTGCATTAAATCAGCCGAGACGGATGAGCTGCTAACGCCGAATCAGAAGCCAGTGTTAACAAACAAACTACACCCAGCGTTAGCCTAGCTCGCCGGGCTAGCCTCGCCAGCTAGCAGCTCATCGATAGCATCCACGGCACACGCTCCTACATATGTTCACGATCACAGGGACACGGCCACGGAGTCATTAAATACAGAAACGACGTGTTCTAATACTGTCCCACGGTGAGCTGGGAGCGTTTACCTGCCATGGCGAGGGACTCAGAGCGGGGGTGCGGTGGCTGTCGGGCCCGGGGTCGGAGCGGTGCTGCGGACTCGGGTCGGCCGGTTCGGACCGAGGCGGAGTGGCGGCGGCGGCGGCGGTGGGGCGGAATCACGAGGATAGACGAACGACTCTCCCGCACATGACAGGCTTTCTTTGGATGGCTTTTTGTTTTTAAAGTTTACAAACCGGTGAGGGTTGACTGTTGCAATCCGCACGGCTCGGCTCGGACTTTGAACTTACTTGGGGGTTATTTCCCCGCCTCTGCCTCTCCCTCTGCGTACACTTTCAAAATGGCGGGACGCGGGCGCTCAGCGGGCGTCAGAGCGGCCAGCGTCGGAGTGCACCGTCGGTCCTTAACCAATTAGATCCGCACGCACCGCCAGCGCCAAGGTTCGAATCTCATCAGCACCCTTACTTGTATTTAATGAATTGTTCTCTTTTTCTGGCAAGCACTTGTCGATAATCTAAAGAAATCAAAACCTAACTCTGCACACTTGTAGACTCAACTCAAGATGTAAGCCATGCACTGATTACTGGTGATACAAACAGCAAGGCCTCTTGGTCTTGACCCCTAAAGGTTAATCATCTATTTGGTGTGGCCTCCTGTCACTGGACGCCTCCTTCAACAAATGCCCCTCATTCCACTATTGCAATGGGTGACATATTGAGTTGACATGCATCATATGTGCAAGCTCATGTAAAATCTGAACACGTTACCTAATGTTGTATTTAATTATATTTTAACACCCAATACCATTTTTAAAGGTCCAGTGTGTAGAATTTAGGAGCAACTAGCGGTGAGGTTGCAGATAGCAGCCAATTGAATATCCAACCCCTCACCTCTCCCGTTCTGCCATTACGGTGGCCTGTATTGTTCAGGTGTCAGTAGGTATTTCAGTTTTGCGAAATATCCAATTTAATTTGAATTTCACCAAGGTCTATTTTTGACGGCTCTGCGAACAAATCAGTTTAACCGATCACATTCAGGTGTCTTTGTCATAGTCACCATGTTCAGTGTACATGTAGTAAAGAGGGCCTATTTGCGTTCATCAACACAAAGTCCTCTTATTGCATCCATAAACCATTCATCTGCCTATAATTATTGCTATCTGTTATATATTTGAATCATTTATCTCGGCAGCAGTTGACACTACAAGTCAATGTTTACTTGGGTAAGGTTAAAACTTTCTCAGAAGAGTGACCTTCTTTTACTTATCGAACAGGGAATCAACCTCCAATACTTTATAAACTTAATCTCCAAAACATGGATGTATTAAAGAATGGCCACCCACTCATAAATCCCCTTGATCTGTGACCTGCCATGTGCTACACTATGTTACACTTGGATTAAAAAGTGAAACTCTGTTATGTAATCCTCTCAATATGTTATTTTGGTTAAAGGACTAAGCATGCTCGTCCTCACTGGGCTATATGAGGCATGTCCTAGAGAGAGTTAAGCTTCTCGGAGACATACATATAACGCCACGGTTTGTGTCAGCGCGTACAGCTCTGTATGAACCAGCGGAAGGTTTGGATGTCTGCCTCCGAGAGAGTGTTAAGTTTCAAGGACACTTAAAGTGCTCATTTCATACACAACATCGCTCATTATAATACAGTACTCCTAGACAACGACAGTGCCAAAAAAAGATTCCCAGTGTAAATATAAAAGGCTCATTCTACTAAGGTACATTTTCACTTCTTTCCGTGGAATTATACACTAATTAAAACAAACGGATGAATATTATACTCATACTCAACAGACATGTCTGTCCGTTCAGCTAGATGTCACTAAACCCTACACACTAGGCCTACACACTACACCGTTGACCTAAACCTATTGCACATGTATGCAATGAAGTGAATTTGCCACAAGATGGCAATATTAACCTTTAGTAAAATTCCAACGGGCGATAGGCGCAGTCTTCTGCACCCACACACACACACACACACACACACACACACGTGTGTGTGTGTGTGTGTGTGTGTGTGTGTGTGTGTTCTACAAAAAGTAGCATAATGGTGTTTGCTTTATCATGTCTGGAGTCATGTCTTGCCTGGGGATAGGCATTTCCTTGGTTCAGCGCGTGTCATGTTTCTACATAGGAAGAGAAAACACTAAACATCTGATAACCAGTTCATGGGCTAACATGAACATTTATTCAATTGAATGTTGTAGACAGAAAGAAAGTCACCTTCTTTCCTCCCCCATGGCAATTGGCAAATGTGGGCTACCTACCACACAATATGCCGTTATTAATAACCAGGTGGAGCGTTTTTTCCCCAAAAGTAATTTTCCTAAAGGTCATTCGCCTACCCTCCAATGCCTCAGAATTTGCTTGACTTCCATTTCATAAACTTAGCAATACCTTATGCTTGTCTTACGATGAAATTGCCTTGTTACTAACGATGAAACATCGCCTAATTCTCTCGGTGCTGTTCCGGTCTTCACTTTGAATCAGGCCTAAGCGTTGAGCCCAGATAAACACGTTGTGCCTGTTTGACATATGACAGGGCCTTGTGTACGCTCACCCTGAGCATGCTTGCGCTGCACTCACTCTGCAGTAAATGGATTAAGTTGTCAGTTGGACAGCCCATCTGAGCTTTTTAATATCCAGCCGGGGGTATATACATCAAGCAATCATCTGCCAAATGGCATCAGAGGGATTTACTTCCGTTTTATTGCAACTTTCTCTGTGTCCTTTGTCTGACTGGCCCTGGCCTCTATTGAAGGGGTTCCTGCTGCTGGGTTTCTATGAGTGATCATAGAAATAAAACAAATCTATCCTTGGTCTTATAATGACAAGTAATGAATAATGTGCTTTTCCGTTGAATTGCTGATTCATTTCACCAACAATCAGTTCCACCACAGATCTCTTGCTGTTTGTACAGCAAAATGAAAGCTTGCATGTTTAACTTGGAGTGTAGTGGATGTTCAGAGCATGTAAAACGTTCTTAAATTAACTTCTCACCAACGGTTTGGAAATCTTTCGTTTTTTCAAGGGAAAAACATGCATACGGCAACATGTTGACGTGTTGTGTTGGCAGAAGTGGCCAGACGCCCCCACATGCAGCAGTTGCCCAGGCATTAAATTTCACTTTACTTTACACCTCTAAAGAGGTGGGGGGCCAGAGTCAGCCCCAGGGCATCTCTTCCCAACACTAGGTGGCAGTATGCCTGTGACTGTGCCGTTTCACAAGTATCAGTTTCCCCCGTCATAAATCTTAAAATAGTAGGACGGATTTGAATGTTGACTTTCATCGAACACATGATCCAGTCCCAAGCTACCCTCTCCTCCCACAGTTGGTTCTTTCAGAATTGTGTAGGGGGAAGATGGCATAGTCACGCATTTTGCAGTCTGTTTCTTTGTCTTGTAATGGTGCACAGAATGACTAAGAAAGCACTCTGTGCACCAGAACTGTGGTTTAATCAAATACCTATATTTAAAAACATCGTAGGCCTACTACTGTGGTTTCCGTGACTGCCCTGTCCATGGTGTAATTCGCTGTGGACCATGGCACTGTTACTGTAGAGCTACTGGAGCACAAGCACTTTCATTGCATCAAGCCCACACTGAAATCCACTGGGTCGGTGACTAACATCTCGTGTTGTATATTATTGGAGCACATCGCCTTTTACTTGCACGATCTGGCATGCCATTTACCTCTGGTACAAAATGTTACCGTATTTTGCCAAGGAATGACAAGCTCTCTTTTTCTTGACGTGTAACCTATAGTAATTCGCCAACGAATGCAATAACATCCACATGTCGTCGGCTTTAGGGATGACACAAAGGATTCTTTAACTTTATTTCATTCTTATAAAAGTTTGATTACGCCCCCTGACATTCTGGCATTTACACGGCCTGTTTCGCGCTGATGACAGCTGTAACACGGAACTGGTAAAATGCTCGAAGATATAGACGCAAAAAATTGAAATAAATAAACAGAAAGAAGCAGAGCTGTCAGGACACGGAACGTGACCGTGACACGGCTACACAGCACGTACGACCGCCACCACCTACGTTCTACGTTGTGGTGCACCGTGCACATAGAAGTCACAGTTCACCCTGCGCGTGTCCTCCAAGAGCAGCGGTTGATCATATGCATGCTCCCGATAGGAAGCAGGAGCGTTATTAACGTCACCGTAATGCAAATGTGGCGTCTTCAGATGCCGGATAAGAGACGCAGACGACAGAGGACCATGAAGACGACAAGGATGCAGTGAAGATCAACCAGGGGGCTCATTTATAATGATCTACTTTGTGTTGCTTTATTATGCGTCTGTATTGGGCCCACCTCAAGGACTCTTTGAACCGCTCACTCGCACTGAGCTGCATTATTTGTTCCCCGCTGCAAAACAACAGTTTATATAGATTTCGTATTAATTTATCATATTGGTGGTGTCAAAACCTGGGTTAGCTGCAAACGCTACGCAGCTCTTTATGATAATGACACTGCTCCGAAGCTGATTAGCATCTCCCGTCTCACAGGTGAAGATGCACGCACACACGCACACACGCACACACACACAGACACATACACGCACACACACATACACACGCACACGCACATACACACACAGACACGTACACACACAAACACATACACACGAACACATACTCACACACACACACACACACACACACACACACACACAGATGCACATGCAC
>NC_140275.1:1556761-1599261 GCF_964030765.1 Micromesistius poutassou
GCGCATGCAACAGTTATAAGCTTGGGCTTGGAGGAGGGCAGGCAGATGGCAGTTTGCAGTTTGTTCCTAACTTACAGCTTGGACACCTACACACCTACACTCTGTTTCAACATTTGAATTTGCTGAAAGTTGTCGGTACGTATTTTGATATGTTTTGATATATTTTGATATATTTTGACATATTTTACTATTTCACTCGTCCCTTGTGAATGAATTCACACGAGACTTGACGGGGCAACACAACCTGCAGAATAACCCAAGAGAAGATGTCACACACATAAAAAGGATATCTCAAGAAATATTTTGCGTAGTAAAAATGTACAGCGTGGAAATAAATGGCTCTTCTATAAACTTAAGGCGGAAAAAAGCTTTTCGAACATTTTCCAGGGAATATGCTCCTTTTAAAGCGGCATTTTAAGAGTAGAGGCCCACTATATGAAAGCACTCAGATTCATGATTAAACCATCAGAAAATGGCTTTAGATGGAACACAAAAAAAGGTAGTAAAATAAAGTTCATCCTTTATGGTAGCTGTCAGCGCCATTTCTTTCTTCTTCCCAAAGAGAAGGATGTAAGACATAGTGCCCACCGTAATGTGGTCCTTAGAGCACGGTTGGCCCTGATGGCTTCTGAATTAATACAGCAAATAGGCTCAATCAGTTTTAATGCATTCTATCCTCCGATGAACGCCGGGCAAGAGGTTGTATCTATTGCAACGGCGGTATTAACTTAATCCAAAGTTTCAATATGAGGTGACAGCACACGTACGCTCGTTCTCCCCCCAGACCAACACAAATGCGTCTGTATTTTTCTTTCCTTCTATTTTTCCACTAAACCCGGACTTGAGATGGATTGTCGTCTGAAAGGAGCTACTGTTGTTTTCCCTCGAGGGCCGTGGAAGTCAGCAGAGAAGGACACACCGCCTGCAGCAAAGGGGGGGGGAAAGTGGATCATCAGCATGTGTGCGCTAAAAACTTCTAATACCCACAAAGACAAGAGGAGCAGATGTGAACACTCTGGTAAATATCAAACACTGACAGCCTGTATTGCCGTCTGCGAGGCTGCACCCAGCCCCCCCCCTCCCTCCCCAACCCCCCTCCTCCCTCCCCAACCCCCCCCCCCCCCCCCAGCCCTCCAGGGCTTTGGGCTACGATTGGACTGCAAAAACATGGCGTGCTTCCATGCATGGTCCTCCTGAGCTGTTCATTCCTGCTCAGATCTCCCTGGTGTTGACTGCCACACATCCCTCCGAGGGGACTGAGAGATGGCTTCCGGGGGCTGTGGTGGTGGATCTGGATGTGATTGCCGTGATTTCAATTTACTTTTCCCATTCCGATGTGGTGTGCATGGGTTTTTTTTTTTTTTTTGCTCCCTGCATCATGTCTAAGCAACGCCATCCTCGGTCGGTGCGGAGCGAGGGAGATGCGGGCGTGTGGTTTAGACGACTCTGCAGGCCGTGTAATCCTCCCGGCCGCCTCTGCGTCCAATCTTCAAGTGGGCCGTTCCCCGGCTTGAGACGGATTAGACTGCGCTAACAGGATTGCCCGCCTCGGACACATGATATTAATTTCAGGCCTTTAAAAAACGGATGGATAAACGCCATGTAGTGGCACTGCTCTGCACCGGGAGTGGTGTAGCCGCAGTTGTAGGGAGCACGGGTTCCTCTGCTCCAAATATATCTCCTGAATGAAGTGTATTGTGGATGATGAAATGACTCTCCCTGCGCATTACTTCCAGATGCTTGGTCTCGGCTGTTTAGATTCACGCTGACAAGGTGTGCAACAAACATCTGTGCGTGCGTGTGTGTGTGTGTGTTTGTTTGTGTGTGTGTGTGTGTGTTTGTGCACACACGTGCATGTGTATGTGTGTTGGTGTTTGTGTGTGCACGTGCATGTGTGTATACCCTAGTGACAGTGCGTGTGTGTATGTCTCTGTGTGTGCTCATGTATGCATGCATGTGTTTACCCTTGTGCCAGTGCCAGTGCCTGTGTGAGTGTGTGTTTTGTGTGTGTGTGTGTGTGTGTGTGTGTGTGCATGCGTGTGCATGCATATACACACACAAACGCATGTTTTTGCAAAACACATTCATTTATATCTCTATGTGGCAGTGTGTGTGTGTCTGTGTGTGTGGAGGTATGCATCTGTGTGCCCGGGCCCCGGTGTGCGCACACGTGTGCATGAGGGACGCGCCGCGCTTGCATGTATTCATTGGTGTCTCAGTGTGTGTGCGCGTCCCTCCGCAAGATTTATCCCCCTCTGCTATGTGCCTGAGCAGGCGCCAGCAGGTGCAAGATTACAGCTTGTGCTTATTCCAAGGTGAGCAGATGTGGCACCCATTACAGCCTCATACCCAACATGAAAGCTGCTCTTTTGTGTCACGTTGGTATCGTTACTCTAATCAGCCCGCAGGCTTCCCACGCCGCACCAGGAGCCAGTCAACTCACGTGATGATGAACATATCACCACCCGGCCCCCTCCTCTGAGCAGGTACTCAGAGGGTGGTGGGGGGGGGGGGGGTGGGGGGTGGATCACACACGCTCTGGGTGTGTGTGAGAGACCCACTATTTACTCAGTAATTATCACATTTGGGAGCGAAGACGCAGGAGTGACACGTTCTCATCTCTCGCCCCCCCTCTCTCTCTCTCGCTCTCTTTGTTTGTTTTGATTTTCCTCTCCTCTCCTCTCCGAGGACGTGGAGGGATACCAGCAGGAGGAGCGCGTGTTCCTTTAATGCCAGTACGTACGTGGGCCTGCGTGTGTGTGCTCCCAGAGCTGAGCGGTTGGCAGGGGCTCCGGTGCAGTGTTCTGGTTATTAGTTCAACACCATTGACTTGATAATGTTGCCGGAGATGAACAGGTAATGATTCTTATCGGCACACACAATTATGACTGTGCACACTGCCGGTTATTAATAGACCGCTGTGACACGGACGTATGCCTACCTGCTCGTTTTTCAAATCCCTGTTGGATTGAGTTTATTTTTATGGTTGTTATTGAGACCGGACCCTATATCTGCCCTTATGAGAAGAGGAGCAAGGTCCCAAAAGGAACACACTCACAGAGAGGATGTCTTTTGCATAGCGTATAGCAATGGTGTCTCGGAGGGGAAATGTATATATATACTCGGCAGCATGAAATAAAACAGAGTTTACTGTCAACAGCTGGTGCTTTCACGCCTCAATTCACTAAATGATATTTGCCGTCAAACCGGTTTCAAACTTTTTGTTTTTTTTGCAATCCTAGCAAGAAATAAACATACAGAAAAAGTTTTGATCTCTAAAATAAGAACTTAAATCATGCCACGGCGGTTCTGAGTTTTGAACTTGATTTTGTTACTTTGACGGTGATTCAAAATTATGAACCTTCCCCAATATTGACTTTTGAATAAAGGCAACCTATTCCACTTCTCTGCCAACGTGGAGAATCCCTCAGACAGTTGGGCTCGCCTCAGTTCCACTTCTCAAATGGAATATTTAGGCGCTGATTGATTCCCGACCTGATCCGACTCCGTACCTGTACACCTCCATCAACCTGGCAGCAATGCAACTCCCGAGCGCTATTGATTGATTTTCCAACCCTGAAACCCATTTGGAAGTGCCTGCACACTTTGCTCACACTGTACCAAAAAATAATTGTTTTTCTCCCAAACACTCTCATATGTTTCCACGTTGCACAAAGCCCTATAATTCAAGGGTACATTGTTGCAGAGGGGGAGGGGTGGGATTGAACACAGGTAGGGCTACAGCTGGGAGAGCGATAACCACCCCTTGTGTTACCGTGGTGTATTATCTGTTGCCACGGCGCTGATGACCATAAGATGTATGTATGGCCCATATCATCAGCAGGTATTCAATTAATCATCGTTAGAGCATGTTATAGATAAAGGAGGGCTAAGGTCGCATGCTACATGCTGGATGTGTACAAAAGCTGTTTAAGTATAAAAGCTTGTGTGGGAAAAACATTACAGCAATCAATCAAACCCTACTTCAGAATAGCCTTCTCTTGTGGTTCCTAACAGGCTGCTTATAAACTCAAGGCCGCAGTGGCCATCTCCAGTGTTAATCGGTACCATTAATAACTGTCATCGGCAAAGGTATTATTTATTATTAGTATTTATAAAACACATTATTCAGTTTTAATTTCCATGTACTTTTGTCGGACACGGCCCATTAGTTTATCGGTAATGAGATCACTAACGGTACACGGCTGACATCAAAGCAGGTGTAACACTATATTATTGTCTATTGTTCTAAACCCCCTAAAGGTTCTTCGGTTCTGCTTCATGTCTCTGTCGGTTCCTCCTTCAACCGCACCTCAGCATCAATAAGATATTTCTAGTCCTCAAAAAGCTCCTGGTCCTCTATTTGTATCTTCTGGCCCGAGTATCCACGCTGGACGATACTTTCAGCGCACTCACAGATGGAGTGCCTCGCTCTGTTATTTGATGTTGTCGTCTCCAACTGTGGAGGCAAATACACACAAAAAAAGCGGAAAAATACCCCCCTCCCACCCCCCCCCCCCCCTCCAGCAGACCCAAACATGTGACAGAGAGTCACGTGACACAGCGCCACACTCCTGCCCTCAATGTCACCTTTAGTGTCACCATATGTGGACACGCTGCCAGGTATTAGGCATTTTTAATCTCACTTAATCTCCCTCGCGTTTCACTCAACCTTCTCCTCTCAAGCAGTTAAAACTTTATGATTTGTGGGATTCACATTTATGAGCCTCCTCTCTCTCTCTGGGGCCCCCCACCCCTACCTCACTCCTGAGTCACCCCCGCCTCACCCCCCCCCAGCCCCCCGTTCCCTCTCTTCACTTGGGTGACATGGAGTGACCTAGCCACTCTCACCCCTTATCCCTCATGACAGAGGCACTGGAGCGGAGAGGGGAACCAGTGGTGGGGGGGGGGGGGGGGGGAAGAGGATGTGCAGACGGACCCACGAGGAAACAAGCTGTGTCGTGCTGTAGATAAGTGGGGCTCATGTTAACCCGTGTTGTAGCCTGTGTCTCCGGGCTGCGTGACAATAGAGGTCTAGGGCACATCGTCGCTCGTACCCATATGGTCTATAACAGGGCTCCTCAACCTTTTTATTACTGAGGCCCAGTGAGCATATTTGAATTATTTTCAGGGTGGGGTGCAGGCGCACCGACAAAGCAGTAGGGGCTGCTAATGCAGCGATCGGCCAGGACACAAACCATGATGCGCCTCACTGACTCATCCTATCTAATGAACACAGAAACTGTAGGGCCATTATTAAGAATGTCAACACAGTTTTATTAATAGACAGTAATGGTCTAACGGTCTAACAAAGCAACCATGATATACTGTGCAATCGTCAAGCCAATAAAAACATAAAGATGAGCTTGTTCAGCTTGAGCCTTCCATTTGAATTCTGCGGCCCGGTGGCCAATGCTCTGCGGGCCGAAACCGGTCCACGACCCGGTGGTTGAGAACCCCTGGTCTAGAACCAACAATGATCATGTGCTCTACCTCACTTTAAGGGCAGATACTCTGCAAAGCCTTCTCTTCTGTTCTAAGATTATACTGTTTCCATGAGTTAAGCTCACCTATAATGTGTGATCATTTTTCCAACTTATTTATGCGGGAGAATAATTTCAATTGTATCAATTGTTATTTGTATCTGTAATTGTATATTTGTAACCCTTAATCACAGTTACAGCCTTGTATTTATGACAATAATCTCAAACCCCTGACCCCTGTCTGTTATGCTACAGCTCCTCATAAGCACATCCTCAAATTATTTTTGTTGTTGTTGCCAAAAAACGATGTGTTCCATTACATGATGCCCTGGTGGTTCGTAGCCCACTCTGCTCACCTCTCCTCCGCTGTTTATCTGTTGTCTTCGGCTGATTGGTCGGTATGAAACATTAATGTTGTCACCTCATTCCTGATTGGCCTCAGTGTAATAATTGCAATAATTCTCGTGTCAAGTGATGGATGACGAAATGCATGAAGACAGATTGGTATCGGATTTATCTGGTGGGGTTTGTCTGTGTGAGTCATCCTGTTAAAGAAAATTGTTGTAACGTTGTGGTGTGCCAAGTATGAGGCCTTTGAATCTCTGCTGTTTATAATTGTGTGGATGCTTAGGATGTGCAAGAGGAGATGCGTTGGTGGTAGAGATGTGGTGTCTGTGTGTGTGTCTATGTGTGTGTGTGTGTGTGTGTGTGTGTGTGTGTGTGTGTGCGCGCGTATGCGTATGCGTGGGCCCTTAGTATATGTGTTTTATCATTTGCTTGTGATCGTGTATTTCTAGGTCTGCTGAAAGAAATAGTGTGCGTGCGTGTGTCTTTGTGCGCCTCAGTGTGTGTGTGACAGTGGGACACGGATCGCATAAAGGCAGAGGAGGGCTTGAGGGAACCAGCCGGTGGGGCTATGTGCTGTTACCAGGCGGTCAGTGTTAGGCGGTCTGCATGGATGACGCATAGGTACATTGTTAATATCCAAAGCACACTAACAAGCCCTGAATTGGATTGACAGGCTGCCTTGCCTCGCGTGGAAACATTCTCTTTTACCACTTTGCAGTTATATCTGACAGAAAAGGTTGTACATTGATAATTCCAAACAGTTGCCGTGGATTTCAATGAGCTTCCTTTACTCGCTTTGGCGCGTGTGTGGAAATGGTGTTTTAATATCCCTGCGCTCATGGCACTCCCTCCATCACACAGTGGGAACACAGTTTGCAATAGGAAACAGCCAAACACGTTGTTAACGTTTCATTTTTTGAATGTTTTATTTTTGAATGTTTGTTGAACCATTAAAATGTTACGTTGGCTCGCCACTGATTAGGATCCGACTGGATGCTTCAGTGATTACATGTGTTGCCCAGTGTGGGACCCTTAACAGGAAACGAGACTGCCCGTTCGCAATTAAAACGTCTATTATAAAGAAGTATATGGAGTCGGTAAGTTGGTAAACCATTAACAGTACAGCTGTGTGCAGCGTTACTCATACAGAGGGGTAAGGCTATGCCAAGTCATATGATTAACCAGATTTATGGGGCCGTCTCATAAACCGGGCAGCAGAAGTTCTCATAAATCCCGCGCTGAGATAGCATTAATCAGGTCAGAGTTTAGACCCCCGTCACCATGAGGTGAGCGGGATCGTGGAGGTGATTCACAGGAGAAGAAAAAAACACAGCTGTCAACACAGTAAAGGTAAGATGGCTGCTGTCGTGTGTGTGTGTGTGTGTGTGTGTGTGTGTGTGTGCCGAGACTATTTTTAAACGGCGTGCTGAATAATAATGATGAAATCCGCTTGAATTTGATTAGCCGTTGACAGCAGTCACCTGATGTGTTGAATACTGAAACGCCAAAGCCCGTCAATCATCGGAGGAGTGCAGGTGGAGCAGCTGGGGCCGATCAATACAGGTGATCATGTTACAACTGGCTGTTTCATGATCATCCGTCCACCGGTTGAGGAGCTGAGGACTTCCTGTCCACCTGAAAGCTACGCCATGCTCCATTCAGATAGGAGGACCACTGGCACATGTTCACTGAAGCCCTTTAAGGTTTGTTGGAGGACTCATCTCGCGCATCAGGGACCCAAGTGTGGAAGCGCCAATGCCTTTGTGACAACTCTGGCCTACATTATATATGTGTACTGTATATGTGATATTATAATGTGTGTTATGTCATCTGAGGCACAGGGTCTTTGGGGGATTTTCTAACCAACTTTTACCACAGAAGTTTTTTTACACACACTTTTGTGTTGATCTTTATTTTAAGAGCTGGTCGGGACTTCTCTCCAAACTCGGGGTAACTCGGGGAACTGCTTGGGGGAACCGGCAGCTTGAGATGATATCTTCTTCAACGCGAGAGTATCTATTCAGCACGAGAGTGACGTGTGGAGCTAAAAAACAAGGGAGTTGTATAATAGCCCACATTTGACATTTGTAATGGTCTCAACAAGCATCATTACAGCAAATATGATTATAATCGCATAAGGCAGTGACTACTGTGTCTGCGTAATGGCAGTGATGCCAATCACCAGTGACGCACAACAGCTGGAGTCAATCAGCACCAAGAACTACCCAGCTGAGGCCAATCAATGGGGAGGAGCACGGCAGCCAATAGCCGATCAGCAGAGCAACGTCACACGACAACGCTCCATTGAAAACCTTTCAATATTCACACATTTCGACTTTCGTCAACTATTTTTTATCGAAGTTTGGCTTAACTCTGCTCTGCTGTCTGGGTGGACAGAGGACAACGGGGGATGAAACCCAGAGCCCTTCGACCAGGAGTCAAACACTCTAAACCACTAGACTGCCCTGACCTCATTAAAAGAGAGAACAACCATAGCTCATGTCCTGAAGGTCTGCCAGTCTGCTAATAGAATGCTTTATTCCATGCAGTGTTCCTGCCTCGTTATTTCAAAGAATGCAGCGATGTGGTGGTGTATATTTGTCCCGTCTATTTCCGTCCGACTGGATTAAGACCGCATGCACACTTGAATGAAACATAAAAAAAATCGAAGTGTAATTTCCTTTAAAGAAATCCACAGCGGTCCTATACATCTGTTCTCATTAGTAGAATACGTAATGAACGTATGGACACCGGGCTGTTGCGTCCAGAGGTTTTTAATTCAGTCCTTGAGATGCCCCCTTTGTTGGCTAAGCACACATACACTAATTCACATACAGCTCGTATGTGAATCCACAACAGGGAAATGACTGTGTGCTCACTTCCATGACAATGTGAACCTACCAAGTGAGCGTTTGTTTCTAAGCAGTCTTGTGTGGCGTCGCCTCTGACTGAGGATCTCCCTACAGACGTTGTTCTCAGAAGCATGTCCTCAAATCAAATACGAGCAAACAACAACATCAACGACGTCAACAACGGCGACGCACATAGTGCTGCTTTCCATTAGAGGCAAATCATTTTGAAATGAAAGAATTAAGTGCAGCTCAGTGTTTAATTAAACCAATTTATTCATTGATTTCTTCTGTTTGATCCGGTGGCAGGAAACAGCACCTGATTGGTCCGTGTGGGTGAACATAGGGGAGTGTGCGGCCCGTCTGTCCGTCTGTACGTGTGCGTCTGTCTGTCTCAGACACGTGGATGTGCAGGTGCCGTGTGACGTATGGATTTTCCTTTTTTTTTTTTCTCTCTCCACTTCTTTAATTGAGTAAAGTCATTCTTTACGCTCTCTTCCCTGCCCATCACAATGCAGGATATTTGAGGGTGTTGGGAGGCAAACAATTTAATAAATCAGTCGAGCGCGGCACACATCAAAGCTCTGGAGTCCTCCTCACAAACAACATGTTGCCATGTCTGCGCGTCTCTGAACGCCGTGGAGGAAACAGCTTGCATTTAAAAGGACAATTTCTAATCGGAAAGCCATGCGTAAACATTTGAAGTTATTTTGTATTCGGAGGACGGGAAATTCGAATCAATGCTGTTAATAGGCGAGTCCTGACAGAAGTTGAATGATTATGCGGTGCGATTGCCATGTGTTGCACATATTTAAATTATTATAAATGAATGACATTGCTCTCATCAACGTTAAAAGGGCCCCGGCATGGAGCTTGAATTAATAAATGTAGGCCTAATGAGAGTGGGGGGACTTGCAACTTTACATTAAAATAAAAATATGAATGCCACTCAATATAGATATACTCTTAATAGATATTCACTACGTCACTTTGAAACTCATAATTGTCATAAACTCCAGCGTCCACTGACGGCCCTAAACCCATTACGTGTGAGTCTGTGACCGTCCGTTGACCATGTTAATGAGAGGAACCCCAAACACTAATAGTGACAGAGTGTCACGTCACGTACAGAGCTGTCGGGGAGCACATCTCCATGACTCACTCTGAGCCGGCTGATCGCTCAAAAAGGGCTTAGAGGTCACCGGGAAATAAAAAAAAGAATAAAATGGCCACATTTTGCAAACTGTGCGAAATGTCACACAAAGTACGGAGGCTTCACCGGCGCGGCCGCTGCCAGTTCTCCCCTAATGGATGTCCCCTAATGCCGGGTGCTGACTGCTGAACCACACAGAGAACAAATGGATGGACACTCCCTCCTGCAGCCTTACCGGGGTCACATTCATCAGCACCTCCAGCTCTGTGTGACAACAGCTCTGCCTGTGTGTCGCCACCACCACCACATCATCATCACCACCGCCGTCGTCCTCGTCGTCCTCGTCCAATTTATCCACCTCCTCATCATCATCATCATCTTCATCCTCCTCCCCCTCATTATCATCATCATCATCAGGAAAGTCATCATCGTCATCAACCACTTCCTCCTCCTCCTCATCATCATCATCATCATCATCTTCACTGCTTTCCTCCTCGTTGTCATCCGCTTCATCCTCCTCCTAGTCCTCTCCATTATCATCATCATCCTCATCACCACCACCATCATCACCATCATCACCATCATCACCATCATCACCACCACCACCATCATCATCATCATCCTCATCCTCATCATCACCACCATCATCACCATCATCACCATCACCACCATCACCATCACCACCACCAACCACCATCGGCTGTCCCTCGATCCGACTCCACACTCTCCCTTCCTGTTGTTGTTGATTCCTGCGGTGTCAGGGACGAGGAGAAAGCATGTGTGTGTGCTCTCTCCCTGGCGGTGTCTTCCTTTGTCCGTGACACATTAAGGCGCCAAGGGGCCGCGTGCCAGATGGACCAGTCAGGTGTTAGACACAGCTCCACAAGTGGCTTCAGTCGGCGTTCCATTAGCATAACCCAGACGCTGTCTTTGTTCCGCTAATGCGCTGTACTATATCCACCGATGAGGACAGAATGGGATTAGGAGAAAACGTGTCTTGTCACGGGTATGTTTGACGTGTACGTATGTGTGTGGTGACAGTGGATGTCGGAGCAGGGGTGAAATAAAAAGATAGATTATAGGGTGTGTGAGCACACCCACGCACACATCGCTAATAGGCGAGCGCTGACGATTCCCCCCGCCGTGTTGTTTGAGAGTGTGTACCTGCTTTGATGCAAGGTGGCTGGGTGGGGGAGGGTGGGGGAGGGTGGGGGTGTGTGGAGGGGGTGGATAAATCCCTCCTAGGCTCACGGAAGAAATTGTGTGGGACACAATCCAGCAAAATCCACAAGTCGTGAATTGGCTTTTGTTGGGGAAATGTAAATCACTGCGGGGAGCTTGCATCGATGGGGCTCCTTGTTACGGTGCAGCGTTCTATTCCTGGCCCTGTGGAGCGCACACCTTGTTCTCAGATTATCCATCATTATGTAACGACGAAAAGAGACGGCGACGCATGTAAGTAGAATCTATTTGATCTCAGCCCCCGGACCGGCGGATCGAACGCTGGGTCTCTTTAAACCGTTGCCGTCGCGCACAGAGTCACCACTGTTCTGGAAGGGGGGGGGGGGGGGGGGGTCAGAGGCCTGGGTTGCGTCCCCGGTCCCTGGTGATTTTCGCTTGTGTTGACCTAATTGAGCTGCATTCTGGGGATACCTGCTGTGGTGTGGTACCATTAGCTGCTTCCAGCACTCGGCTCATTGGAATGCACAGGCAGAGAGCTGGCAGGCTAAACTGTGGCTTGGCAGGGATGCTGCTGCTGCTGCTGCTGGTGGTGGTGGTGGCGGTGTTACTGCGACTCCGCTGCTGCTGCTACTGGGACATGACAGACACAATCTTCCCAGCCATAAATCCAGCCTCTTCCCTCCCTCCCTCCCCTCGCCTCCCTCCCCGCTCTCCCCCCCTCCTCACTCCCTTCACTCCACAGGGCAAACAGAGACACCTGCGTATTAAGTTGAGAGACGGCGAAATTCAATCTGTGTCCTCTGTGACAGCGGTGGAACTTGGACGGGCTCATGACTTTGTTTGTTTTATTTCCTTTGCCCCTTTATTAAATGGAGCGAAACAAATTTATGTGCGCCTCTGTCTCCTTCGATAGCCGTTTATTCCGCAAAGCTAAATAAATATGAGCGCTTTGCGGTCGTAATGGATGATGTTAATAATTTGGTGCTGTTGGCAAAGGCAGATCTTTGGCCTATCCACTCCGTCCAATCGCGTGCCCAGAGTCCATCTTCTCCCCCTTTTCTCCAGCGTCTCCGGTGTAGTGACAGCAGGGCTGTCTGTCTATTCAGTTTACCTAGCAACGGCTCCTTCTGTGTCCTCTCCACATCGCTCACGGACCTTTTCTTAGATCTCCGTTGATTGCCTAGCAACCTTTTTCTTCGGCACCACAAGTACAACTGGTGATCTGGGCGCTGTGCAGGCCAGGCAGGCTCCCTAAAGATGCTTTTGTGCTTTTTTGATGACAATCTCTCCCTCTCAGACACTTAGACTTTAGGAAACAGTCAATCACCTCGCCGTCTGGTTACAGTCGCATACAAACAGAGTGCATGTTGTCTGAGCAGTGTGTGTGTGCGCTGTCTATCAGCCAGGCTGCATCTCATTTCAAACCGTGGGGAGGTGGTCGGTGTCTGTGTGTGTGTGTGTGTGGAGGGGTGGGGTGTTTGTGTGTGTGTGTGTGTGTGTGTGTGTCTGTGTGTCCGTGTGTTTTATGGGTGGGGATTTGTGTGTTTTTGTGTGTGTATGTGTATGTGGTACACCTGTGTGTTTGTGTGTGTGTGTGTGTGTGTGTGTGCGTGTGTTTGGGGCCGGGGGTGCCTGTGTATGTGTGCGTGGGTTTGGGTTGGGCTGGGGTACTATTAAGCTGACTAAAATATGTATGTGAGAAACCACTTTGACAGCTTTCGCCTCATCTGCCAGTGGATTAAGTGCATTCATGTTTAACACCGTGATGGAAACGTTTCATATGGGACAGCCACATAATAAGAAGCGGCTAATCCTGATGCTTGCATGTTTATTGAATAGGATAGAGATGGACATGATGCGCTGCGAACACTTATGTTTTTCTTTACAATGTTCAAAAGCTGACAGCGAGCAAGATGGATACCAGCATTGTTTATAATAATCACTCAGTTCTGCCGAGATTCGCTGGTGTGAGCGGCAGAATCCTATGTCAGTTTAATCCCCGGTCTGTAATTTTTAATTTCATTCAATTAAATTATTTCCAGCCATTACCAGAGTGAAAGCCATTTATCGTTATTCCCCGCTGTAATCAAAGAGCTCCTAAAAATTGCACGCAATCCAAAGCACTCTCTTTATTTGCAGGTTGATGGGTGTGTTCTGGTCAGTGGTCATATATACTTTCTCTGAAACTTTGTCCTGCTCTGCTTATCTGCAAAACAATGGAAAACTGCATTCCAGATCCCATTTTGGATTAAGAGATGTAATCTTCCAACTTGACGATAAAGACTATTTATGACCGCAACTTTGCCGGTCTCAGGCGATAAAGCATTTATATCTGTAATCAGGATTCAATTTATGCTCTTCGAGTACCACTCTGATGGACGGATTATCCGTACAGTGCCTCCCCAGAGCACTGGGCCACCCCTGCTGTCCCCTTAAACAAGACGGCATAACGCAAACGGACAGTTGAATCGTAGGGATGGTGTGCTCCTGCCTTCTGACAGCCCCCTGTTTGAAGCAGAGTTCGCCATGCTGCAACTCCATGCAATACCCGCGTGGGGGGACGAGAGGCAACGTAAGCCGCTGCTGCTGCTGCGGGGCCATCCACCCCAGAAACGGCATCTAGAAAGAAGTGGACTTCCCCCGCTATTAGGCGCCGACAGCCGGCCCCGCAAAGTGTGACGATGAGAATATATTAGCGTGCTGTACTGGAGCGGGAAGGTAAAGGTAATCTAGAAGTGTTGGCCTAGAATGGCCATCGCTCCCGGGGGAAATCAGCCGCTTTCTCCCCCACCACCGCTGCCCAGACATGCCTGCCTGCTGCCTGGCTGCTGCCTGGTGCTTGCCGCCTGTCGTCTGCCTACCTGCTGCTTGCTGCCTGCATACCTGCCTGCTGCTTGCTGCCTGCAGCGGGAGGAAGCGGGAGGCAGGATACAGATGTGAGGAGACCCAAATCATACCAGGAGCCACTCTGTCGCAACCTAATATCTGGATGCTCAGGGAGCTATTAAATGTTAACTATGTAAATAAATATGTGAGAGATTATTTTTCATACGTGGCTGATTTGATCAGAATATCAATTGGCCCTGCCTGGAGTTAGAGAGTGTAAAAAACAAAGAGAAAAAACATACGTTTAATTTGCACTTTGTAAATTGAGCTGGATCTAGAGGTAAATATTTTCTCGGGCTGTAACAAGATCAGGAGAAGTCAGTCCACCCCACTTGGCTAATTATGTGTACTTATTCCACGTGGGTCACAAGGTGCACAGCAAATCAAAGAAATGAGCAATGGTGTCTTTGGTAGAGAGAGAAAAAAAGGTCTACTTTCTGCTGTTTATTGTGCTTTCAACACAGTATTGAAGCGAATTCTCATCAGTCTCGTTAATGACAAGAGACCTGCAGTTCTGTATCTTACTTAAGGGAGAGCGACGGATGGAATCAATGGAGCAGCATTGAGGGATAACATGGACTTAAGCCTGCATCTTATAAAGTCTGAGACGTCCCGGCCTCCCATGCCAGACCTGGAGCGCTTGCTAATAAGACCAACTCCTGCTTTCCAAGAGTCAGCAACACGAACGCGCTGTCCAAATAAAAATGTCAACCTCGCAATAAAACCAACTTTTTTTGTGCTATTACCACGGCATCTGTTTACTTGTTGTTCAGAAGAGAGATAAATAAATCAAAGGCAAAAAAAAACACGTTGTTATCTCCACACTACAGTGCTACCCACTCAGATGAAGGAAGGAGCTGATTGTCACTTTGTGCGTTTGAATCCTGCGTGATGAGTCTAAATATGTCGCTGATTCGAGGCGTTGCTTCATCTGATTGTTTCGAAGAAGCCTTAACGAGGTGTAATGAAAACAAATCAAAGCGCAAAATCATAAATGCACGACACAAGAATCCTGCTGGTGACCTCGGAGTGGAGGGATCCTCAATGTGGTGAGGGTGACGGTGATGACGATGGAGTACAGGTGGTACATGTACACAGCCACATGTGTTTACCCGACTGTGCTCACAGTGAAGTCTCACTGTAGCGTAGCGGTGTAGCTTCCCGACGATGTTACCAGCAGCGGTGCCTCAGGCGAAACTATTCATGTTGTTGGAAAGTTCCGGGGCAAATACTTTAATTAAGCACAGGTGACAGATGATGTACTCAGAAGGCCCATATGAAAGGTCATGCTCAGGGAAGAGAACAACAAGGTAAATAAGGTCACCATGGCGACAGAGGACAGCGCGGCTGGCCATTGCCGTCGCGGTCCGTTGATCAGCGGCCACGCAGCAGGCTGCGGCTGATTGGCCTAACGACCGCAATTAATTAATTTACGACACTGTATGCGCAGTGGTCGTTTATTTACACACTTTTATTTCATATTCATAAGCATCTTTTAAAAAAAGGGACGGAAAAAAAGCACACACACACACACACACACATGCACACGCACACGCACACACACACACACACACACACACACACACACGCACAAACACACACACAGGCATACGTAGATGTACGAGTGTGACTGCAAAGCACAATGGTGGTGTTGTTGTTGTTAAAAAACATACTTTGTTCATTGATAGGTCATGAGTGACTGGCGATAGGGCAGACTATAATACAAGAGAGAGAGTCACTGTATAATACATGAAGGTTCTATTTTTCTAGAGTCCTCCCCTTCTTCTTCTAACCACTAAAATGATCCGGGACTCGAATTAGGGAAACACAAAAAGTCTGTTGGCAGGATGTGTCGGCTGTACAGGTGACACTCTGTCTGTCTGGCTGGTACTCTGCTGTCGCCGCTTTGTTTGTTCACTCTTGTTTACCTTGGGTGGTCCAATTAAGGGGTTCTATTTTATTGAAATAAAAACACGACAGGGGACGGGGGGGACGGGGGGGGGGGGGGGGGGGGGGGGGTGGGGGGGGAAAGTGGGAGAGGGAGAGTGGGGACCTCTGACTGACAGCACACATTAAATAGAAATATAAAAGAGCGACCGGGAAACTAACAAATAAGGTCGAGGCACAAAATCAAAGGGAAGGGAAATCCAGGGCAAAACCAGAAGGTAGGTAAGAGGATCCATGTTAATCAGAATAACAAATAAAACAAAAATAACAAAAATAACAAATATATAACTGTGGAGAGGCCAAGAGAACCACTTTCGTCTGGACACGGAGAGCCATCGTGTTCTCCCATCTGTCTGGCTGGAAGAGGGAATCCGGGAGTCATTCAGAAGGGTTTCAGGAGTGGGTCCATGGACATGGTGTTTATTTCCACAGAGAAAACATCTAACGTTCCATTAACCCCTGCCTACACCAGGGCGGGAGCAGCCCTGCACTGAACCCATTGTCTCGAGTGCTGCTGCTGCTGCTAATATCTAGGTGGACTGGTCTCTGGGACGGCCACATGAGTTCCTCTGATCAACGCCCACCAGCACCAGCACCACCACCCCCACCAGCACCAGCACCCCACCACCCCCACCAGCACCAGCACCCCCACCAGCACCACCAGCCCAAGCAGCACGTGTCTCTAGCAGGGAGTTCATGTCCAGTCATGGGTCCCCGTGGTGCTTCATCTATGTCGAGCTCATCCCTGGTGGGGCTGGTTGGGGCCGGTTGGGGCTCTGGGAGGGAGGAAGTGAAGGCCGCCCACTGGACAGGGTGGAGGCTGGCGGTCAGGAGGGTGGGGTTACCTGGCCGGATCCCAGGGCCCAGTGGAGGAGGCTGAGGGCGGGTGGGGAGGATGGGGAGGCAGCAGGCTGGCTGCGGTCGCAAGGCGCGGCCCCTGGTGGCGGTCCCCGGTGGCGGTGGTCCAGCAGTGGCCAGCGTCATACCTGGAGGGAGGGAGGGGGGGAGGGAGGGAGGGAGGGATGGGAGGGAAGAGGGAGGGGGGAAGGATGGAGGGGAGGGAAGAGGGAGGGATGGGAGGGGAGGAGGAAAGGGGGATGAAGGGGAGGAAAGGAGAGAGGGAGGGAGGGAGGGGAGGGAAGGGAGGGAGGAAGGGATGGAGGGGAGTAAAGGTGAGAGGGAGGGAGGAAGGGGGAGGGTGAGGTGAGGTTGCATGGAGGGAGAGAAGGAAGGGAAGGAGACAGGGAGGGAGGGGAGGAGAAAAGGGAGGGAAGGGGAGGGAAGGAGACAGGGAGGGAGGGGAGGAGAAAAGGGAGGGAAGGGAGGGAGGAAGAGGGGAGGAAAGGTGAGAGGGAGGGAGGGGAGGGAAGTGAAAGAGAGAGGGAGGGAGTGGAGGAGGCAGGGGAGGGAGGGAGACAGGCAGGAGGGGAGACAGGGAGGGAGGAGGGGAGGGGAGGGAGGGGAGGGAGGGAAGAAAGCAGAAAACACGACAACATGGGTGAGGTAGTGGATCAGAAGCAGCTGCAGACAGCTGTAGTGTTGCCCCGGAAGCCACTTAATTCAGACGTGACATTTCATCCAATTCAAAGGATATCTGGAGCAGTTTTCATTAAGCACATGCACCGGTGGCACGCTACTGGCATTAATGTTGCTCTGGACGGTGATGCAGTTCACACCCCGAGACCTGAAAAGTGTGATCCAAAGCCCGCTTTCAGCCACTTGATTTATATGCAAGATGAATGCCTTAAGCAAGAGTGCATGCATATTTTTTGCCCTTTTTTAAATGGAGTCAAGGCTCCATTTAGCGGAGAGTGCTTATTACATTACACGCACTTTGCTGATTCAAAGCGCCCCCTTCACTCTCGAAGCGCCCCCTTCACTCTCGTTTTATGCGTCAGCGTGCGCTGAATTATGTCAATTAAACCCAATAAAGTTGCATCCAACCCTGTGTGATACCGATGAACAAGTGTCGCTTAATGCTTAATCAAGAAACCAAAAAACATCCCACAAGTGCAGAAGAATAATACGCAGGGAGTAGGAGGCAGCTCACGGCTCAAATGCATTACGACCCAACAGCCACCGACACACAGCCCCTTCAGTGCTACGCACGCTGCTACGCACGCTGCTACGCACGCTGCTCAGCGTCCCAGAAGCTCAGGCTGGGAGAGGATTGGATCGTTTGGTTGGTACACGTTTTATTGCATGGATGCAATGCATTGAAATGAAGAGCCAGGCTTTCAAATGGCAATCCATTCATCATCTATGTATCTATGTATCTACCGTATGTGTCTATGTATCTATGTATATATCTATGTCTATATCTATGTATCTAAGGATATATCTATATATATGTATCTAACTATCTATGTATCTATGTATGTACGCATATGTATGTATGTACGTATGTATCTGTGTGTCTGTGGTCTGTCTGTCTGTCGGTCTATCTATCTATCATAATGTCTGTGTGTCTGTCTGTGTGTCTGTCTGGGTGTCTGTCTGTGTGTCTGCCTGTGTGTCTGTCTGTCTGTGTGTCTGTCTATCTATCTATCTGTCTGTCTGTGTGTCTGTCTGTGTGTTTTCGTTTCTCCGGTGCCTCCGTTTCATTCATGAGGTATATTTATATGGGAATGACAGGTTCTTGTTGAAATGGAAAACAGTTATATTTCAAAGGCAAAAAAAGAGTGTATTCAACATGGAGCAACTTCACAATCTGCAACAAAACTCAATTTCGTCTTTTTATGAACGTAACCTAGACCCACACAAAGATTTTATTATGGACCGGGACCCACACACACACACACACACACACACACACACACACACACACACACACACACACACACACACACACACACACACACACACACACACAATCAAACAAACAAACACAAACAAACACACATACTCACACGCCCTACTGTATAGCAGTCATATGTGATTATGCTTTCGTTTTGTGTTCAGACCTCCTCAAACAGTAATCAGTTTCTGGCTTCGATCAGCCCGCTAGAGGAGTGATTTAGAGAGCAGAAAATACACTTAGAACCACTTTATTATTGAATAAAAGCTAGAAGTGTTCCATCCACTGTGATAGATGGCTAATAGAAGCCAAAGTTTTTCGCCTTTCTCAATGTTGTTTGTTTGCCTACTGTTAGTGGTTGCGAGTTTTCTATTGAGAATTTTAGAAATCTAATTGTAAAAATATAGGAAAATAAAAAATTTGCTGTGTGGGTCTGTTTTAACACACGCCTTATGTCGTTGGCTATAGCTGGGGAGAGATTGCTTTTCTGGTGGAGTCAAAGAAAGTAAGTGAGCAGGTTCCGACTTAAAATAAAACAGCCTTAAACAAAGTAAAACAGTCTGAAGTCAACAAGTTTTAACGAGACAGATGACGGCGCGTAAAAACTAATCATGATCTCAAAGACACTCCACTGTCAGAGCAGCTCTCTACCTTATTATGAAACAGCCTTAAACAAAGTGAAGCAGCCAGAAGTCCACAAGTTTTAACAAGGCAGGATGACAGAACCATGATCTGAACGACACTTCCCTGGCAATTTACCCAAAGGAGAGGTTGCTGAAAGACCTCAGAAGCCCCGGTGAGGTCGCTCATTTCGCTTTCACAGGTGATTGCTGGCATTTCGTCTCTCAACACACGACCACAGCCACACAATCCCTCTTTCTACTCCAGAGGATCACCCACACAATGCCTGCATGGGGGCCGGGAGATTGGAGGTAGAGGATTAGGCTGCGATGGTGTGGTGGAGGTCAGCTTCTACCCTCAAGCGACACCGGTAATCTCCGGGGTAGGAAGGTTGTCCTTGTCCAGAACACTTGTGCTGGCCTCCACAGCGGAGGTGTCCTGCTGATACCACCTCTCATCCTTTCAGATTGATGCCCTGAGGTATTGAGGTTTTCATACGCATATTACGATTCATACGCCAAATGTATTAAAAAAGGACGTCAGCAAAATCGATTCCTGGCACCTAGGAATACGTGTGCTTGTTTTATATATGCTGTGAAACACCAATTATTAAAATGTGTTATTTAGGGGATGCTTTTATTCAAGACTTATTTTACCTTAAAGTGAATAAAGAGAAAGGTCATTTCGGAGGAGGTAGGGGGTTGGTTAGTCATCGTGCTCGGCAATGCTTCTAGGTAAACCTAGGACACAACCTCCCTGCGAGTCGATCCATCTCTGGAGACTAGCCTATCCTGCCTCTACCTTGCCCCTGGTACGAAAACAACTGGACTGAAATATACATGCCCCACACAAGTGATACAGAACCTCCCACACACACACACACACACTGTCACGCACATACACATGCAAGGACGCATGCACTCACACACATGCACATTTGCACACACACACACACACACACACACACACACACACACACACACACACACACACACACACACACACACACACACACACACACACACACACACACACACACACACATTTTTTGTTAAAACAAGGGTGAGTATTAATACTGTTCTTCATTAATCAGCCTCAGAAGCCAACTCATCTTTGTAGAAAGAGCAAAAGAGGGAGTGCCAGGCAAACAGAACAAGCATGCAGTTTTTCTAATCAGGAATATTTGGAGCAGGCTTGTTGCCTGAGCTGTGGCTCTAAGAGAAGTGACTTGTTGGCTGCCACCGCCTGGGCAGCAGCCAGCAAGACGATGCTTTAGGGATGAATACTGCTAACGCCACCTTCCCCCCCCCTCCCCCTCCCCCCCCCCACCCCCTCTCCCCCCCACTCCCCCCTATCTCCAATCTCTCTCTCTCTCTCACTCAATTACGGAGGCTGAGGACGTCCTTTCGCTATCTGGATCTGAAACTACACAAAACCCCTGATTATGGAACAAAGTCACCGCCGGGCTACGAACAGACGTCCTCTCCTGAGTCATTATTTGGTGTTGTCTTAAACAGAGATAAAGCAGGCTTCATAATGGGCGTCAGACCTTTGCTTTGCCTTGTGTAGGCTGTTTTAGACATAAAGGATGTAGCCGTAGATTAAGCCAGCTGACCCTCCCGTTGCCCGGTGAGCAAATGTCCCACGCCACACCTGCACAACAAAATTTGCATATCCTGCATCTGTTTGCAATACATCTTTATTGGAAGTTTTGCTTTGCCACGTCAGCTGATAAAGGGAAACATGAGATGCACGCGTGTTTGTGTGTGTGTGTGTGTGTGTGTGTGTGTGCGTGTGCGTGTGTGTGTGTGTTTGTGTTTTTGTCTGGAAATGGGATTGCTTCACCTTTTGCCACACTTTTTTGAACTCAATTATCTTTAAAGGCTAGGGGCAAGATAATCATTTATAGAGAGAAGCCGCTATATATCAGCTCTATATATATATAAATATAGTGTATACCTGTGTATATATATAGCCCTATTCCAGGCCAATATAAAAAATGTGGGACAATGTGGGACAATGACAATACAATGGAGAGATTTAAAACCACATTTTAACAATAACCTTTTGGCGACTGAAGGTGTGTAAATGACATTCGTTCCCATAACGATGTCTCTCTAGTGTAGAAATGGCGATAGATGAGTGTGTTTATCTGGGTACCATTAACGCCAACCCTGCCTGCAGCGAAACGTGTCTGCCAGGCTCGTAGGCCTAGGGCACAGAGTGGCCAGCGCTGCGGGGCCTGCGGCAGCCCTATGACAGATTACAAAACTCCTCTCCTCTCCCCTATTGTTAGTTATTTCCATACCACCCTGTTCCCAGAAGGGAGAAGATTTATTTTTTTAAAAAGAGCATAAATACAGAATAAACAGCCTCATGCAGGACTCACATCTGACCCCAGACCGAAACCTTCAACTCCACACATAAAAATACTCATTACAAAATGGCCCCTTTGCCGGAAAGTTGAGGACTCATGCGGTGGTGCGATAGTGAACCCTCCCTCCTCCCCTGGTTCTCTCCGTCGGGGCAGCGGCAGCTTTATCACGCGTCGCCATACATTTTTATCACAGACTCGACTTAAGCAGCCCAATAAAAGGACACTGCGGCTGCCGAACGGCGGTGCCGGAGTAAACCCCGTTATGACGCAGAGCGGCGCGGTCTGCCATTTATTCGATTTCCCAGACCATTAGCTTCTTTATCGCGGCCCATAAAGGTATCTCACCTTAAGTCGCTCCCTCATGAACTGCTGAGAGAATTTGGGTCAAAAGCGCATCCCCAGAAGACCGTGATTCCCTGGCGTGGGAGAGAGGTGACACGGAGCCACGGCTTGCCAGCATGCACTTCACACACACACAACACACACACACACACACGCGGGCGTGCACACACACACGTGGGCGTGCACACACACACACACACACACACACACACACACACACAGGGAGGACATGAACACTCATTGGCATATTAACAACATCCCCCGCCCACCCCTCGCGGAGTTGCTGCTGCTCCCCGTCAGCTGGGTCATTCACTCAGTGGTCAACACACTGGAGGGAGGGAGAGAGAGAGAGAGAGAGGGAGAGAGAGAGAGAAGGAGAGAGAGAGAGAGAGAGAGAGAGAGAGAGAGAGGGAGAGAGAGAGAGAGAGAGAGAGAGAGAGAGAGAGAGAGCGAGAGGGGGGGGAGAGGGAGAGAGAGGGGGAGGAAGAGAGAGAGAGAGTCAGAGAGAGAGAGGGAGGGAGCGGGCGAGAGAGAGCCAGAGAGAGAAAGAGAGGGAGAGCAAGAGTCAGAGAGTCAGAGAGAGAGAGAGAGAGGGAGGGAGGGAGAGAGAGCAAAGACAGACCTCTATTATCACTGTCTATTAGGGCTGCTGGTACACGCCTATGGACCCCTGAATAGCATGCTAATGGCCCCCAGCTCGATAGTACGCAGCAAGGCGTCGCCCAGCCTACATCTTTGCGTTGATATGTTTGTGGTGATTCAGCGGCTCGTGGTGACTAACTGGTTACTCCAGTCAACTTACCTAATCAGGCGTCTGAGAATAGCCCGAACATGCTCCTTACTGTATCTAAGCTATAGAACCACTGTATTTAAGATATACAAAACACTTAGGATATAGAGGCACTGTATATAAGATATAGAACCACTGTATTTAAGATATAGAACCACTGTATATAAGATATAGAACCACTGTATTTAAGATATAGAACCACTGTATATAAGATATAAAACCACTGTATTTAAGATATAGAACCACTGCATATCAAATATAGAACCACTGTATTTAAGATATAGAACCACTGTATATAAGATATAGAACCACTGTATTTAAGATATAGAACCACTGTATTTAAGATATAGAACCACTGTATTTAATCTATAGAACCACTGTACTTAAGATATAGAACCACTGTATTTAAGATATAGAACCACTGCATTTAAGATATAGAACCACTGTATTTAAGCTATGGATGCACTTAAGATATAGGAGCACTGTATTTAAGATATATAAACACTTAAGATATAAGAGCACTATATTTAAGATATAGAGGCAATGTATTTAAGATATAGAACCGCTGTATTTTAGATTTTGGGGCACATACATTACACTTGGCGAGTAATGTAAAAGCTTTAAATTACTTATACCCTATACCCTATACCATTTCCTATATAAACTTTACCCAAACTAGTCAAACAGTGAAGAGTGTTATAGTATAACTAACTATAGTATAAATAGTTAGTTATATATATAAATCCTTTTAATGATCAACACAATTTACTTACACCGACCCACACTCCACTATCTTTCTTCCGGGCTAAATAAACCCAACCCACCATCCTTTCAACATCAGACAGACCTTTCACGATGTGAGCATTTGTCTCTCTGTGTCATGCTGCACATCCACTTCCCTGCTCATCAGCGGGGCCAGATTGACTGTTACTTACTGGATGGACCAATGACGAGTCACGGAGGAGACCTCGCTGATACATGTACACACCAACAAGTTCATTAGGAAGGTGGAGGGTGGTGGGGGGGGGGGGGGTGTGTGATTTATGAAGCACGGGTGGATCCACGTGCACGTATAGGAACACAAGGTGGAGATCTCTGCCTCCTCGCTCTCTCTCTCTCTCTTTCCATCTCTCTCGATGGCTCTTTTTCTCTCTCGTTCTTTCTATCGCTTTCTCTCTACCCAACTCTCTCTCACTCTCTTTCTATATCTCTATATTGCTCTCTCTCTCTCTATCGTTATCGCTCTCTCTATCTCTATATTATTATCTTTCTATCTCTCTTGCCCTCTCACTCTCTCTCTCTTGTGCTATTTTTTCCCCTGCTCTGACGGATTCCTCTATTTTTTTTCCCCTTCTCAGCCGCTTATAACGCCTACACATGTATGCGGACATTAGCACGTGCACAGCCATGCTCACCGCTGTTCCTTGAAAATACACAGAAAATAAAAAAAAATAATCGGTGTGGATTGTTATGGCGGTCGTTCGATGGACAGATAAACAAAAGGGCTCATTTCTGTGGCTCCACAGAGCTTCTGCATCCCAAGGTTGGGCTCTCGGCTCTCGTTCTGAAGCACCACTCTTGTCGTTGGTTTGGAGAGGGGATGAGGGTGAACAGTGACATGTATATGCATGTGTTCTGTTCATTTAAATGCTCCTACTCACCAGACACTCAGGAGAAGCCCTACCACAGAGAACACACGGCGGTGCATGCCTCGTACATCAGGACCAAATAGAAGAATGTGCCTTAATCAAGAGTCATTATTCAACAGCCCTATTTCCCCGAAACTGAAATGACAGCAGCCCATTCTCCGATGAAGTGATTCAATAATGATTATCATTATTAAACCTCACACAGTGAATAAAGCCATAGAGGAGCGACCATACAGCTTGATTTAACACGTTTTCACTTTCTGACTATTCCTCACTTTCTCAATCACGTCCGTGTCTCTGATACGTACGAGGCTGACCAAACTCAGTTTCACGGGCCAAGGAAGGACTATTATACTCTCTGATGGCTTCCTTGAGCATACTGGCTTTCTTTGTCCTGGTAAAATGGTATAAGGTAATGTTGCAGATCATAGGCGAATCAAGCCGGGCAGAAAAATTGAAAAGTCTACGGGGACGAACTGTTCAATGAAACTTAATCACATTCTGTTCTGATTGGGTAATCGTCGGTGGAGAAACCGGCTGTATTGTCACCGCTTTGAAAAAAGTGATGAATCGTTTTATAAAGACTTTTAAAAAGCCTCTGTGTCCTTCTCCTGTCTTCCATGTTGGGAGTCTTGCTATGTGTGCGTCCAGCACTAGAATATGGGAAAATGCGAACCCCATTGTTTGGTAAGAGCGCTGCACAGAGAAGATGATTCAGATCCTAAAGAAATGATTTTTATCTTAAGTGATTTGGAGGTTAATGTTTGCAGAAGTGAGTCAATACAGTTACCAGAATATTACCGTTCCATTACCCATCTACCACAGTTCAGTCCTTTCACATCCTGTTCAGTTTCCATGGTGATAAAGAATAAGCCGCATGTCTAAATGCTCTGGAAGATTTTGTGTGTGTGTGTGTGTGTGTGTGCTCTGTAATGTGATGTTTTATAATGTATGTCAAAAGATGCATGTTATATATGAGCATACCCACACACGTCAATCATTGTTTTCCCTAAATTGTGACGTGAAAATCACCTTTAATCTGATCTGAACTGGGACGAACACTCACACACACACACACACAAACCAGTTTCTGCTCTAGATTTGATCTCCTTTTTTTGGGGCCATTATGTTTTATAAAAAAAAATAACTATATGGAAAAGAAAGGAAAAAAAAACATATTTGGTTCATGGGTTGTCCCACTTTCTCCTGTCTTCCTTAAAAAGAAGGTCAGTAAAGGAAGCCATCTGCCCAGACGGTCCGGGAGGAGCGGGCTCTGCGCTGGGAGAAGGTGTAGCAGCAGCTCTGTCGGCAGCTCCCACAACCAGGGGAGGCGGCGCCGCCAGCTGACGGCGGTCTGCGGTATCTCCGTATATATATACGTATATATATATATATATATATATATATATATATACGTAGGGCAGCGTCCGGGAGATATACGAGGGTTAGGACCCCGGCTGGAATCACCTCCGCTGATGAGACAGGAATAAAGCGGAGGGAAAGTGTACAACTGGGGACACGACCGGGAAAAACAAAGCCATGCCTGTGATGGAGCAGCTGTTCCCACTGTAACCGCGCCCTGACAGCTTGAAAAATGATCGTCCTCATAGTGTTTTCTTCAAACAATTAAGGCATTATGGTGGTGCCAAGCCATCCAGAGATAAATTGGAGCGCTTTTGATTGAAATGCGCAAGTTGTACGTGGAGGAAATGCCGCCGCCATGCCGCCGCCACGGGCAGAGTGTCTGCCAGGTACACGCATTGTCTTAAAAGAGGGGATCAGCAAAATAACATGATGTGTATCGCAACATCCCTTCAGTCCCCATCTATCTCCCTCCGCCTGCCTGCTGTCGCTTCTCCTCCCTCTCTCCAAGGGCCTCCCATCTATCTGTCTCTCTCTCTCTCTCTAAGTCAGTCTTCTGTCTCTTCCTCTCTTTCTTGTCCCTACTATATATTATCTCTCTCTCTCCCTCTCTCTCGAAGTCTCTCTTCTGTTGCTTCTCCTCTCTCTATCTTTGCCTCTCTCTTGTGTCCCTACTACAGTATATCTCTCTCCCTCTCTCTAAGTCACTCTTCTGTCGCTTCTTCTCTCTCTATCTCTCTCTCTCTCTTGTGTGCCTGCTATCTCAATGTCAGTTTACTGCCTCTTTTTTCTCTCTCTGTTTATTTCTCTACTCCTTCCTCTGTCTGAGTCCTGTTTCTCAATCCCTCTCTCTGCCTCCTATATCTCCCTGTCCTGCGTAGCGCTCTCCTTCCGTCTCCTAAATAGCTTTCTGGCTCAATCTCCCCGTCTCCCATCTCTCTCCTTCTCTCCCTCCCTGTCTGCCTCCTACCACTCGCTCTGTTTGTCTTCTGTCTCTCTCTCTCTCTCTCTCTCTCTCTCTCTCTGCCTGTCTTATCTCTCTCTTGCTGCTTCCAACCACTTTCTCTGTTTGTCTCCGTTTTGTTTGTCTGTCTCTCACCCCCGTCTATCTGTATGCTACCTCAACTGTATGTCTGTATGTCATTTCTCTGTACCTTGTTTCTCTCGCTCTCCCTCTCTCTCTCTTTCTCTCTTTATATTTCTCTGTCTGTCTCTGTCTCTCTCTCGCTCTGTCTGTCGCTCACACTCTTTCTCTCTCCCTGACTCTCTCTCTCTCTCCTTCTCTGTGACTCCCTGTATCTCTCTCTCTCTCTCCCTCTCTCTCTCTCTCTCTCTCTCTGTAGCGGGGGGAATGCTGAGCCACGGTGATGTGATGGAAGCTCTTGATTAGGATGAATGGATCCCAACCCTGGGACTCCTCTTCCCGTTTGACTGGAGAGGATCCCTCAGCTGCATTTAGCCGTCGCCACGGCAACTCGCAGCGGCAACTCGCAGCGGCTTGACAAGAGTCCATCCCCACACACACACACACACACACACAAAGACACAGACACACACATGCAAGTGAGCGCACACTCGCTCACAAAAACACACACTCGCTCACAAAACACACACACACACAGACACACACACAGACACATACAATACAAGCGCACACCCACACTCAACACAACCACATCTCATGCACACACACACACACACACACACACACACAGATGTGCTCGCACACTCCTACACTCGCTCACAAAAACACACACACACACACACACACACACACACCAACACCTCACACACACACCAACACAGATGGGCTCGCACACTCCCACACTCGCTCCCAAAAACACACACACACACACACACACACACACACACACACACCAACACCAACACCTCACACACACACACACACACACACACACACACACACACACACACAGAAAAACAACACACCCACACCTCACACACTCGCTCACAAAAACACACACCCACACCTCTCGGGGTCACCTTGAAGATCTAAAGTGACACTGGTGGGCGCGTGCGACCCGCCTCTCTGTTACCCTCACAAAACTGCTGCAGCATGACTCAGTTGCGCGGGCTTGTCTGTTCCAGATGTCCTTGATGCCATGCCATAAATCACCAGGGATAAACAGTCGAGGGGGGAGCACGGGTCGGGGGGGAGAGGAGGGTGATGTGGCGGAGGCTTGGGGAGGCGGCGGGGGGGGGGGGGGGGGGGGGGGGGGTTCACTGACCAGGATGACACCGCTGGTAGTAGTTAAGGGCATTTGACCCCCCCTGATGTATCATCCCGTGGAGCCAAGGGAGAGATGGAGAGAGGGAGAGCAAGTAAGGGAGAGAGAGATGTCAAGGAGAGAGAGAGAGAGCGAGAGAGAGAGCGAGTGTGTAGGAAGAGAGCAAGGGATCAATTATCAATTGAGCGAGAGAGAGATGTTAGGAAGAGAGAGAGAAAAAGCGAGCAAGAGAGAGAGAGAGAGAGAGAGCAAGGGATCAATTGAGAGAGAGAGAGAGAGAGAGAGAGAGAGAGAGAGAGAGAGAGAGAGATGTTAGGAAGAGCGAGAGAGAGGGGGATAGTTAGGAAGAGAGAGAAAAAGCATGAGAGAGATGTTAGGAAGAGAGAGAGAGTGAGAGAGAGAGAGGATAGATGTTAGGCAGAGAGAGAGAGAGAGAGAGAAAGAGAGAGAGAGGGATAGATGTTAGGCAGAGAGAGAGAGAGAGAGAGAGCGAGAGAGAGCGAGAGAGGGCTAGATGTTAGAGAGAGAGAGCGAGAGAGAGAGAGCGAGAGAGGGATAGATGTTAGGCAGAGAGAGAGAGAGAGCGATAGATGTTAGGCAGAGAGAGAGAGAGAGGGATAGATGTTCGGCAGAGAGAGAGAGAGAGAGAGAGCCCGTGGGGTCGATGTGGGTCCTGTGGCGCGGAGGAGGTCCGCCTCCCGGCTGTGAGCACTAGGCTACATCTCTGAGCCTGGCAGGATCGGGGCCAGTAAATGTAATTGATTATAGGATCCAATGTTTCAATGTGGCCTCAGTTTGGTTATTTAGTAGTGCTCTCCACGGGGAACACACAAACAGGACAAGATTAAGAGCTCCATTAATCTTCCATGTTCAGCACTCACATTAACCAGCAGAATCCCACCTCAAAAAGTACTCTTCTCTCCGTCAAAACCACCACATTCTCTCCCTGTGGTTCTTTTAATACCCCAGAGGGCAGTTACAACTGCAAATAATCACCACGCAAAATAAATGAATCCATCAGAGCTGTCGGTGCTACTATTTATCTGGATTTGAGTGTAAAAACAAGCAGTGTGTGTGTGTGTGTGTGTGTGTGTGTGTGTGTGTGTGTGTGTGTGCGAGTGTGTGTGTGTTCCTTTCCCACGGCAAAGGAAGCGGCAAATTGATTTAACGGGAACCTATGCTCTACAAACAAATTAAACTTCAAATGAACTTCTTATTTCAGATTTAATTCACAATAAAAAAATTCTCTCCTTAATTATGGAAGCAATTAATGCAATTAATGGCCTAAAATAAATACGTACACTCGCCTAATAACAAGGCTTTATGGAAAATAAGCAAGCCCAATGAAGATCAGGGCATAAGCCTACATAAAACAGGGGATAAACACTCACATTATACTCCTCATGTGTCGACTAGGGGTTGTTCGCATGAATCTACGGAGCTGGACCAAGCTAGTACGTCGGAGTGGTTTCACAGCACACAGTGCCTTTACATCCTCCGTGCAGAGTGCCGCGGCACCCAGCAGACGTCTGGACGCAGGTTACCAATGCTGGTCTATTCACAACCAAAAGCAAAGCGAGAGAGAGAGAGAGAGAGAGAGAGAGAGAGAGAGAGAGAGAGAGAGAGAGAGAGAGAGAGAGAGAGAGAGAGAGAGAGAGAGAGCTGTCGGGAGTTAGTTCTGCGGTGCCTGGACTTGGTGGGCTGTATAGGTCGAGGGGGTGACACATTAGCATTCAGGCCGGGCCTCCTTCGCTCCGTGTTCAGCGCTGGCCACTTAATTTGTCATTTATTGCTCGGCGACAACTGAAATAATTGAACGTCTTTGCCGACGGAAGATCTCGGCGCCCCGCGTGACATTTGTCCCTCACCGGCGGAGGGGACGGGGGGGACGGGGCGGACGGGGGGGGGCGGTGGACCTTGGTGCAGGAGAAGGGCATAGATCTCGTTTTATGGGGCAATGAGATGGTCAGTGGCCCGGCTGGTTTGTTTACTGCGTGTCCAGGGAAGGCCGGTACAAGCTAACCGCTGGACCCGGAGACAGAGGGAGGGAGGGAGGGGGGGAGAGGGGGGGGGGAGAGAGAGAGAGAGAGAGAGAGAGAGAGAGAGAGAGAGAGAGAGAGAGAGAAAAAAAGTTGAATTCAATTAATAACAAGCATGTGTGTGTGTGATGTGTCAGGCTAGCTCTCTCTCTCTCGCTCTGTCAATCCCTCTCTCTCTCTTTCTTTCTCTGTCACTCTCTCTATCTATTTCCCTCATTCTCTTTCTATTTCCCTCTCTCTTTCTCCCTCTCTCTTTCTCTCCCTCTCTCTTTCTCTCTGTCTCTCTCTCTACTTATTTCCCTCTCTCTCTTTCTATTTCTCTCTCTCTCTCTCTCCCTCTCTTTCTCTATCGTTCTCCCTGTCTCTCTCTCTGTTTCTCTCTCTCTATATATAGTTATATATATATATATATATATATATATACATATATATATATACATATATATATATATATATACATATATGAAGGACTCTAATCCCCTCCCATGTCTCTGTCAAATGTCAATCAAATCTCAGAGTAGCCGACACAATTTAAATGGCCCGGTGTCTGTATTCCCGGAGAAAAATCCTTGATCTGTGAGCCTCCCGATCAGGTCTCCTGGGTCGTTAGTCTCCACCGTTCTCATCACAGCTCTTAATAACTCGTTGTGTCCGGACAACCTTGGTATCAGTCATGTGACGGCGGCTAATTAGCCCGATAGCCGTAGCGGTCCAGCCAGGCCGGGCTTTGACCCAGGGAAGATTGCAATAGTAATCATTCAGGGTGTGACCCCTGGGGGACATCCAAATAACATATTAAAAGTATAAAGTTATATACTTAGTGGATCAAGGTAAAGTCAGGGGTGGAAATTTTTGATCATTTCTCAACGTAACACAAAGCAGTGCATGTCAACACACAAAGCAGTGCATGTCAACACACAAAGCAGTGCATGTCAAGACACATTATATTATGTTATATTATCATATTATAATGACATTCATATTATGAATGACTACACATTGGTTTTCTAGGGTGTGCTTTCACATACAACCATCAGATAGGAACTGTTCTGGATGTACACGTGGACTTTGGGGGTAAATAAGTCACTAATTTAATTTTCTGCACATACAAATCTGTGGCTGATGATTTGTATGTGCGGGCTGGAGAAGCTCCGCAGTTCCTCCTTGGACGGCGAGATGCGTAGCAGCAGCCAGACTGAAACCATAACGGGGTGGTGTGGAGAATGGGCTGTCGTCAAGCGGAACAGACTTGGCAGAAATGGAAAACAGTATGCATAAGTTTGTTTTAATTTGTGTATCATCCCAAGAATCGTCGTGATTTCGCAACCAAAGAATGATCCTTATATATATGTAACAGTGACGATTTCTCTAAGACTGCAAGGGAAGCTCAACTTCCCCTAAAATTTCAAAAATTAAATGGTCAAATATATACTGTTGTGTTAACATTTCATTGACTAAAAATGCGTTAGAACACATCCATCTCGCAGACGAGTTTGTTCAGAATCAGCTGCTTATCGCAGGTCGACTGACTCGATTTCCTTCTCATACATTCCTGTAGCGTCACAGTGCATTTGCCTGTTGAAGCTCAGCGTCCATCCACTTCAATGGGGGCTGCATAGAACAGCTTTTTTTAGTGCGTCGAAAGTCGATGGTCATTGGATAATGCTGTGATTATGTCCCTCCCACGGACACTCAGCGTCTCTGGGGGTGAATGGAGGAGCGGGCTGGCCTGGATGCTGGGCTTCTGCGTGATGATTGGAGGGTCTGCGAAAGACTGAGTTGCCGTTTGATTAACAGCGATTTAGAACTATAAAAAGTCTTCAGTCCTCAGTCCCATCGCGGATTTTGCAAGCGAGTCGAAAAACAAACTGCAACCTATTTCTTGATATTTGCTTGGCAAAATTGCTAGACAATTTTCATTGTACATTTTATACACTTATACACACAATTACTTGCTTCAGTTTAACATAATCCCCACATTTCCTTGTTCAAGTTGAATATCATTTTGGTAGTTGGCCATCACTTTGATTCAGAGAGGCTGAGGTCTGAACTTCAAGTCCTGTATTCAGATCAGGACTTGCAGGGTGACAGGAGAAGGCTGTGTGATTTCTTGGTGTTCCTTAAAGACATGGAGTTGGACAGTGCAATGCCTCAGCTTTACAAACTGTTCTCAATAGTGGCAACAATATAGTAGGGTATAAAGGATAGGTGTATAAAGGAGCTTCTCCTGTTTAAAGCGGCTCAAGTCCTACAAACATAACATAATGGGCCAAGGCCGTTTAAGCAGCCTAGCTGTGCTGGTCTTTGAGAGGACGCTGGTCAAGTCACTGGAAAAGACAGCTAGTTGGTATGATAGAGCATTTCCTTGAAAAGGAACAGAGAGGATAATTTACATATAGATAAATTGACAATTTATATGATGTAGGCCGAAAATGAGCTTCCCCTCTTTGAAAGATGAGCAGCTGCCACTGATATGTATATATATTCATAGCTCTCATCTCATCCTCTTCCCAGCCCACCATGTTGCCCACCATGTTGCCCACCATAATCTCTATCTCATTTGTACACTATCGCCTATAATTGTACAGACGGAATAACTAAATACATTGTGTAAATCTATCAAGAGCCTTGGCTACGTTATGCACTTGCAGAGGAGGCCATCGCTTTGGTAGAACGCCATGATTCTCAAAGTATTGTGGATCAAACTATTGTGATTCAAAGGGTGGGGGTCGCAATCTTTTGGAACTAAGAAACTCGATATTGGGTGTCTACAATCAGAGGGCTTACGTTGAGTATTTTTTATATTATTGAAATCATAAAGTTGTGTTTACGTTGATAAATTCATGAAGATGCGGGGGAGGGGGGGGGGGGGGTTCGCCTATAAAAGCCATATGTGTATACATAGATACTACACATATGTCTATAAGGAACAATGTATATTTATGTTTATATTTATGTGTATATGTATGTTTATTTTGGGCATGAGTAAGGATTTAGAATATCCTCGGAAAAAGTGTTTTTGAGTGTTTTATGAAAAGATTGACTATGTTGGGTAGGTGAACGTAGACCATATTAATTATTAATTAATTAATTATTCATATTTATTTTACCCAGACGACGCATCACACGTTCAAACTTTAAAATTAAATCCCAAAAAAAATTAAACAAACTTAAAGCAATTAAAATATGATGCATGAGGTTATAAGGACCAATAAAAACTATTAAATATTACTATTGCAATTACTCCCTGGTTTGGCCCTTGCTTGAGTTAGAATGACTGGACTTAAGGGTCTGAAAAACACAAGCAAGTCGAGGGGGTTGAGCAGAACCAAAAGGCACTACCTGCTCACATGGGGGGGCCTCTTGCCGTGTGTTGAGGTGAAACATGTTGACGCGATGCGTGAGCCGTTGTTGAGTCAGTGGGTCGAAGCTCAAGCTCCCAGGGAAACTGAAGCACGGAAGACTAATGAGTTGTTAAAACCAACATCCCAGACCGCTCACGGCAGGGCCCTGGCATAATGGTTGTATTTTCCTCCATGTCTGCCCTAATTGTTAGCAGTTATTCTCGGTCACAATACGATTTTGGTCACGAGCCGTGTATAAATAGTTTGGGAGTCAAGTGACAAACCATCCTCCAGCCTCCAAATTATAATGGCTGCGGGCCAGAAGTCCAACTCCAGGGTAGCGAGATCATTAGTAAGATACATGTTACAGAGTAGAGAGGACTGTGAAAGGTTTGGGGCAGGAAAGTCCTGGTACAACGCTCTCAAACACACTTGGCTTGGAGGGAAAACGGCCAGTGCATTTGTGTTTGTGAGTGTGAGTGTGGGTGTATGTTTTTGCTATTCATGTCCCCGTATGGTGTGCGCATGTGTGTGTCGGTGTGTGTGTGTGTCGGTGTGTGTGTGTGTGTGTGTGTGTGTGTGTGTGTGTGTGTGTGTGATTGACGTTTATGTTCCCTAGTGTGTGTGTGTGTGTGTGTGTGTGAGTGAATGTGTGATGCATGCATTGTCAAACCGGATTTATATTAAATCCCATTATAGGGAAAATTCCCAGAAATGTAAGTCCCTAAAATCGGTTAAGTCTTGCATATGTGACACAGCGTGCGGCTGGTGGTGTTGCATGAGACATATCCCACTGTGTGAATAACCATACATGTTCCCTGCATAATACGAGCAGACATTCTCTCGGCAGCTCTGAGGATACGGGTTAGCGAAGGACACTGAAACGTCAGCCCTGTTTTAAAGCAAACCTCAACTTGACATGAAGAGGCTGCACTGCCTCGGACTACAGATGTTACCAAAATGGGATTCAAACCTTAATATTTCCTAAAAAGCGTATCCGCCATAGTAGCGGGATTTAATTTGTATTATATTAAATTATATTTAATTATTACTGTAACAGAATGGTAACAGTGAATCAACAGCATCATTGTGAAAATCCACGTGCAGCGTTGAATCAATAGGGTGAACACCTGCCAACATCTCTCCATGCCAGCAGGGCCGGTAGGTGGAAGCATCTCAGCGAGATGAGAGGAGCAGGCTGTGGTGGGTTTTAACCAGCGGACACTGAGCCAAGCCAAGCGAGTTTGAGTGTCTACAATGGCTCCACTTCTGGGAATACTGTTTGCTTAGCCTAGATCTAGTAGTCTTCAATCCTAACACACGCCCTATGAGAATTCTTATGAATTAATTGTTTTAATTCATTGTGTGACGCATGAACTGAAACCAAGGGGGAAACAAAGCTAAGCGATAACGCAAATCCACTCCATCTGAGGAACGGGTTTGCTGTGTGCCGTCGTGTGTGGCCGAGGCATCCCGTTTAAAGACACGGGCTTACAAACAAACACAAACACAAACACAAACAACTCAGACCAGTGCAGCGAGCGGGGCCAGTGAGCCAGAGAGGGGATGTTCGTGGGAAAAACAAAGTTTGCGAGCGCGAACAGACGAAGCACAAGACCGAGGGGCTGCAGGCGGCGCCCCCTGAAGGATCAGCCTTCTGCGTTCGCACTCGGCCGTGGACGCAGAGCGCCAGCGGCAGCGTGGACGATTTTCCGGTGTCAAACACGCGTGGACGAGGGGGGAGATCAATAGCGAGCCTCTGATCCTTGATGAAGTGCCCTTTTCCCAGCTGCTAGAACAATCTCCCTCCCTGGTTTATCTCTGATGCTCCGTGCTCAACAGAACACGCAATATCCAGGTTTTTCCACTTCATTCCAATTTTCTCCCAAACACACTTGAATGTTGGCCACTTCAATCCCTCTTAGGAGGGGGTGGGGTGAAATATCCAACACATGACACACACACACACACACACACACACACAGCCACATACAAATCCCTGTATTCATCGGCTGTGGGGATTGCACTGGCATTGCACGGTAAACAGATGCGTGTCCCGGTGTCGGTGTGTGCTCAAATCCGCGGCCGTCTCCGGAGCTGCCCCCTCCAGGAGTCACCTTTCTCTTAGACAACACTTCCCGTCCCTGCCTTTAATTTATGCATTATTCAGATTACACTATTGACTTGGTCATGTCTTGTGCTTGGCAAAAAGTGGGAAGATCAGGCCAAGATGACCGCATCGGCAGAGGCTGCATCAGAATACTAATGTGACTCCCACAGTTACACCGTACACAACCCGGTATAGCGGATCAAATTCACAGATTAACCGGGGGCTATGCATCAAGTTGGTTTTGCTTCGCCTTCTACCTTGCCGTAGGAAAGAGGACGGACACTGAATCGAGGACACACAAAAAAGGAAAGAGAAACAGGGTGTTCTCCCGTTTATCCAGCCCCGGAGAGAGAGAGTGGGAAACCGAGGGCAGAGCGACGCACGGCCGATTGGGTCTGTCTCCACCTGTTCCCAGCACGCGTCACAACAAATTACATGCAGCCAAGTTTACAAATGTGTCCATCTGTACAGCAGCGCGCACCGGCTGATACTGGCCTCCGAGAGGCGGCGTGACAGTGGGAGTCGTTGCCTTCCCCTCAGTCCATTTCCTCAGACGGCGAGATGTGATTCAGGATGAGGGAGACTGCTAAATCAAACGGATTACACATGCTGCTCCGCATGAAGGAGGCTATCAACTCTGTCTTCATCTCTGGCTCCATATGGGCGCGTTTGCAAATAAAATGGCTGCTTTCCTGATATTTCAATTTCGGTTTGCTGACTTTCGACACCGTAAGCGGAGACCGTAGACAGATGAATAAACTTAAGGCCGAGTTAAATGACTTGATGTGTTTTTTTCCATCCTATAACTGTGAGACAACTCAGATGTATCACGACTGCGGTACTTCTACAGCAGGGAAAGATTGCATCGCGCACAAAGTAATACACATGAACAATTAGCAGGCAATTAGTGCGAGTAGCAGAGCAATTAATTAGTTAATTAAGGGATGGGCTGTTTATATTAACTGGAAGAGGGGAAAGGTGCAGATTTCTTGGTAATCGATATTTCTCTAATGCATACAGCGGTTTGTCTCTTTCAACCTCAAAGACACCATCAGATTAATAGAACAAAAAAATCTGTATATGCAAACGGAAAGTGATGACAGGGGACATAATGTGTAAACTAGAATATTGATTTTGAAAGAAGCATCGCTGCTGGTCTTTGGAATGTTTTTTATGAAGTGTTAATTCAGTTTGGCCATTGAAAGATAGATACCTTTTGGCAGTTAAAAGTGAGTGAAAATCGACCACACACCATTTTGGTGTTGAGAAATTAGTTCTTCCACAATTAGCTTGATGGCTTGCAAGCATCATTAGATGGTAGACCTTTAACTATGGTTAATTTTTCAAGTTGACAGCTAATGTTAGCTAGATTTGCTAAAGTATAGCGTGACTGGAAATAAATCCATGATCATAATGAGCAAAGTCATGCCCAAAGTAGGGCTATCTCACTCAGAAGTAACACGTACCAGTGAGATGATAACAGTACAGATTAAAGGATTTTCCTCATGTTTCTATGCTTTGCTGACCATTTCCTGTTTTCTGTGGATGCAATTATGTTGTTGTCTAAATAATTACTCTATATTTCTAAGGGTGAATCCATAGCAAATAAAAAACCTGGTTATGATGTAAATTGGATGTTCAATATGTTTCCAGTCACAGTGTACGACTTGCAGCCAAAGCAAACCCTCAGCTGAGGCAGCAATGATTGCTTTTTAACTTTAATTTAAGATGTTTTTAACCCAAGGGCAGAGTTGTCCACAGGTCTAGATCTGTCCTTTCTCATTCTGTGTGCTGTCTCCTAGCCCACTTTACATCATCCACAGGCGAGATGTGCTGCCCTTATTAATACAAGCTGCTCCACTGTACACAAACTGCCACTGGCTGTCACATACATTATTTTCATTTAACCAACTTTGACACTTTTTTTTGGCTGTGGATTTTCCGTGGGAAGCTTTGCAGCACAGCAGTGCACTACAAGTAATATCCTCACAGTGAGAAGCCCATGGAAAGCCACGAAACCGTGGCAAGGCACAGTCCAGCAAAGTGAAACTAGGAACGCTATGTTTCATCCAGCTTTGCTCCAACAGAGGGACATTATGAATGAAAAGTAAATAAACAAAGGCTGTTCGTTTATGCATGGGAAGCAGATAACTGCAGTAATCTGCTGTCTCAAATCTCCTTCTGAACAGTGACAATGATAGTTTAAGTGCTGGCTATCTTACTGAGGACTACTGATGACATCAGGGGCATTTACGACGTATTTGTTTGTGTGGTGTGAGTCCTGGGCACTTCTCTGTTACATGACAATCTGTCGCAATCTTCCCCCTGGCTCCCTGTGTGTGATTGAGTATTAACAGAATAAATTGAGCTACAGCCACAACAAATGAAATGGTGCAAAAGTACACTATTGGTTTTCTGATGCTCGCACCTTCTTGGAAAATGCATTGACTGAGGGGAGCGCGATTGCTTTGGTTGTTGTTGTTCCTTTGGTAGAATGATACCCAGATGATTGAACCAAACTACCAAAGAAACCAAACTAGCGTTCGCCACTCTCAGAGGTATATTTTTCAGTGTCATGTCATGCTACTTCGGTGTTGTTGTATTATATTCTGAAAGTGCACGTCATGCCTTGTAGCTGTGAGGAGGGGAAACGGAATACAGCAACGAGCTGTCTCAGCTCCTTACCTCTGATAGGCTATTAGTCATTCTCGCTAGCAGAAGGCTCCATTCAGTTTAACATTTAATGTTCCCAAGTCACCTCCGAAGCTATGAGATAAACACAGCGTCTCACCTCCGGGCTGCTATACAGACCTTTGGAAAATTCTCCATCAACTGACATTTTTTTTGTCGAAAGACAGAAGATTCATCTTTGTTTTTTTTGTTTTCTTCCCATCCCTGACGTGATGCCCTACATGAAAACCAACCAGCCGCTCCCCCGACCCACAGTTCCTTCCCTCATGCAGATTCTCGACAGCACTTCAAGACTCTAGTGTTCTTGAGGCAAAATCTGCTAAATAGACTGCAGAGTATGGCTCGATTATTGCAGTCATGCAGAATTAAAAAGAACTTTCTCCGTCTGCAATGAACCCCCCCCACCCCCAACCTCACCCCGCCCTCCATCCCCATCCACCCACACCCACACACACACACACACACACAGCCCCCCTCGCCCCTGTCTGAACCTCTCCACTGAGCTGTGTTGACATACACAACTGAGTAGGAATATGCCTTGTGTGTGTCTGCGATGGGTCCCTTGTGAACTGCCCAAATGACAGGACTGCACTTGACAGTCCATCGTTCCCTGGCATACTGTGTCTTGTTAATCAAAGTTAGCGATGCTGCCAAATACGGGGGGGGGGGGGGGGGGGGGGGGGGGGACATGTATGGACAGTGGAAGATAGATGGGCAGCATTATAATGCATGAGGAAAAAAAGAGTACACAGGCAAAAAGATAGCTAATTAAGCATGATCAAATTGATTGGGCATTCTGTCAGGCTCTCTGTCTCACTCATGCCGCAAAGTAGTTTACAGCCAGAACTGCTCTACCGTGAGAAATTACATTTGCACATAACTGTTGCTTTGGGTATATATATATATATATATATATATACGTGTGTGTGTGTGTGTGTGTGTGTGTGTGTGTGTGTGTGTGTGTGTGTGTGTGTGTGTGCGTGCGTGCGTGGGTGCGTGCGTGCGTGCGTGCATGTGTGCGTGTGTGTGTGTGTGTGTTTTCCACTAAGTGGTCCGAGGTGCATCACTACACGGTAAGTAGCCGAAGCACAATCACGTATTAGAGCATTAGCATGCTAAGGAACCAAGGCCGGTGAGATGCATATTTAACTCTTGTAGGTCACTCGGCCCTCTGGTCTTTATGGAGATGGATTCAGCGTGAGCGGGCAGCAGGAGAAGAAGACACTGTATGGCTGCTGGCATCCGTGGAGGAGGTGGAGACGGACACACAAGAACGATCACCGGGGAGACGCACACAACACACAACACACAACACACAGCAGCGACCGAGAAGACACAAAACTTTTTTCTAATGTTTGCCACAAACAAACAAGCCAGACTGCGCCAGCTGTCGGCGCGGACCCCCGGGATCGGGGGGGGCGGGTCACCTGCACAGGGACCCGATCCAGTTACTTTCTATAATTACGTTTTCTACAGAGAGCCATTTCTCATGCTGGAAAACTACAAAGATGTGCTGTTTTAATTAGCCAACCAAGCCGTCGCTAATAAGAAGTTGGTACAAAACTGTTCCCCCGAACGAGGCTCTCTGTGCAGTGACCTTCGCAAAGCCCAAACCCTCTCCCCACAGCCTGAGTCGAGACCAGATGAGGAAAACACATTTTTTCCCATTTCCCTGAGTACATTTACCTCTGGCGCCTCTCTGTGGAAATGGCCTTCTTCTGGAGGTCGCCCGGTCATACCTCACATTCCCTGGAGCCGGAGATGGTGTACGTATAGGGCCCTGTCCCATTCACCAGCACGTCCATCGTCTCAGAGTGGGACGGCTTGTAGTCCACGTAGTACTCCTGCAGGGGAGAGCTCACAGAGCGATTGGTCTCCCGCGCTTTCTTCTGTCTCTTTGTGACCGACGAGCGCTGCTGGAGCTGCTTGATACTGCTGGGGTAGCGCTTCCACGACACGTAGATAACCAGGAGAATTATGGCCACAGATAAGAGCAGGGCCACGGTGCCGGCTATAATCTTGTGAAAGGAGACGTACTCCGTGTCTGCCGGCGGTGGGGGGGCCGCCGCCGGGGACCCCCCCGCGGGAGAGGGGGCGGGGGACGGTGTCTTGTTCCACGTCGACCGTTCCTCCGGCACAGAGGGAGAAGGGGGGGTCGAGGGCTGGAGCAGGGCCGGCACGGCGCTGCCGACGTCCGTGACGTCCGTGGTGTCGGTGGTGAGGGTGGAGGTCGGGGTGACGGAGGTGGGGTCCGCGGTGGCGGCGGCGGCGGTGGTGGTGGTGGTGGACGTAGCGGCGGCGGCGGTGGTGGGTCTGGTTGTCATGGGTGCGATGGTGGCTCTGCACGTTTTGGCCGCCTCCACCACGTCGTCGGCCTTCTCCCCTTGGACCTCCTTGGGGCCGGAGCAGATCATGGCCGACTCCTTGTTGCCCTTGAAGGTGCGCAGCCAGGCCACCAGGGGGCAGATGCTGGGGTTGCAGAACCACACGTTGCCCGCCAGGCTGATGGTGGTGAGGGAGATCCAGGCGTTGACCACCTGCTGGGACACGTTGCTCAGCTTGTTGGAGTCCAGGTTGAGGGTCTGCAGGTTGGGCAGGCACTGGTACGTGCTCGTCTCCAGCTCCTGCAGCTCGTTGCCCGACAGGTCCAGCTTGTGCAGCGAGGTCCACATCCAGGGCATGCCCTGCGTGATGGACTTGATGCGGTTCCACTGCAGGTAGAGCGCCCGGAGGTTGGTCAGGCGGGGGAAGTGGGCGAAGTTGATCTTGGAGAACTGGTTGTGCTCCAAGTGCAGCTCGATCAGCTTCAGGAGGCCGGCGAAGGCGTTGCGCGTCAGACTCCTCAACCGGTTGTAGCCGATGTCCAGGAACTCCAGGTTACGACAATCCAGGAAGACCCGCATGGGCACCGTCTTCAAGGAGTTGGACCTCAGGTGGAGGCTCAGCAGCTTGCGTAGCCCCTGGAACTGCCCCGGCTGCAGCGCCTGCAGCTTGTTGTACGAGAGGTCGAGGTTGCGCAGGTTGGGGATGTCGTGGAACGTGGTGTTCTGCAGCACGGTGATCTTGTTGGAGTTGAGGATGAGCTCCTTGAGCCTCCGGACCCCGTGGAAGGCCTGGCTGTCCACCTCACTGATGTAGTTGTGGTCCAGGTACAGCCAGACCAGCTGGCTGAGCCCGGTGAACTGGCTGGCCCTCAGGCCTGCCAGGCTGTTGTAGCGCAGCGAGAGGCCCTGGGTGCCCACCGAGATGTTGTGGGGCACGTCGCGGAAGGCGCTGGACTCGCAGTAGATGATTTTGCCGTCGCACCGGCAGCTAGGGGTGCAGGGCCGTTCCCGGGCCCCGTTCGGGGGGGTACACAGACAGCTGGGCAGCAGGACGGTGAGAGCAAGCCATCTTAGAAGCAGAGGAAGTCCTGCAGACACACAGAAATACACAAAAACAGACACACACAGAAAGTGAAAAGGCGGGACAAGGGAAACTTCGGTTTTATCTTGCGTGGCGGTTCTGTGACGTGATGGAATAGAATGAAGTGTGATAGAATAGGATAGGACAATAACTAGATAGATTAACTCAATGAGTTCCCATTAAATATCTTACCACCCCACCCCCCATGTAGGCTACGGTGAGTGCATTTATTAAGGTAAATGGGAACATGTTTCATCCGTTTAATTTGCACATCTCTGCTCGGAATGGATATGTAACAGTGTCCCCCTATATATCACTGGGAATTGCGTTTTCCCGGTTACATCAGCAGAAAACGCTGATGCATAATCGAATACATCATGCTCGATCTATAGTTGGTAAAAGGCAATTATGTGAAAGACGTCATTTTAACCTGCAATCAGTGCTCCACTAACGCCGGGCGGATAAACCTGAGATACTGAAAGGTGAACGGTGGGCATCAGTGTTTCAGTCCGCCTCTGGCATTATTCCCCTAAAACGCTACGCATCGCAAGAGGAGATGGAGAAACGGATGCTGCGAGTTTCCAAAGACTCTGATTCCCACCGTGTCCAAAAACAAGAGCTTCATGCAGAAGCGATACATGTCACCTTCACACCGTGCGTGTATACGTACCCATGTTGGCGACCCGATATCGGCTCTTCCTCATGCTGAGAGCGCTCTGTTGCACGCCGCGTCCCGAGTACACATGTTTTCACTCCAGGTCGGTCCCCAGTAGTTGGGTCTGCACCATTACGTCCCTCTCACCAGTAGCGCACCACTTCGTGCCGCTGTCGCTTCTCTGCCGCGCGGCGCACCTGTCGGACATAGACGCGTCGCGG
>NC_140275.1:1606761-1614261 GCF_964030765.1 Micromesistius poutassou
CCTCCGTCACCGCGACGGGCCGGGGACGGGCCACCACCCGGGCTCCGGACACCACCTCCTCCCCAGGGCCCACGTATCCCGGAGCCTGGTCGACGACGTTGGCCCCGGAGCCTGAGTTTGAGCACATGGCATTCCACAAGATCATTGCGGGCAGTGTTGCTCTGTTTCTGTCGGTGTCATTGATCCTGCTGGTTATTTATGTGTCCTGGAGGCGCTATCCCAGCACCATGAGACAGCTGCAGCAGCACTCGGTCAACCACAAGCGCAGGAAAAAAGCCCACAAGCAGGAGGTGGACGTGAACTCCCAGCTGCAGGAGTACTACCTGACTTACCATTCCAACTCGGAGACCATGGACTCCCTGGTGGGCGAGGCCAGGCCCTGCACCTGCACCATCTCAGGCTCCATAGAGTGTGAGGTCTGAGGTCCGACTCCCAACACACCTCCCAGAATGTTTGTGGGCTTTTTTCTTAAGGGGCAATTGCAAGCTAGGTGGAAATGACATCGACCGGTTTTCCATGAGATCCATCTTATGGTCTTGCAAAATGTTAAAGAAATGCATGTCTACGCTGCGTCCAGTTTGATAGATAACGCTGGTGTTAGTGGGGGGTTTAAATTGGGAGAGGTCCCTCTTTGAGAGAACTGGCCCGGACTGACTTGATGTGATACTTTATGTATAAAAAATGATATGTTAATTCTATGAGAGACCTACGAGAGGGACTTTGTGAGAGAACAGAGCTCTACCTTCTTGTAGAAATGGACTGGAACGGACAATGAAACCGTGGATATGTTACATTCATTCAAATCATCTGGATCCTACTCACTCTGTAGGCTTCCTCGCAAAGGAATTACAGTGTGTGTGTGTGTGTGTGTGTGTGTGAGAGAGTGTGAGTGTGAGTGTGAGTGTAAGTGTGAGTGTGTGAGTGTGAGTGTGAGTGTGTGTGTGTGTGTGTGTGTGTGTGTGTGTATGTGTGTGTGTGTGTGTGTGTGTGTATATCTGTGTGTATGTGTGTGCTTGTATCTGCTTCTGCGTGTGTGTGTGTGTGTGTGTGTGTGTGTGGTTGTGTGTGTGTGTACATGTGTGTGCATGCATGTGTGTGCATGTGTATGTGTATGTCTATATGTGTGGCATGCGTGTGTGAGTATATGCGTGCATGCTCACACGCCACACACACATACACATACACACATACATCAACGCACATCCACACATCCACACACACACACACACACACACACACATTCCCCACTCCGGAGACTCGAGGGGCAGTGTGTCTTTGTGTGGAGCAGCCATGGCAGCTTATTGTCACCAGTGTGGCGATTCAAACTGCTTCAAATATAAACCCTAGAGTAGGACGAGCATCGCAGAAGGAGAAGCAGTGCGTCCTGGGATACTGTGCATGACCTTATTCAATTACAGATGATGAGATTTTATTCCAATTCATTTTACGATATGAAATATTCTACCTCAGTTCTTCTTGGGAAAGGGAGGAGCTGAATACAGTGTAAAGTCTCAGGACTATTGTTGTTTTTTATTTCAGTGTGAAACGTCGTCCAGCGGTCCGATTCCACTTATCGTCAATCCGTGTCATCGATGATGTTCATTTCCGTGGATCGTTTCCTATTGTTTCCTGTTATCACTGTAGACAACGTGGGGTAATAGGCATCCTGTGTGTGGTGAATGTATACTTCAACTGCAATTTATAAAGCTTTGTTGATGACGACATTGTTGTGTTATTGATGTGCCCGAATAATTCTCCCCCGCTGAATATAGCGGCGGAGCCTTTGATTAATGTCACGTCCACTGCCTGCTTTTTGGTCAATCCCTCTGCAGACAGCGGCTGTATTTCCTTCCGCTCTGTGCTCGGTGTCACCATTAAAACCTCACGCGAGCCGCTGGGGGTAAATCAACGCGGCCCCCGTGCTCCGCTACCCAGGAGAGGTTTTCTTTCCTGGGCTACATGTGACTGAAAAAAAAAAAAAAAAAAAGACTTTAATCAGACTGCATTGTGTGTGTGCGGCGTTTGTAGTGTTTGTGCTCGGGTGGAGGACGCAGACGGACGGTAGCCGCGTGGGCTACAGGTCAAGGCACCCTCGCCCAGCACAGAGAATAGCCTTCACCTGGGTCCGGTTTTACACACTTTACACTCTCCCCACCGACACCGTGTCAGACTGAGGAGAGTGTGGAGAGGTGTTGAGAGGGCGATGTTTTGTTGGTAGTACTCTGCGGTGGGGTCTTATCCTCCCTCCCAGCATGTAAACGTATTTCATCTCCTCTGTCTGATGGAAATACATGCTGTTCGGGGTGAGGTCTGAGGATATAAAATACACCCCCCTTTTATGGCACACTGCCTTTTTTTATATAGCTGTTTTTTGTTCTGTATAACGGAAGCCATACATTATCTTGACAAGACCCCCCATTGTGAGGGGAGTTCAAAGGACTAGGGGAGGCCTTCTTCATCCCGTCCTCTTCATCATTGCCACGCCTCTGATGGGAGGTATTTATAATATGCCTGCCTGGTTGATGGCGGTAATCAAAAGGATTTATGCCTCACATAATTGACTTTCCAAACATGACTCAGGATTTCTTTAGCCTCTGGGCACGCACAGAGCTCAACAACTTCATTTACATAGGCCTACACCTTCCCTTTCCGGCGCTTTCCATAACCACTGGGATATTTCATATTTTCCGAAACTAATACACTCTCATGTTGATTGCTTGGGGCACGGATTATCTTTTTTTTTTGTTCAGCAATGCATCTTACAAACTTTCCTTCGGACGTGTGTAATCAATGCCTGCTTTGGTGCCGTTGAGCGCGAACAGGATCTGCGTTTGGTGTATTTTTTGTTAATATCACAAAGCTTTTGATGTCCACTCCGAGAACAGTGATTAGCACTTCTGACGGTCCCTTATTGAATCCACCTGGAGGCGGAACGCGGGGGAATGCGCGGCACCGGCTGCGTCAGCCAAGTCAGGTGTATTTATACAGCCCTTTATCAGAGTCGCACTCTCAAAGGGCTTCAAACAAACACATTCAGATGGAATTTGACGGCAACCCCGAACCCTTAGGCCTCAAACAGGAAGCAAATAACCTCTCCAACGACAACACATACACACACACACACACACACACACACACACACACACACACACACACACACACACACACACACACACACACAGACACACACACACACACACAGAAGATGGAGGAGGAAACCTTGAGAAAGGGCATATATAAGAGACGACTTAATTCTGGAATGGCCAGAGTGCAAAACCGTGGGCTGGCATATTATGGGAGTCGGTGAGTGCAAACGTTAATAATAAAGCACAACAGAGTATGAAATACCAAATGGAATGGCATCAATGTTTGAGATGTTCTTCCTAGGTACAATGAAAAGATGAATAAATAATCCTGCAAGTATTTCCCTCTATTCTTACTGAACATTTAGGCTGTCTGTGACTGCTTCGACACGCTTGCCAGTCCCGGTTCATGGTTTATATTTCTCTTTACATTCATATTTCTGGAGCTTACGGTCATTTGGACAGCTCCTCATCGTAGCGTAGTGCGCTAGGGAGCGGCACAAACCCAATCACTCAGCACAAGCTTGAGTGACAACACCTTTTGTGCCACAGTGCCATTTCTTCACCCATATTATTCTTTGTGTTCTCAGAGGGACTGTGTTCATTGGCTCCAAATCAGAGAGCATTAGGCCCACCACTCAAACACGCACATCCATTCTGCTGGGATTCCTCCATTTACACAGGCACACATGGTGCACTGGCACCTGAGTTAACAAGCTGCAGCGCCTGCATTGTGAAGTGTTGCCCAAATAGTCATTAACCATGTAGTCATTAGCGACTGTCGTAATGGTTTCCACTATGAAATTAGCCTGTCTATAACTCTGATCTATTAAGGGACTTTGCAAAGTCGCTGCTTTGTCGCTTTGAAGGCCGAACCCACCAGCTAACCATTAGCCCAAAAAATATTTTCACAGCTAATTAAACAAAAAACTCCCATAGCTAACCCGTGATAGCAGATTCATTTTTAAATGATTTATTCTTTCCTTCATTGTTTCTTTCATTCTTTCTTTCTTTCTTTCTTCTTTCTTCTTTCTTTCTTATTTCTTTCTTGCTTTCATTCTCTCTCTTTTCTTTCTTTCTCTCTCTCTTTCTTTCTTTCTCTCTCTATTTCATTATTTCTCTCTTTCGCTCTTTCTTTCTTTTCATTCTTTCTATCTTTATTTCCTTCTTTCTCTCCTCTCTTTCTTAAAATAATAATTTTCAAAGAATGTATGGGTGTCCCTTCTGAAAAGAAACGTTTGACAATCCCACATTTATTCTCCTTCTGCTTTTGTTGTAACCCTTGTTGTGAGCCTCTGGATGGCATCGGTACAATTCATTTGACTACAAAATGCTTTCATCTTCTTTTGCTTTATCACCACCACACATAACATACCAACATCCATTCTTCTCTCAGCGGAAACAGCAGTTTGTCGATTTGTTTCCCTATTGTGCCGGTAGAAGGGGTATAGCTAAGAAGAGGGTCCTTTGTCTCTCTGATGAAAAAACCTGCATAAAAAGTTAGACTTAGAGCTATTTTTTGTTATTCCAAAGGTAGTGCTCTTGCTGTGAGTCACCAGTGCTCTTGTGAACTTTTTTACATTTCCTGAGGCTGTAAGAGGGAGATGCCCTCTCAGTACTGATTATTATGCTAGTTGTTGCTGCTGCTGTTGTTGTAGCAATGTGGATGATGGTACAAAATAACCAACCCATATACTAGTATGCTTTACTGTAATAGTACAATATATCTTTTGAATAGATATTTAAAATAAATCATTCCAAAATAACATACGGAGCACATGTTGAAGATATTGATTTCCATGTTTCATTCGAATGTTGTGCAATCTTTTCTGACTTGAGTAAGCTGATGGATTTAGTTAATATAAAATATTATTATTACATTTATTACAAATTAGTACAAAATATGTTGTGCAGTGTACCAAGTTCACCATGTTGGAAATTGTATGTTTGCCCAATGAATGATTCAGCAATCCATGTACTAGTATAGCCTGGAAATCCAGACCCACATCTAGAAAGCTGTAGGGTTTGGCAACGAGTAATGAAAATGGCCCAACTCGAGGGGCGGCACCAAGCATCCATTTGAAAATGTCACTCCACGCAATTGGATAATACTACGACCAATCAGAAGAATACAAGGGGTGACATATCCAGACCAGCAGAGCTAACCAATAGATAAGACTCTTGCCGTATCCGGTCAGTAAAATAGCAACGCTTTTGGACTGCTTATATCAGATACACCGATGTGATTGGTTAATGTTCGGAACCAGGGGAATCAGGGAGTGAGTATATTGCTCGTTCCCAGAGTGACTCGCTGAGCAAATTCAAATTGTGCTCTCTGGATTTCCAGGATAATACTAGTATGCTATAATAGATAGTACAATCATAATCAAAGAAAATCATCCCAAAAAACAGAGCTCATATTGAAGAGACATATTGATGCCCGTGTTTCACTGAATGTCGTGCCATCTTTTCTGACTTGAGTTGGCCGATGAATTTGAAAGAATTTATTTAGATCTGACTTTTTTTTATTCCAAAATAAATATAGTTCCAAAATCGAAGTCCAAAATTGTATTTTTCAGTAGTATGTATTGCAATATTTTGCAATACAATGCTTTTCTGAGTTGGCTGAGAAATGAGTAATGACTTGTATCTGACTAACCAATAACCAGTATGCTTAGAAAATAGAAAAGGTTTTGCTTTTCACCTTGATGATTTTCACAGTTTTCCCCAATGAATTATTCAGCATTGACATCAAGGCGGCAATCTGGTTTTACTTGACATGAAAAAAGTTCTACACTAGGGTTGTTGAATGATTTAACACCTTTTATAAAAAGCATTAAAAAGGGTACATTCCACTGCCCTAGAGTGTTGAGAGGAAGATACATTTGCGTTTTCTTACCCTCGTCCTACTCTCACATATCTGAATTTAGATGAATATCTAAAGTTTGCTGGAAGACTCAAATCTGGGTAAACGGCTCTTTCGCTTTCCCTTTTGCTTCATAGTTGTTCCAACCGACCGTGTTACCAGTGGAGGGGATTTGAAAGGGCGTACTTGGTGAACACAAACTTGCCTGGCACTGGTTACCTGTAGAAAGTAAAGGTTTCAAATCAACACCAGAGTGACTACTGTAGAAATGATCAAAATACCCTTCTTAAGCCTCATCATGGCACGTAATGTAATATGCTTTGGTTTTATGTTTCTTTACGTCTTTTTCAATTATATACCGTATCTAATTTCTCTCAGAAGAAAGAAAAGAGGAAGGAATGAAAAAAAAGAGAAGGAAGGTGAAAAGCGAAATTTGAAAAAGTGAAAAAGTGAAAACATTTCACAAATCAAGTGAATTCTTGGAGGTGTGTGGGGGGTGTGGCACTGAAATAGGTGGAGTGTGTGTGCTAATTAGTACGCTGTGATTAAAAAACTGCCTCTATTATGCCAAAGTACATATTTGAAATCACAACGAGTATGCCGTTTTTGTAATCAGTCAACTCTGAGGCATGACAATAAAACTACTCTATAATTACTGTAGTTGGACTCTGCTGTGATGATGGGAATTTCAACACAATGGCACAGTCCAAGCCAGCTCAATCTTTATTAACACGCACTGTTAGACGAGGTACAGAAATGATGAACACAAGGAATTACACTGGCCTTTTGGCCATTGTATGTGTGTTTGTGTGTGTGTGTGTGTGTGTGTGTGTGTGTGTGTGTGTGTGTGTGTGTGTGTGTGTGTGTGTGTGTGTGTTTTTTTTTATCCAACATCCCTAAAGGCTAATAGTGTCTGACAAGTCGGATGGGTTAATTATCATCAAATGACAATAACAGACATGTTTCAACATTTTAATATTTTGTTGGCTGAAAAATAACTTCTGTAAACTAACAATAATCCTAAATGTTTATCCTAAATGTTTATTCAAGAAAACCAAAGGCATCCTTCTTAACAATGACCACAATGACTCTCACAACAGCATCATTTGTTTTCAGATATTTTTCATTAAGAAAACCCTTTCTTTAACCACAAAATGCCAATTCTAATCCCCAGAAAATGAGTTGTCATTCATATATTATTTCTCCATCCAGTGGAATAAAAGCCATCAATCTAAATAATGATTTCCATGTGCCACTGTACTGTAACCAATAACTCACCGAAATTATGAGTAAAGAGTTTTGTATCTTATTTCCCACCAGTCAATACTATTTGATCAGAATCAGAGCACAGCATGTGAAATAGTAAGCAATTGTATAACCCTGTCAATTAGTTTATTATTATTATTATCCTATTATCTGTCTAACCATATAATCCAAATATAGACAAAAACATAAATTGTGTTTGTTGACCTTGGCTGACCTACAAAGTAAAAAAAAAAAGCATACTTAATGAATTAATTAATTAATAAAAGAAAAAAGGCTTTTATTATG
>NC_140275.1:1619261-1638193 GCF_964030765.1 Micromesistius poutassou
TGCTAGAGGTGATACATAGGCTATAGGTCCCAGCCCCGGAGGTGGGTGCTAGAGGTGATACATAGGCTATAGGTCCCAGCCCCGGAGGTGGGTCTGAGACTAGAGGTCTGCAGCTGGACGCTATTTGCCCTGCGGCCCCAAACGTATATCAGAATAAAGATATTTCACAGCCTATCAAATGCCTGTTACTAAGCAGTTTGTGTTATTCACGTCACTACATCCATATTTGGGCATGCCTTTATATGGGCATGACTTTATATCGCTCAAGAGATCAGGAAAGGTAACGAGCGCTCTTCGTGGTGGAGGTTAGATGCGTTCATACATAACTCAAATAACAATGGCAAAGAAACAGACTTTGATGTGGCCCCGGTATGCAAATGTAACAGCACAGTAGAACAAGGTTGAGGATCCCAGACATTAACAGGCTTACCACACGCAGCCAATCTTTATTTGGAATTAAAAAGGAACAAGGGGAACGGAGCTGGAGGTGGGAACGAAGGCTCGTAAAGAAAGAGACGACGCTTAAGGTGACACTGTGGTCATTTGCGATCTCGATTCCAATCATGTTCAATCTTTGCAATTCCCCCCTCCCCCTTGGTGAGTCCTCGTTCAAGGGTAATCAGATGACCAGGCACCGACACCAAAGACAATCGATACCACGTCATTTAACCGCATCTGAAATTCAATAGAATACAATATATATGCACAAAATAAAGAAAGAAAAAAATAGGCTACAACTTAAAGATACACAATGTCATGCGGGTCAATCATTAAAAGCTGATAAGGAAGTTGTGGACTTTGGGAACTGCTGTAAATACTGCCCTTCAAGCTCTACTTGTTTACACACATTTTTTATCTGACAGAGAGGCATGGTGCAGCAGGTAGTTTCCTCTATTTCTAGGTTGGGCGGAGTCCTCAAACCCGTGTCGACGCGGCGCACGGAGGACGCACCATATTGTGTTTATGTCAAACAGCGCCCCAGCACGCAATGCCCTGACGTTAACATATAACAGGAATTACAGAAGATAACGCAAGCAGACAGATATACATCAGACCTTGAGGCCAACAGGTAGAAAGGGCGACCACTGAATCCAAGTTTGGATACACAACTTTTGAGTTTGGAGAGGAAACGAAAGCAGAAGTTCTGGGAATGTAATGGAGTGATGTATGCCGACAGAAAACACAAATCAAGAAAAACCTCAGGCATAACCAAATACATTTTATATAAGATGTTCTAATAAGTATTTTTACATTCAAACGATGTGTGCGTGTAGTTGAATACATATGTCAGCAAAATGTTGTAATTATATTATTTATAATAATCTTTATGCCAGGAGAGAGAATATAATATAGTAGATTTAGCTTCTGGATATAAGACAACAGAATTTCTGCGAATGCAGTCTATTAATATTGTTTGATTCTGCATAGTTTGCGCTCCTCGGTCAAGAGGCGTGGCAGTGTGTGGGCGTGGTCAGCACACTGACCTGTGGAGTTTCACCTGAGAGCAGATTAGGGACAAACACTCAAAGTCTGCTCACTGGTTCAGGAGCTAAACTGGTTTGCTCTGGAATATTTGCCTCACCAAAGGTATGTTGGAGACTTTGTCTTTATTTCTTTGTAATTTGCTTTACACAGCATTTTAGTAGTATGGCTTAACCTCACCAGCCGACTTTAGCCTTGGTATTTAAATGAATGTTCTTCTGCTTTGAGAGGGTAGGAAGAATGTCCAAGTGCAGCAGAAATCGTTCTCTTGTTTGAAACGTATGACTTGTAACATAAGGGTCCTCTAATGTTAATTAAAGTCATTACAGCATTGACGTTTGTTAATTACTTGGTTTGCTTGTTCTTTTTCAGTTGAAAAACAAAAGGAAAACCTAAACGTACAACCCTGAATTCAAACACCTTACGAGACAATGCTGTGCTTAACTCCACCCTCATGTTACCTCACAGGAATCTCATGGACAATATCTTCCCCAACATCAGGCTAGTGTTGGCCGCAGTCTTTCTGGTTGTAGTTCATCTGAACAGAGGTGAGTCTTGCTTGTTTGTTGAAGTTAATGACAGATGTCAGATAACAACACACTGTGTGTGTGTGTGTGTGTGTGTGTGTGTGTGTGTGTGTGTGTGTGTGTGTGTGTGTGGACCCCAGAGCTTGTTGATATTTATGTTGACGCAGGGGTGGACACATGTCTGCGTTCTCAACACAACATGCATTGTGTTGAGAACGCCGCATGCTTTCAGCCGGCGTTCCAGGCGTTCCAGGCGTCGAGGGAGGTGCAGAGTGCAAGGCGCTGTCTGACATGCGCTCACGTTATTGATGTGACAGTAATACTCATTCCCGGGTGTATCACCCGGGTCCAATGGAGCGTGTCGCTGTGATGCTCCTGACAGGTCTCTTTTCACCTGCTCCCTTCCTTTCCTAATACACCTTGTAGTTGCCCAAAATGACACATTGCATAATTGCATAGATCTAATATTTATTTTTTACACAGGACTGTTTAATAATGAACTATCCATATCTCTCCCTCGTGCTATTTGTGTTCAAGGATATTTTATTAAATATACGGCCGGCTACCTCTTCCTCTGACTCTTCAGATGAAGGATTAAGAAACACAAACTACAAAATGGGCGCGCAACATGGAGTAGCCCACTCTGTTTAGATCAATGTTGCATGAGACGTGTTGCACATTGTGGGGTTGATCCGGGAAATGAATGATGGCTTCTACCTGGCTGCCATGCCTCGTGAAGGCGCTGCATTGATGTTGCCTCAGATCCATACAGAAAATACATTGTTGCCCATTGGGAAGAGGGAGCGAGAGAGAGACAAACGACCAGACCAGACTGTTCAATTAGATGTCACAAATGTTTTAGTGACTGCCATGACATGAGGAATTACCTCAGACTGTTTTATGTGTTGTCCCTGTCCCCTGGGCTATATCTATTGAACATAGATGTGCACATACATAAGGCCTATAGGAGGACTGAATAACAAAGAATTCAAGGTGTCTATCAAGTCTACAGATTTATGTCTGCGTCATTTTTAATTGTTCAATAATGTCAACCCTTGCCATTCATTCAAGAGATGATTTGATATTTAATGAATCTCGAGGGTTCTTATTTGATCTGCAATCTTACCCCCCAAAAATCATGCATTTTACTGTTATGATGGCCCCAAGTCCACTTATCTAAATTCCCTTTTAACTTGAACTTTCTTTTAACTCCAGATGCCAATTAGACTCAGCTGGATACCCAGCATCAACAAAAAGATTGTTTATGGATTCAAACCCAGAGCTTAAATACCACGAGCAGGAATGGGAAGAGTGAGGGGAGGTGGGGGGGGGGGGGGGGATCTGAAACATGAAAAACTTGTATTGCATGTCCTCCTGCGAGCGCTAGTGTCTCACTACCCATCTCTCACTGGGACCCAGGGGAGGAAAAGAGATTTTAAAACGCTCTTTTCTCTCTCTCTCTCTCTGCAACGAAAGATGTGACAGAGGCTTTGGCGGTGACGTCCTCCGGTCCCCAGACCATCAAGAGGCCCCAGGGGACCACCGTCATCCTGGGGTGCACCTTCACGCCGGGCCCCGCGGACGTGGGAGAGCTGGACGTGGAGTGGTACAACGTCAGCCCCGACGTCACTCAGAAGGACCAACTGGTGGGTAGTCCGTCTGGGAGGAGAGGGCAGCGAGAGGGTGCTGAAAACCAGTAAACCAGTGTGCACGCCATTCTGTGGGCGTCTGTTGACTTTGCTTTTCAAGCATTCCAGACATTCTCAGTTTTTTTTACCGATTGGGTTTCGAGGCTTTAGTGGAAGAACCGGCCTCTCTGGCTGCCACTAAACCAGCTCTCTTCTCCGCTGCGCAGATCCTGTCCTTCACGGGGGGGCAGACGCTGCACTACGCCACATCCAGTCTCACCAAGAGAATGAAGTTCGTCGGGGACCCCGCGACGGGGGACGCCTCCGTGTCCATCGCCGACGTGGAGGTGGGCGACACGGCCACCTACCAGTGTAAGGTCAAGAAGGCGCCCGGCGTGGACATGCGGAAGGTCACCCTGGTGGTGCTGGGTGAGCATGAACTCTGAATCCACCTGCTACCGTTTGGCACTCCTCCTCCTCCTCCTCCTCGTCTACAACAACAACAACCTGTTTCTCTTCTCATTTCGTTACCATGGTTCCATTTGTTTTGTTCTTCGTGCTGATGTCGCTCAGGTGGAATGCGCCACGCCTGTTTTCTTTTAAATCACGTCCCCGGCCACGCCCGATCCAGAATATTCCTTTTTCTTTTCTTTTTTTTTTTGTTGAACTGCGTCTGACTGAAGCCATGTCAGCCTTAACGCACGGGCCTCCCTCTCCAGACGCCGCTCTGACCTGTTCTCCCCTCCTCCCTCTCTCCCCTCCTCCTCCTCCTCCCTCAGTGCGCCCCTCGGTTCCCCGCTGCTGGGTGAAGGGTGGGGAGGAGAAGGGCGCAGACGTGTCCCTGCGCTGCTTGTCCTCCCAGGGATCCATCCCTCTGACGTACGCCTGGAGCAGGGAGAGCGGGGGCCCCCTCCCGCCCCGCGCCACCCAAGGTACAGAAGCAACCTGCTGCTCGGAGACTTCACAAGACACACACACACACACACACACACAAGCACGTAGACAGACGCACAGATGCGCGCTGCAAAGAGACTTCACAAGAGGACACAGACACACAGACACACAGACAGACAGACAGACAGACAGACAGAGACACAGATGCGCACCGTTAACAGTCTTCACAAGTGGCCACACACACACACACACACACACACACACACACACACACACACACACACACACACACACACACACACACACACACACACACACACACACACACACACACACACACACACACGTGCTGCTAAGAGACTTCACGAGTGGACACACACACGCACGCACACCGATAGAGGTAAACACATACACACACCGAGAGAGACAGACACACATTCACACTGAGAGAGATAGACACACATACAATGTTCCTGTCTAAAGTGTTGGAGATTGGCAAGTGAAATAATAACAATAACAATGTGGTGGTTGGTACTGAGTGTGCTCCGTCTTCACTTAGACCCACAGACCGGAGAGCTGTTGATCAAGAACCATTCAGACAGCTATATCGGGAAATACGTCTGCCTCGCAACGAATCCTGTGGGCGAAGAGCAGTGCAAATACACCCTCCGAGCGTACAACCGTAAGCCATTACCCACCCATTGTGTTAATCTTTTAGAATTATAAGGACGTCCTTGTGATGATATGAACGTCTGCTTAGCAGCCATTAAGCTGTACAAACACAAAACACTTGTTATTTTCACGCTTGCCTGGAATCCTAAATATGATCTTCCTACTCCCAGCGACCAACAAAGCAGGAGTCATAGCGGGGGCGGTGATCGGGGGGCTGCTGCTCCTCCTGCTCCTTCTCCTCCTCCTCTGGCTCCTGGTCGTCTGCTGCCTCAAGCGCCGTTATCAGAAGGAGATGGCCAATGAGATCAGGTGCGCCTCCCACGCAAACCCTCATACCCAAGCCATGAGTGAGAAGCTTCAGTGGCATGCATTTCTTTCATTGTGTGCTGAATGTTATTCATACCGCGGCATGTGGCTCAGGAGGTAGAGCGGGTTGGCCGGTAACCACAAGGTCGCTAGTTCGAGCCCGGGCTCCTCCTAGCTGAGTTTCGAGGTATCCCTGAGCGAGACGCCCTCACCCTGACTGCTCCAAAACGAAGCAGCTGTCTCTTTGAATGGTTGACTTCGCCGTCGGTGTGTGAATGTGTGCATGAATGGGTGAATGTTAGACAGCATTGTAAAGCGCTTTGAGTGGCCACTGGTTAGAAAAGGGCTATAGAAATGCAGTCCGTTTACCATTTACCTGCTAACCGCCCTCGCTCCACAGAGAGGACGCCCCGGCCCCCGAGAGCCGACCCACCAGCAGGGCCTCCAGCATCCGCTCGGTGATGGCGTACCGCGTCCACCCGGGGGTCAAGTACAGCTCAGTGCAGAAGGGCCAGCCGGGCCGGACAGAGTCTGGTCGCAGCGCCGCCCACAGCGTCCGGAGCAACGGCAGGGCCATGCCGGTCTCACCCGTGCAGAGCCTGCCTCCCCTCCAGTACGACAGCAAGTATGGATACCCGGTGTAGGGAGTGGATTTACCCGGGTGTAGGACAAGGATTTACCCGGGTGTAGGACGTGGATTTACCCAGGTGTAGGAAATGGATTTGCCCCGGAGTAGGACATGGATTTATCCCGCTGTAAGACATGGAGAGCAAGTCCACCTGGCCGTGCATTGCTGCTTCGAACTACCTAGAACCTTTTAAACCTTTTTCTTTAAGTTGTAAATCCGTCCTTTATCTTTTGTCATGGATTTGATGGAGGCAACGAATCGTGCAATAGCAAAAGTGGGACACAAAGCTATAGCCGCAGCACAGGCTGCCTTATTTGCCCACTTATTGCCAGATATGAATACAAGGCTATTAGGCAGGAACCCATAAAGGCTCTCCCGTAAACCCATGTAGAGCTGAAAGTCTCAAGTGTGCTGTAAAGTGTATCATTGACATTGTAAACAAACGTGTAAAATAGCTTCCAGCTGAAACTAAATCTGTTGTGATAATACACCCACAGGATGAAGGATGTGAAACATGTGAATTGTAAATAAGCTTATGCTTATTATATTATTATTAATATGCTTGTGTGTGTTGAGGTATGTATTGGTCTCTCAAGCAGGGGTAATTATACATGGATTTTCGTGTTTTAAAATGTCTATAATATGTATTGGTCTCACAAGCAGGGCTAATACTAATTATACATGGATTTTCTATTTTTTTTAAATTGTACAATAAACTGTTTTGAAACTGATGTGAAAAGTACAGCCATCTGATTATACTTTTTCAAGCAAGGCATCTAGCTCACAAACTGTTTTTCTCTGTGACACATTAACTGAGTCTTCGAATTGTCTTGATTGTGTTGGAATGATTACCAATAAAATCTGGTTATTTAACAAACTAATTAGAAAACCCTTTTAAAGGACATTTAATGGAGAAAGGAAAGCCAAATGCAATATCTTATTTCAAACAAAGGACATAATCAATCTATTTAATAATGAATTTCCAACTAGAGTCACTTGAGGAGATATGTTTGATTTCCCCAGTGTCTACAGCCTCACCTTTTAAAGCTTTGCACAATATGTAAAACCCCTTCCAACCCCTTAACAAGTGTCTGAATTCACTGCAAAACATCTGCTAGCTATATGGCTAAATAGTAAATAACAATAGCTTCATATCATCACCAAGGGATAAAGCCATGCTTATTAACATTTCCAGTCCTCATTTGAATTTCTGTTCTAACAACGTTCCTTTTTTTTTTTTTACGAACAATCCAATCAAAACTTAAAAGCTAAAGAGGAGATAGTTTCTATGTTCAATAATATTCCACTGCACTGTGAATGGAAAACTATAAACCACTCACTTATGTGGGTAATTGGATTCTCTAATGGTGTTCAACAAAGGAAATCTATGGGGTGAGCAGTGAAGTGTGTCTTTGCTCTCTCAAGATGTACTTGGCTTATTGCTTATTGCATATTGCCAATGTTTCTGAGAGGCTTTTTACTATTTTGCATATTTCTCCAGATTTTGCATTAGGATTTTCAAACCGGATAATCATGTTCTGTAATCAGGCTGCTAGCAGTGTGTTACGTGTTTGTGTGTGTATATGTCAGCTCCGTAAACAATGCCATGCGTATCCAGTTCAGCTTAATTTGTCAATGCTATATCATTATTGAAAAACATACTTTGGTTTGAGATAATGTATGGATGAATGTCTGTCAAATCCTTTCTTTTGTCACAAAAATAAAACGATTATTATATTTTTTCCAAAATTGTACTCAGTTTGGAAAGAAACCAGTTGGCAGTATTATACAGAGCAGATATTGTTAAACCTATACAACTCAAGGTGTAATATTCATATTCATTCTTAAACAACACCAAAACACCAGCTTAGCATCAAGGTGATCCAGGGGGCACACGCTGGTCAGGTTATGCAAACAAGTCATTTGAGGGTTTTTGTGGTGAAGCTTCAGGAATTCTGATTTGCCTGGACCGATCTGAGCTGACATGCTGCAATGACTGTATTACGGGAGGGCTCTTGACTCCCTTGGTGGCACACAGACACAGACACAGACACACACAGACACACAGACACACACACACACACACACACACACACACACACACACACACACACACACACACACACTTCCATATCCCATGTCAATCCAAAGACCGGAACCACAACCCTGCCCTCACCGCACTCATTCAAATGGTGCTTCTTGCCTTTATATATATAAGCCACCAAAGAGAATCGCCACCACTTTGCCATCACAGCCATGCTATTCATAGACAACTTTTGGTAAGTACTGAAACTTAACGACATTTGCAAGAACTTCATTTCAGTAAACAAACGTTGAGTTTTGGAAGAGAAAAGGAGTAGATAACAACAGACGCTGGCAGGATAATAGCACGCTGGGTATTCCATAAAGTGTGGGATCCAATTATATGGGCCATTTTCCTGGGGGGAAAATTCAACAATTTTAAGACATTTAAATTAAACTTTAAATATAGCCAGAGATAAATTGTGATCTGTATTTAATCTATAATTTATTATTCCCATTTTTCAAGTTTCATGTTGAACTGATTCGTTTTTTTAAGATAATCCTCTTCGCGTCAGGTGATAAGAGGATTGGCCAAAAGTTTCTTCTATCTAAAATCCTTACCAATAGGAGCTACGAGACCATGCCTTCAACAGTTTAAACAAAAGTCAAAACCTTTCTCTGTTTCAGAACGACACCAGCTGGGCCATGAGTTACAAACACTCGAGGAACTGATCTGAAGGAGATTTATTTCCGAGACGCGGGGGACGAACAACAACACGCGCCATGCAGGGAACCAACAAGCTCGCCATCTTGGTCGTCACCGGCCTGTTGGCGGTCACCACCGTCTTCTTCAACCTCTACATCCTCCTGATGAGCCTGCAGAGCAACAAGGCGAAGAAGAAGAAGTGGGCGCCCTGTGAGACCATCATCGTGGCCCTGTGCGTGGGCAACGGCGTCCACCAGCTCGTCTGCCTCCTCTGGATGACCATGGACCAGGTGGACCAGCGGTGCCTGATCACCCACGCCTACTACACCACCGTCCTCCTGCTCATCTTCAGCCTCAAGTTCACCATCATGTGGACCACCGCCTTCCTCACCTTCTACTACAGCACCAAGCTGGTGACCACGCCCAACGAGTGCTACACCCACCTCCAGGCGGTGATCGTCAAACGCGCGGCCACGGTGGTGGGCCTCATCCCCCTCGCGGGGCTTGTCACCTGCATGCCCATGATGGCGGTGTTCCACGAGTACCACAGCAACGAGACGGCGGCCCACAACGCGGACTGCGGCATGATCACCCCGGACACCGACCCGGGCAAGGTGTACGACGCCGTGTACCTCGTCGCCGCCGACGTGCTGCCGGGCCTGCTCATGATCAAGTGCTGCGTCTCCATCTCGGTGCACCTGGCCATCCACCTCCGGCACATGAAGTCCAGCACCAACGGCGCCCACGCCCCCAAGCTGGGCACCCAGATGCGGGTGATCCGCATGACCCTGTCCCTGGTGCTGGTGTTCCTGTGCTTCCTGGTGGTGGACCTCTACGTGAACTACCAGATCTCGGTGGAGCACGCCAACGCCATCGGGTTGACCTTCTTCATCACGTCGTTCTACACCACCTTGAGCGCCGTGGTGCTGATCTACGGTAAAAAGACGTTCTGGAAGAAGCTGACGGCGTCCTGCCTGAGCGAGCTGCCGTGTCTGCCCAGGCGAGAGGAGCAGCCAGCTTCCGCAGAACACAAATGACCAGAGCCTTTTATCAGTCCTTAAAAATTAATCTATGTTTATAATGTTTTTTTTCTTCTATGAGCCATATGGTTGTGTACTGTTACCTCTCTACCTATAGCTATGGATAACATTGTGATGCAGAATTGAGAAATAATTGTATTAGTTAGTACTATATTATGAATATAGCCATAACGCTGTATGAAGAGGGATTCGCCGTTTTTACTCAAATTGATATTCCTCAGAGTTTACGGTTAAAAAAAATAGGAAAAATCTGTGTTGGATTATTCAACATAAAATCACATCATGTCTTTTCCGGGCTCATCACAATTGGGATTGTACTTTATCTCTTTAATATACATATTTAATAACACTGGGATGTGATCCAATTTGCGGTCATGCTTTGGAAACACGGGTATGCTGTGACAAACTCTGCTAGTTACCATCCCAGATGTTGAAAAATACATGTCACAAAGGGCACAGCCTGTATTAATAAAAGAGGACACTCAACCACAACCCAAATCCCGCTCTTTGCATCACCAAAGGTCCCTCCGAGTTCTCTTCTGTACCGCAGATGGCATTGCAAAATAGGATAACAGTAGCCTGGAGATTGGAGAGAGGCCTGCTTGTGCGGCTGGAGGTCTGCTGGACAGAGCTTCCGTACCTGCTGGGAGCCGGCCCAGGTAGAGATGTAACCTACATTGGTGCCATGCACTCTGCTTTTATGTGTGTACTTGAACCGGCCGGCTCCCAAGTGTGAACGGGCACAATAGAGGTGCTTTCTGAGTGTTTCTTTGTGTACATTAGTAGCTGGGCGTGACACACCCACACCCACACACACACCCACACACACACACACACACACACACACACCCAGTGTGCCAACCCTGGGCAAATAAAGATTTTATGGAAGGAAGCAGACCTCTTGCCATGGTTCATTTGCTAATACCCTCTGGCACCACCTAGTGAAGTTCAAAGTGGAGCTACAATGGGGCAGCTAATCCCGCTCCAGTGGAGCTCCACCACAGCTCCACCACAGCTCCCCTGAAGGAGGGGGGGATTGGGGGTTCTGGCTGTTAAATGGCCGAGCGAGGAAGGGGCATCTCCTCCTTTGATGCCAGGGATTGAGTTGTTTCCCACCCGCAGGTTGTTACCCCGTATCTCTCCCCCGCACGGGAGGCCTTCACAGCTCCAGACCCACAGCATGGAAACGCCTTTAACCAAATGATGAGGCCATTCACTCCACTAATCATATACTGCTTATACACACACACACACACACACACACACAGACCAACGCGCACACACACACACACACACACACACTTCAAAACCACATAATTTAAAGCGCTGTTGTATCGGCGAGCGCGTTTCCTCTCATTAGATAATGGAATCGATATGACCTTGTTCCCATGGAAACCAATCCCATAACTACAATGGACGCTGTTATGCCGAATGCCCGTTTGGGTAGCTACACCAGTTCTTCTTTTGAGAGTGAATGGTGGATTACATCAACAACAGGATTGGAAAAGGAATAGGTGGATTCAGTGAAGATGTAAGATAAATAATAATAATAATAATAATAATAAATCGATTTTATATAGCGCCTTTCAGGATACTCAAGGTCGCTTCACAAGAGTGGGAGGTGAGGGTGTGTGTGTAGGCGAGTGAGTGAGAGTGCAAATGCGCAAGACGCTGGGTGGGGTCGTGAGTTAGAGGCCATAGGCCTCAGAGAAAAGGTGTGCTTTCATGTACTTTTTGAAAGTCTCCACGGAAGGGGCACAGCGGATGTGGGGGGGGAGCTGATTCCACAGAGTGGGGGCGGACACGCAAAAGGCCCTATCCCCAAGGGTCTTGAGTCTAGTGCGGGGAATTGCCAGCTGGTCCTTGTCAGATGACCTGAGGGACCGCAGGGGGGTGTAGGTGTGGAGGAGGTCAGAGAGGTAACGGGGGGCCAGAGCGTGAAGGGACTTGTATGTGAGTAGTAGAATTTAGAATTTAATGCGGAACTTGACTGGTAACCAGTGGAGCTGCATCTGGGTGGGGGTGATGCGCTGCCAGGGCTTAATGCCAGTTAAGACCCTGGCAGCTGAGTTCTGCACATATTGCAGTCTGTCCAGGGTTTTAGAGGGGAGACCGGTGAGTATGCCGTTGCAGTAGTCCAGGCGGGTAGAGATGAAGCAGTGGATCAGGGTTTCGGTAACTGACAGTCTGACTGTCAGGTGCTGAGGGTCGGAGTCGTGCGATGTTCTTCAGGTGGTAGAATGCAGATCTTGTGACGTTATTAATGTGGGGCTGGAATGATAGGGTGGGGTCCAGGCTGACTACCCAGGTTGCGGACTACAGGTGATGGGGTGATGGAGCAGCCATCCACTTCCAGGAGAAGATCCCCAACCTTCCTGAGCAGTGGCAGTATTGCTGTTCAGTTTGAGGAGGTTAGAGGTCATCCAGGCTTTTAGTTATCATGATAAACTCATGATAATCCTGAAGATTGAATGAATCCTGACTTGAGTACTGACTAGTCAAACTCTGCTCTTGACTGTTTTAACTTTGCAGGGCTGACGGCCCTGAACCGCGACCAGAGATGACTAATTTCCCCGTCTCTCACTATCCGACAGAAAGGAAACAGGACCCTTACTAATTGAAGATTAGCCAAACTCCTATCATTAATTTCCCCATTTACCAAACCTTTTTGTACAAACAACTTATAACAATTGGTAGTGTACAGCCGAGATGACGCATAAAGTCTTCCGTCAAATAGAGGTTATATGTCTTTAGTTTTGGCCATGACTCAGATCGTTTTGTATGCATTTGTTGGCAGCCAGGGAAAACACAGTTACAGTCTGCATAGAAAACTAGGTCAGGGCCACATGATACGCCTTTCTCTCCAAGGAACCAAAAAACGAGACGGTTGAGCGTCTATTCATTAATTCACTTTATTTAATTTGTTCAATTATGTGACTTGTTGGAGAAGCTGACAGGAAATGCAATGCACTAACAAAGCATGTGCAACTTCAACATAAACTCTGATCTCTGTTTAGAAAAAGTCATACAATAGAAAAAATGGTTACAATGAAAAAAACACTGCTTACAATTTCACTGCTTACAATTTCAAACTATTTATTTGGATTGATTCGATTATTTTAAATTATGCATGCATATATAGCGCTAAGTGGAATGGCATATACAGAGATGAAGGTTTTCTGAACACTTGAATAAACACTGTCTCTGTACAGCGTGGTTGTGCAAAACAATAAAAAAAATCCATTAACAATGATTCAAAGTATTTCATAAGCATCTGTATAGAAAAGTATTAATATTATGAAATGTACCAAAACTAGGAATTGGAACCAAAACTCTTTAAAGACCTTTGTGCTTGTACCATACAGTGTGTAAAGTCAGCTCAGGGGAAGACCTCGTCCAACTCTATGACTTAATGCAGTTGGATCGGACATGTTCATCGAGAAACAAAAATATACTTTAATTCAGCTTCCATCACATTCACGTGTGCCATCCAGTGTCTGTCGAAGATATAATACCCAAAACATACTAAATAAAAGATATGGTGTGTGGGGAGGTTAGATTGTTGTTACGTTCGACCACATAATTACAACAAAAAAAAAAAGCATTTTAAAAGAAGGATAAAAATCAGTCAATATAAAACTAGACTTTAAAGATTTATTTTTTTCCATAAAATTATAATTTCCCTGCCTGTGCTCCGTCTGAATTGGTTGACTGGATAAAAGGAGTTTAGCAATGCTCCCCCATCAGCTATACGGACTGTTCTGGAAGGCCAGTCAACACGTTAGTGTACCCGAATCAGCCAGTGTCGATCCACGAGATACAAAAATAGACGAGATGTACATTTGGTCATTCCCTTCTTACGTCAATCAATCTAGAAAAATACATGCATATATTTAACGCTCCGCAGCAAATAAGGCATCAGTCTTCAGTTTCTGTTTCGGCTCTATTTTTTAATAGAACGTTTTCTCTTTGTACCCTTTTGAGGAAAACAAAAATAGAAAAAATAATCCTTTCCGAACTTTACAGACATCTCCAGCAGAAGGATCTCCTGTATACGTGGGACTACACACAGACACACAAGCAGCTCGTGTCTGCAGCGCACACAGCACCTGCACCACCCACCACCATCACTCAGAAGAACAGATGCACCGTCTGAATGTTTTCTCCGCTCCAACACGGTCAACCAAGGCTGTTTGTAATTGCATTTCTTTTCCTTTTTCCGTTTGATTGCAGCATTTGTGCAGGCCAGAGAGAAGGGATGTGTGTGTGTGTGTGTGTGTGTGTGTGTGTGTGTGTGTGTGTGTGTGTGTGTGTGTGTGTGTGTGTGTGTGTGTGTGTGTGTGTGTGTGTGTGTGTGTGTGTGCGTGTGTGTGCATCTGTGTGTCCTTGTGTGTGTGTGTGTGTGTGTGTGTTTGCGTCTGTCTGTGTGTGTGTGTGTGTGTGATTGCGTTTGATCTCACGGGGTGCTCCCGTGCTCGTATGGCGACGGCAACAAGGACTTCCTGGCTTTGGGGGGCGGCGGTGGGGGCTTGCTCTCTATCTTCACCGGCAGCGGAGGCAACTGTTTGTGCGGGGGGGAAAATGGGAGGGATGAGTTCACGCGCCGGACGCAGATTATTTGAGGTAAAGTTTGCGGCGCGCCATTAAAAATGCATTGTGTCTGCCAGCCAGTGTGTGTGTGTGTGGGAGGCTGTCTGCGAGCGCGCTCAGACGTACCTCCGAGGCGAAGTGGTGGAGGTGCTGGCTGTCGATCTCGTGGGGGTGCTTCTTGGGAGGCATCGGCGGGGGGGCCCCCGTGGGGTCCGGGGGGCAGCCGCCCACACCATCGACGTCGTCGAGCAGAGACGAGTAACCTGCGTGGGGGGGGGGGGGGGGGTGGGGGGAGACGCTGTAGATCTCTGCCCACGCGTGTGTCTGTGTGTATGTCTGTGTGTGCATAACCCACTCCCTCTGTGACGCACGTACACTAGCTGTGCGTACGGCATCGATTTCTTTGTGTATTTCTTCAGTGGAGTGAGACGGCTGCTTCTTGTGTGTTGAAGGGACCGCTAACCGTCTGCTGTTGTGCAGAGAGAGAGAGCAGGAGAGAGAGAGGGAGACAGAGAGAGAGAGAGAGAGAGACAAGGAGAGAGCAGGAGAGAGAGAGGGAGACAAGGAGAGAGAGAGAGAGAGGGAGACAAGGAGAGAGAGAGGGAGACAAGGAGAGAGAGAGAGGGAGACAAGGAGAGAGCAGGAGAGAGAGAGGGAGACAAGGAGAGAGGAGACATAGAGAGCAAGAGAGCGAGGGAGAGAGCGAGGGAGACAGAGAGAGAGAGGGAGACAAGGAGACACATAGAGAGCAAGAGAGCGAGAGAGAGAGCGAGGGAGACACACAGAGAGAGAGGGAGACACAGAGCGAGGGAGAGAGCGAGGGAGAGCGAGGGAGACACAGAGCGAGGGAGAGAGCAAGGGAGACACAGAGAGAGGGAGAGAGCAAGGGAGAGAGCGAGAGGGAGACACAGAGAGAGCTAGGGAGAGAGCGAGGGAGACACAGAGAGAGCGAGGGAGACACAGAGAGAGGGAGAGAGCAAGGGAGAGAGCGAGAGGGAGACACAGAGAGAGCGAGGGAGACACAGAGAGAGAGAGGGAGACACAGAGCGAGGGAGAGAGCGAGAGGAAGACACAGAGAGAGCGAGGGAGACACAGAGGGAGACACAGAGAGAGCGAGGGAGACACAGAGAGAGCGAGGGAGACACAGAGAGAGGGAGAGAGCAAGGGAGAGAGCGAGAGGGAGACACAGAGAGAGCGAGGGAGACACAGAGAGAGCGAGGGAGACACAGAGAGAGCAAGGGAGACACAGAGAGAGAAAGGGAGACACAGAGAGAGCGAGGGAGACACAGAGAGAGCGAGGGAGACACAGAGAGAGCGAGGGAGACACAGAGAGAGCGAGGGAGAGAGGAGAGAGAGAGAGTGTGTGTGCGGTAAACGTACTGGAGCTGCGCGGCGTGCCGCTGGGCGAGGCGGGCCGGGCGCTGAGGGGGCTGGACGGGCTCAGCTGGGAGGAGGGCCCCTGGAACAGGGAGAGCGTGAGGCGGCGGTCCCCCAGCTGGAGGCTCTTGGGCCGCTGCTGCCTCTCGGGGGGGCCCTGCGGGCCGGCGGGGGGGACAGGGGGACATACGTTAGCGTGTGCTCCACGGACACGGCGCTGTGGGAACCGAGCGGTCTCCCCACGGCGCTGGATCAATACGATGTTTATGCCAACCATATGCCAGGGTGGACTGATGAATAATAAACATAAGGGCTGTTACAATTAGTTAGATAATTAACGCATTAACGCAATCTTATTTTAACTCGATTGATAAAAATGTACGCATTAAGGCATGTTCTCTTTCATTTTTTTTTTTTTTCAAGGTTTTGCCCACAGAATGTCAACATTCATATCAGAATTCATATTTATTTTTAGTTCCACTTACTTTACATTCAAATTACACTTGCAGTAAGTGACAGCCTGATTACAATTCCCAAATCTGTGGCGCTACTTATTTGAATTTAACTACACTTCTAGTAACTGTTGGTTTACAACTGTATGACGTAACTGCCTGTTTACAATTCCCAAATCTGTGGTGCTGCTCGTGAGTTAACTCACAAATACTATAATAATAATAATACTATAATAATAATAAAAAAATTTAATTCGTTTGACAGCCCTAATAAATACACAAGGTTTTAATTTGAATAATACACCGGTAAACATCTGCGCTCCATGTCTCCGCGGTCCTGGTCTGACGTGTCTGACGTTCACAAACAACACGTTGAAGCGCTGGGCGGCGGATGTTTGCAAACAAACAATAAACATAAAAACGGTGCGGTGCTTTAAAGGGCGAGTCAATTTGCTATTCAAATGTATTCCCTGTGTTGATCTGGTAAATATTAGTGGATCTCCACGACCTCAAGATTGTGTGTGTGTGAAGATTTCGGTCAATGCTGGCCTTCACGCCATAACGGCCGTGCCTTCACACCCTGGCCTGTTCTCGTGCCTCTTCTCATGCCTCTTCTCATGCCTCTTCTCATGCCTGTTCTCGTGCGTGTTTTCATGCGTGTGATGTGCGTGCCCGTGAGAACGCAACGTCTGAGTCTATCCATTATGCATGGAGGCAAATCACCGCCATTACGTTTTAAATTTTTTAGAAGCTATTGAATTTTGCTTAACGAACTCTAAAACCGAGGTTGAAGTCATGACATTGAAATATTGTACAAATGTAATTGATTCGTTTGGAATTCTCCTCTTTTAAAATTCAGATATCGTATTTCAAGTTATACCGTTTCAGACATATGATAGAAACTTTTATGAAAAATCAACCTTCACCGGTTCAGACAGCCGAATGCAAAGTGCAAACATTGAAAGTGCAATATTCATTGCTCATATTCAAGGGGTCAAAATACGGAGCCGAACATTCTAGCCATAAAAATTCAAACCCTACTACCAGGGCATTCCAAGGACAGGCCTCAGCAATCGAGACTGAACGTAACGGAAGTGACTGCGCTGCTCAGAGCTGTTACATTGTGTCATGAGGGGGTTTTAACCCCTGGAAACCCCTGTGCTTGTTGAGCTCAGAGTCTGAATATACAGAACTGACACAAAGCGAAACACTTAGCGGAGCCCCGTTGTTCTCCATGTCAGCCATCGCTGGGTTTTCTTTGCTTTTACTTAAGCTCACCCCACACTACAAGATAAATGTCCCGATATCATGCCCGATTTGCCCCGTTACGAGAATCGGAGTGGCGTTCCCATGGCAGCCGGATCGGGACGAAAATCGGCCAAGATTATCCTGTCTGCCGTAGTGTTCTAAGATAGAATCTCATCAACTCTAAGAGCACCCGATCACAAACTCGGGGTTATCCAACATGATAGATTTTTTCGGAATGTTAAGTGAAGGGCAATTTCCACCAGAACCGTCACGGAAGCGGCACGGCAATAAAAACGTTTGCCGAAGACATTAGAAACCATTATAGTCAATGGTGCACTGGATACGGCAGCGGCACGGAACCGTCCCCCCAAACCGTAAGTTGTCGGTTCGCAGCCGTGTCTCAGAACACTTGTACAGCCATTCAGTTTGCATTTGCTCATGAATATTCATGAGCTCACATCGACCCATATGCTATTCACTAACGGTAATATTATACAGTCTATCTATGGTATCAATAGCAAATCAGTGTCACCTTGCTAATGGTTGAATACTACAACAATAACGATGTAGGATTTGCTACAGACTCACAGAGAGCATTACTTATTCTAATCTAAAAGCCTACCCGTTTTGAAAACAGTCCAACACACTACGCTTCGAATTCACCCAAGGCTGAATTAAAAGTAGGCCTACATGTTTTTCTAAATGTTGGTCATCAACGAGGTTGTAAAGTAGTAACTTCGGGCACATCTGTCAAAATAAATGTTTTTTTCTTCCGACGTGTCTATGATCTTTAGTCATTAATTGCGCCGTGGCCGAACTGACGTGGATATTCTCTGATATTATGTAAGCATAAGCACCGTGGAAACAACTGCTGTCAAAAGACGCTGATCCATTTTCACTGTTGACGCGAGTTGCTCTAGTTCTACCTCCACGGCCCTGCAGCGGGCAATTATCGGATAAGATTATCCTATAGTGTGTGGTGTTCCCTCTTGTGTTCGAATCTCATGTATTTGTATTTACGATCGGAGAGCAACAAATGGGCTGAGATTCTCTTTATGTGTGTGGTGTACGCCGACTCAAAAATCGCATAAGATTAAAAAATCGTGTAGTGTGGGGCAGCCTCAAGGCCGGTCCTCTGAACGCCCTGCTGCTCCGGTTTGAATTTTAATGGCTTGAATTTATGGTCCATATTTTGACCCCTTGAATATGAGTAATGAATAGGGATGGGTATCGAAAACCGGTTCTTGTTGAGAACCGGTTCCGACTGTTTTGATTCCTTGGAATCGTTTGCCAGTTTTGCAAACGATTCCCTTATCGATTCCGAGCGGGCGCGAATGACGTATTTGCCACAGAATAACTT
>NC_140275.1:1638393-1643393 GCF_964030765.1 Micromesistius poutassou
AGTGGCTGGGATGTGTGTGTGTGTGTGAGCGCAGCAGAGTGAGTGGGCTCGCTGGGGGGTGTGCGCGTGTGCGTGCGTGCGTGCGTGCGTGCGTGCGTGCGGCGTACCAGCACGTTGACGGTGCAGCTCATGCGGTGCTCGGGGCTCTCGTCGTGGGTGATGGTCCGATACGCCAGCAGGTTCTCCAGCAGGCTGCTCAGCAGCAGGGCCAGCTCCTCCCCCGACTGCGCCAGGTACCTGTGGCGCCTGCAGTGCTCCAGTAGGCTGTGGACACAAAGCGCCGCGCTGCGTGAGCCGTTCGCCACCCCCCCCCCCCCCCAAACCCGACCGACGACACGCAAGGAAAACAAACTCGGCTCCGTGGCTGTGAGCATAAGCGACCCTCCACGGAGGATGACGAAGGAAAACATTGAAAATGCAAAAAAAAAAAAAAAAAAAAGAGGAGGCAGATTCTGAATGAAAAATGACTTTGCGTTTCATTGCTGCGCACACGCCACCAAATGTAGATGTGAGTAAAATAAACGAGGTGGGTGAAACCCGGGATGCTTACGTTTTCTCCAGCAGGAGCTTGTACTGCTCGTCCCCCCGGCCGCCCTCCACCTCCTGGTCTAGTTTGGTGATCAGCTCGTTCTCAAACTGCAGGTACAACAGAGGCCGTCAGCCTCACATCCCCCGCTGTGTGACGTCCCCTAGCCGGCAGCTCGCTCAAACAGAATACACAACGCAGCGGCTCCGGCACAGCCGCGGAGCCTTCACAATACCTATCTATATTTATTCATTCTGGGGCTTCACCGTTTGAAATGTGTGTCCGGGGCTGAAGTTGTGCTCGCACTGCATCATATCAAAGAAGATGGGGATGGTGGCTTTCCGGATGTCGGCCTCGGGCACCAGGGTCGCCTGCAGAATGGGCCCCACCATGGCCGGGATGAACTTCATCTTATGTTGGCCTGGGGAAGGAGATAACACGGTCAGCCACAAACACCCCAGCGTGAGCAGCAGCAGCACCACCACCACCACCACCACCACCACCAGCACCCAAGAAGAAAAGCAATAAGACTCTCCCCCTCAGCAAACACAGGACGAGCTAAACTAATAAAGCCCTGCAAGTCCCGCAATATTGTCCTGTTGTTTACGTTTTGCATCGCTCCCGGCCGCTGCATGCAGCATTGTGTTTGGCTACGGCCCAGCCAATCACAGACCGCCTGGGGGGGGGGGGGGTGGGGGGGGGGGGAGATACCTACCCAGATTATACCACATTTCACCAATCTTGAAGCCAATCGTCATCCGCATGTCGCCGTACCTGAGGAGCAGAACGCACGTTACTTTTACCTCCTGGGAATATGGAGATAAGAATTTATAATAATAGTTTTTCAACCATGGTAATTCTTCACTGAATGTGTTGCTTGTTGGCCGTGCGAAACCTACTTGTTAAGAATCTTGTTGCGCTTCTCCTGAGAGAAGGACTCCAACTGCAGGGACTTGTGGATGAGGAAGGCCACCGTCAGGTGGAAGTAGTTAGTCCACAGCTGCGGACACAAGCGGCCGTTTAGACCGTGACAGCATAACAACTGTCTCGCCTGCACCACGGTGGATAACATTTCGACAACAAAAACGACCCTGCTCAAGTGGGGGAGGGGGGGGGGTCTTTGACCTCGTCTTTGGGCCGTGTTGCTTTTTGTTGAAATGTGAAATGTTATCCATTTCACACTTTCGACCGTTTCCCTTTTTGTAGGGGGGGGGGGGGGGGGGGGGGGTGGGTACCTGCAGGTCAAAGTGCGCCTGGTCCAGGAAGTGGGTGTTGAGCACCTCCGAGTACTGCTTGATGGCCCTGAGGACCACCTGCATCTGCAGCAAGTTCATCACCATCCAGTCGGCCGGGAACACGTTGCCCATCAGGTCTTTGAACATGATGAACGTCTCCATCAGGAAGTCCTGCAGGGGGACACCGGCCGACCGTAACCATGGATTAAAAAAACCCTCGATGACCCCCCAGTGTAGCACATTGGACCTGAGGCCGTCTACTGTTCGGCTCTACGTGTCAATCGCGCCAGGTGACGTCCTCACCACCCGCGTCTGATCCATACGATCCACACGTGTTGCGAACCGCGGATCAACAGTCACTCAGCGAGTAAGCAACCTGAGAGATTGAACCCGGTGCTATTGGTGGGCGGAGGTTTACATGGGGAAGGGGGGGGGGGGGGGGGGGGTCTGTGGAGACACTCACCGTGATGTCCTGGCTGGTCTTGAAGGTGCTGATGTAGTGGGTGTAATGCATGTCATCCATCTGCTTAAGGACGGCCGTCATGCAGGCTAGGTAGTGGCCCTGCCGAGTGGGGGAGAAAAACCACACCATTACTCATTCCTGGGCGTCATTTTCCGCGCCGGAGCACGCCTCCCAAAAAGCACCGCGGCGCTCGGCTCGTTGGTATGCCGTTAGCAGACTGGAGGGTTGACACATTGGCATTGTGCGCACGTGTGTGTGTGCATTTGTGTGTGTGTTTGTTTGTTCATGGGATTACTAGAGGGTTGGCACATCGTGCGTGCGTGCGTGCGTGCGTGCGTGTGTGTGTGTGTTGTTTGTGCTGTTTGTTCACGGGTGTACAAGAGGATTGACTTCACACATTGGCATTGTGCGTGCGTGCGTGCGTGCGTGCGTGTGTGCGGTTGTTCTCTCTGTTTGTTCAGGGTAGTTCTCGCAGTGCTTACAATGAGCGGCGAGGCCTTGTCCATGCTGATGACGGTGCGGTTCACCCTGCGCAGCAGTCGCTCCATGATGAGCTGGACGTGGGCCCTGGTGGGTCCCTGCAGGACGGAGACACGGCGACACATGAACACAAACACACAGACACACAGACGGGGGCAGGAGTCACACGTGTGCTGCCGATGGCACTTCTGTTGCAGTGTCGCAACGGATGTGCTGCCAAAACACTAAATAATGGACCAGTCAATATGGGGACACGTGTGTGTGTGTGTGTGCATGTGTCATTGTGAGTGCACGTGTGTGTGTGTGTGTGTGTGTGTGTTTGTGAAGGTGTGTGAGTGTGTGAGTGTGTGTGTGTGTGTGTGTGTGTGTGTGTGTGTGTGTGTGTGTGTGTGTGTGTGTGTGTGTGTGTGTGTGTGTGTGTGTGTGTGAGTGATGGTGTGTGTGTGTGTGCGCACACACCAAATCTGTGATTTGTGAACCCTGCTCACCACGTCCTTGCGGTCCAGGTTGTCCAGGGTGGTGCTGAGCAGCTGCACGCAGGCCTCGTGGTCGGGCCGGCTGGAGTGGTCGTCCAGCTGCCCACTCAGCTGGTCCGTGACCAGCGGTAACAGGGCATCGCGGCACTCTGAAAACAGCCCCGCGGACGAGCACACACAAGAGAAAACCAAAGAAAGGGGGGGGTAAACAAAGCTCTAATGGACGAGGTGCCAGACGGACAGAGACAAAGACCCACGCGGGTGGAAATCGATTTCTCCGGTTCGGTTCGGTTCCGTTGTTATATATTTATTTTTTGAAGCACCTTTTGTCCGGGTGTTTTGAAATGTCATTACGGCGACGGCGTCTGAGCCGAGGACGACCCACCTGGCTGCCGGAAAAGGTCACTCTCCACCATCTTGCACATGCAGCCCAACTTCTGCCGCACCAGCTGCGGTTCGGGGATGCTCCCGATAAACTTGGTGAGCAGAACGCTGCCGGAGGGAGAAAGAGAGGTGAGCGATGGTCGGAGCCGGGTGTGGGGTGTAGATTAAAAAAAAAGGCAGAAGGGGTGCGCAGCACATTGGACCAGCCGCCGCTCCTGTCCTCAGCAGTCAATGCGTAGTGGGCAGCTAAGGTAGCTCAGGAGGTAGAGCTGGTTGGCTGGTAACCGGAAGGTCACTAGTTCGATCCCAGGCTCCTCCTAGCTGAGTATCTAGGTGTCCCTGAGCAAGAAGCCTCACCCTGGCTGCTCCCGACGAGCTGGATGTCGCCTTGCACGGTGGACACCGCCGTCGGTGTGTGAATGTGTGCATGACTGGGTGAATGTTAGCCAATATTATGAAGCGCTTTCAGTGGCCCCTGGTCAGAAAAGCGCAGTATAAATGCAGTCCATTTACCATTTAGTGTCACAAGGCCTTCTTGTGAGCACAGCGTCGCTAGGGATACGAGCAACGTGTTTCCACTGCAGTGTGGCCAATCACAATTTGCCGTGAAACGAGACAGGCAGTTAGCGTTTTGTTCAAGGGAAGCCAAAGGAGGACAGTTACCTGAGCTCCACGGGATCAAAGACTGTCTGGATGTCGTTGATGATGCTGGGGAGGTATTTCAGTATCGCCCCCTGAAACAGAGAGGTGTCCCGGCTCCGTCAGCGCGCGGCACGACAGGAATAGCAATGCTGCGTGTCTCTTGAACACACACACAGCCTCGCTGGGTGCGACTGCATCCACATAATGAAGGCGTCGTGCAAACGGAGGAGGCTACACGAAGACGTGAAGGTGTGTTCCTGTAAGGAGTAAGGTTCTACCTTTATCTTCACGGCCTCGTCCGGCGGTCTGTCCATCAGGGTGTTGAAGGAGAGGAAGAGCGTGCGGATGGAGTTGAAGAAGGCGTCGCCGTCCTCGCTGTTGCCGTAGAACCTGAGGAGCGTCAGGCGCACGCACACACACACACGCGCAGAAATGCACGCGCATGCACGCACGCGCACACACACACACACACACACACACACACACACACACACACACACACACACACACACACACACACACACACACACACACACACACACACACACACACACACACACACACACACAATCCCAGTGGAATCAAACCAGGAAAAGTTCTTACTGCCAGGTAAGTGTGCATACAAGGACTTTTTTTCTGACACTTTGGTGCAGTGAAGAAAGGATAACAAATAAATAAAAAATACAAATATTTTATAAAGAAACTAAGAGGTTTGAGTGGGTGGGGGGGGGGGTATCTACTGCTGTAGTAAACCGTTACCACCACCTCCACCAGCACCAGCAGCAGCACCACCT